>NC_056727.1:691186775-691519275 GCF_019279795.1 Protopterus annectens
ATTCCCATTGTTAGTATGATCCAACTGTAGCTGTTTAGTTGATGTGTGCTCTATTGTTTACTCCTGATATATGCCAGCTGTGGGCATGTGTACTATGGTCACCTAACTGTAAATGCACATCTTCATAGTGTGTTTTATGTTGACCTGGATTCCAGAGTTAGCATTACTTGAAAGTACATTGATGTTCTTCGCGTTTCACTGTTGCAGTCATTACATTTAGGTAATCTGCTGGCAGGTTGCCCTCAGTCTGCCTGAATGACAAAGTCTTGGGTCCTGCATCGGTTGCGGTCTTCTCTTCCATGACGTCAGGTCGTCAGGGGTGTAAAACATGCAAACGCCATTTTCTTTAGTCTTTCTTGCCGCATGGTGCCCGAAGCAGAAGCATTTCACAAGTGCCGGTCGGCAGACTACTGAAATATTCGAGTTTGAGTTTCAGAACCGAAGTCTTCACTAAAGCTAAGTACCCTGTTGGGGAAATTTCTTTCTTGCTTTTTACTGGTCAGAAAAAGGTAATAATTGTATTACTTGTGGGAAGCAAATACCTCATAAGGATTTCCATTTATACTGTATTCCTTACCTAGGCCCTGATCACAACGTGCATGGCTGTCGGTTTTGTGCTAGATTTAACCAATGCACTATTAAGCATCGGTATATTTTTGCATCAAAGTATTTTTTAAATAGATTTAACTACCCAGCAATGTCGTCGGATAGCAATCCGACTACCGGAGTGCATAAAAAACGCAAAGAAAAGGACAGAGAAAGGCAGTCGAGATCCAAAACCGACGATGAAGCTTCTCCTAAGCCAGTCGCCGGTACTCAGTGAGGTGCTTTTGCAGCCCCTGATACCCGCTACCTTCGAGTCGCAGGCCTCTACCAACACCCATGTGGAGTCCGGCATGCCGCAAGATACTCGAGGTATTGGACTGATGGATGTATCTCCCTCGGATGGGTCCGGAGCCGCTGGGCAGGCACAGGCTTCTGAGGGTGTTTTAGACATTGTGGATGATGTGTTTTCGGAGTCAAGCTTGACCCCTGACTCCTTACCTCCGGCTCCCACTAAGCCTGACAGATATTACAGGGTCCCTGACTCACATACATTTTTATTTAGAAACCCTGCTGCTGATCCTGAAACTATTTCACAGGGTCCAAAGGGAGTTAAGGCCTCAACAGCAAAAAATCTTACCCCCTCTGACAGAGATTCAAGGGCACTGGACAGATGGGGGAAAAAAGGTTTATACATCTGCAACCTTGGCAATCAGGGCCTTAAACTGTCATTTTCATATGCTTAAGTACCAACAACATGTTATGGGATTGCTGAAAGAAAATGATGTTGATTTCAGAATGTGCAGAAAATAAAGAATTGCAGGAATTATTGCATGCAGCTGAACAAGTTGGAAAGCATACTTTGCAATGTGGTTTTGATTCTTTAGAGGCCTCCTGCAGGGCCGCCGTTACTGGATCTGTGATTAGGAGGCATGCCTGGTTAAAGGAACAAAATTTGCCTGATCATGTTAAAGCTAAATTGCTAGATGCACCTTTTTACAGCATGATTCTCTGTTTAGTGTTAAGGCAGAAGAGGTTTTAAAGAAAATGGAAGACAAAGCTAAGTCTATGCAAACTGTTAAAGACTTCTTACAAGTGCAGCCACCACGATTCAGTAGACACTGGCCTACAAAAAATTGGTCCTTTCATGTGTCAGAGTTCAAAGGGGCAAACCCAGACACCCTAAGGGTTCCAGATACCAGGCACAAGACTCATACAGGTCAAAGCATTGGGGCGCATCCACCTCCAAATCTGGACGAGATAAAGCACAAACCTACAGAAAGCAATCCCAATAACTTCCCTCTGCCCACACCAAGCACTTATCTTTTGGCAGTACCCATAGAGGGAAAATTAGCACCTTTTGCTCAAAATTGGCAGTTAATAACCCAGGACAAGTGGGTACTAAACATCGTATCACAGGGATACAGATTCCATTTCCACACACTGCCAATGGCAAATGGTTGGCCAGATCTGCCAAAAAATCAATGGGCAGAGGCACAGAAACAGGTTACGTCCCTCATGGATATGGGGGCCATTCAGACAGTACCAGAACAGGAAAAAGGACAAGGTTTTTACTCAAGACTGTTCTTGGTACCCAGAAAGAACAAGGCCTGGTGGCCAGTACTGGATTTATCGATTTTGAACACATACCTGGACATTCCAAAATTCAAAATGCTGACTTTGCAGCAGCTTCTGCCCATGCTGGGCAAGAAAGCTTGGCTGGTGACTTTAGACCTAAAAGAGGCATAACTGCATGTCCCAATAAGACAGTCGTGCAGAAGATACCTCAGATTCAAGGCTGGCTTAATGCATTACCAATTCTGTACACTGCCCTTTGGCTTATGTACTGCGCCCAGGGTCTTTACAAAGTGCCTGGCACCAGTAATTGCATTTTGCAGACAAAGAAGTATACAAATATATCCTTACTTGGACGATGGTCTCATTCAAGCAGAGAACAAGGAGACACTTCTTCGACACCTGGCGTTTGTGAAAAGGCTTCTAACATGCCTAGGGTACACAATAAATGAAAAGAAATCACAACTGGTACCCTCTCAAAAGATAACATTCCTGGGTGCAAGCTTGATTACAACTGCCCAGATGGCTTACCTCATGCCAGACAAAGGCAACTGACTACTTACTTCAAACTGATGGCACCAAAAACATAGTCTTCTGCAAGACAAATTCTGCAGGCTCTGGGCTTTATGGCATCCTTCATCCTGCTAATTCCATATGCAAGGCTTTATATGAGGGAACTTCAATGGTACCTAAAATGTTTATGGAGTCAACATTCACACACTTTGGAAACAATGATTCCTCTCATTCCCTGCCTGCAACGGGAGTTTCTGTGGTGGGCGAAGGCCTGTCACCAAAACATGGGACGGCCCTTCACTCTATCCCCTGCCAGCCAAACCTTAACAGATGCATCAGATTATGCCTGGGGGGCCGACCTGGCAGGAAGGTACATTCAGGGCATATGTGCACCAAAACAAATGCATCTACATATCAACGAGAAAGAAATGCTAGCTGTTCAAAATGCCCTAACAGCCTTCAAGGGCTTACTTCATCCAGGACAACTACTGATAAAGATGGACAACACCACAGTCATGTGGTATATAAACAAGCAAGGGGGCACACACTCATACCCCTTTTGCAGATTAGCCATGGCACTGTGGGACACAGCTTTGACCTACCAAATACATCTTCAAGCTCAATTCCTGCCAGGAAAACAAAACACTCTGGCAGACAATTTAAGCAGAAACGTTCTGGATCCTCACAAGTGGAAACTAAATGCACAAGTCTTCAACATGATAACAGAGAAATGGGGGAGAACAGACATAGATCTATTTGCCTCTCCTCAGATTTATCAATTGAAAAGATTCTGCACAAGGACTTATCACAGACAGGCATGGAAGGTGGACACCCTATCCTTCATTTGGAAAAACCTATCAGTTTACGGCTTTCATTCTCTACCTCTTTTATCCAAGGTCCTCCTAAAAGTCAGACAAGAGAAGCCAAAGATGATATTAATTGCCCTGGACTGGCCCTGCCAATACTGGCACCCAATCCTAAGGAACTAGTCTCAATACCCAGCTTGGACCTTGCCTCAAAGACCACAACTACTCTTCCAGCAAAACAATCAGATCCTGCACAGTCAACTACAGACTCTGAACCTGGCAGCATGGCTTATCATATAATCATACAAACGACACCTCTCCGTAAAGCTGTGATGGATGTCATTTTGGAAACTTATACTGACAAATGGAAGAGATTCTGTGCTTGGAATCGAGCACAAGGGACTGATACAGCAAAACCACATATTCCTCAGATATTACAATACTTAACTGAGATGCTTGACAAAGGCCTATCTTTCTCATCAATCACAATCCATGCCTCTGCCATTTCGGCTCATTACAATACAACGCCACCAATTTTTTCTCATCCTTTACTAAAGCAGTATCTTAGAGGAGCCAAAACTTTAAGACCTCCTAGAAGATCACCACTACCTGCATGGGACCTCAATTATGTGTTGGAAATGCTCACCCTGCCTCCATTTGAACTAGCACCTACCGCTGATATAAAGTTCTTATCATGGAAGACAGCTCTGCTGCTAGCAATTACTTCAGCAAGAAGAGTTTCAGAGCTACAGGCCCTCATGGCTGTTGAGCCTTTTATCATATTTTACCCAGACAGGGTGCCTCTGAGGACAAATCCTACTTTTATGCCTAAGGTGGTTTCCAGTGTGGCTCTTAACCAAACAATTCATCTGCCAATCTTTTATCCAAATCCGCAGAACAAAGGGGAGAGAATCCTGCATTCCTTGGACGTACACAGCTAAGATTCTACTTGAGGAGGACTAAAGCTCTAAGAAAAACTGAGCAATTACTAGTGTCATATGCTGCAGAATCAGAAGGAAAGGCTATTTCAAAGCAGACTATTTCAAAGTGGATAAGCCACTGCATCCGTTTCTGCTATTTGCACCATGGTAAACCTGTGCCCAAGGGCATTAGGTCTCATTCCACCAGAGTTGCAGCTACTTCAGCAGCATTTCTCAGAGGAGTACCAACCAGACACATTCTAGAGGCTGCTACTTGGAGTTCTGTTCACACCTTTACAAAGCATTACCATTTGCCTCTCTACTCTTAAGTCCATTGCAGGCTTTGCTACTGTAGTGCTGCAGGGCCTTATAGCCGCACCTAATGCTGTTTAGCTCCAGCCTCCCAACTATAGCTTGGGGATTCTACCCAAAAGTAATGACTGCAACAGTGAAACACGAACAGTTGTGTACACTTACCATAAATGTAGATGTTCGAGTGTATTCACTGTTGCAGTCCAGGTTACCCTCCCGCCATCCCCCTGTCATTCTAAAGTTTATCTTTCCTTCTCTATCTTCTACAACCTGTGTGGTGTATTTGCTTGTAGATGAAGGTAAAGTTTATATTGATGCATGTATGTATATATATGTATATACATATATATATATATATATATATATATATATATATATATATACATAAATGTATATATATATACATAAATATATATAATATTGCTGCCTTTTTGGGGGCACCTGACATCGGTGGCAAGAAAAAGTAAAGAAAATGGCGTTGGCTGCATGTTTTATACCCCTGACGACCTGATGTCATGGAAGAGAAGACAGCAACCGACGCAGGACCCAAGACTTTGAAATTCAGGCCGACTGAGGACAACCTGCTAGCAGATTACCCAAATGTAATGACTGCAACAGTGAATACACTCAAACATCTACATTTATGGTAAGTGTACAAAACTGTACTTTTACCAGCCCTATGACAGAAATGATCGACACTAAGAAGTTTATCAGAAATTTTTAGTTGTTAACCATATCATTAAACTGAGAAAATTGCTGTAACTCTTAGTGTTTTTTAACAAAGGCTTTACCTCTCCCCTAGTGCTTCCACAACCTTGCTATTTATGTAGGGTAACTTTAAGATCTCTTTACTTTAAGTTAAAGGGAATATTGTGACTTACAACAGTCTTGATTGTTTTATACACGTTGACTTGAGCATGTTTGTGATCTCATTTTGCAGTTTTTATCACAAATGTATCATAATTTTTGCCTAGCACCCATTTAAAAACATGTTGCCCTGAAGTCTTCTTCCTTGTAAAAACATCTGCCATTTTTGAGGTAATTTGTGGTTACAGCTTGTAAATTCTGCCCTTATGTTCGATTCACTGAAGAAGGCCTTTAAAAATAAGGTGCAAAAAATCTTGGGAGTGAGTTCTAGATGTCCTTCCTATGATCAGTGTTACAGTATTACTAAGTTGGGATATCTTGTCAGGGATAGCCACATGTCTGCCTAATATACCAAAGCCCTAGGTATCTTTCTGCCATACCATACATCTGATGTATGACCTAAGCATGCCATGGCCACAAGGTACATATATGGGCAGAAAGTACCTCAGGACTTTCTCGCTGCTAGCTCAAACACTAAACCTGCATTTCTTTGTCAGCCTGTTAGTCATTTTGACTGTTGCCCGTTCCATTTACCTTTGGCAGAGGAGTATCACTGGGGAAACTTCCACTATTTCCTATTTTTTGACAAAATATTAACCTTTTTCTCATGTCAGCTAACAAGGGAAAATGTAATTGTAGGAGGCAAATACCTTACAGGGACAACCACTTTAAATTTCTTTTTTGACTAGGAGTCCGTCAGTGTTCTAAAAATGATTCCTTATGCCATTCTTTCATATTTAAGAACCTTAGGAGCAGTTTGTCCATCATAATATACTTAGAAAACCAAAGACTCAAGGAGCTTGTGTGTGTGAAGGTGGAAACTGACTCCTTTTGATTGGACATCCCGCATCAACTGAAAAAGATGATGAAAAAATCTAAATAAGATATTTTGGCTGTCTGGTTGGACCTAAACATCTGTACTGTGTCTCCTGATGAGTCCTCAGATAATCCCGATATTTCATGTACTATCTCTGTTAAGATCATACTGGTGGACAACATGTAATGGCCCTCTAGCATGTCCACACTGATGGATCAGATGGCTACCTTATCCATAAAGGAGGAGCCAAGGCTGATTTACTTCAGAGGGACCTGACAGCATTTCTCAAATTCTGGTTTGAGATGAAATACCGGGTTCCTCTGGTAGAGTACGTTAAGGATCTGGGCCTCCTCATTATGTCCAAGCTACTCTCCACTATGAAAAAACAGAATTCAAAGCATACCTAGCCGCCTCCCCCAGTCAGTAGAGACCCTCAGGAGGAGTGGTTTGAATTCTCCCATGTTCTGTACAAGGATTTGGAATCTTAGAAGCCCCCCTAATTATTTTCTTATGGTCCTCCCACTGTTTCCTCTCAGAAGTCACAAGCCAGGACTCAGCACAGCAGGAAAAGATCCACACTTTATTCGCAATGTTGAGCGCTTTCCTCCTTCTTACAAGGACTTCCTCAGAACAAAGAATAATTTCCCCTCCCAGCTTTTTATATAAGAACACAATTAGAATATTTAATCAATTAAATATTCTCACAAAATTTAAAAACACAGAAATAAATATGAAGAATATTAAAAATGCATGATATTGTAAAAAAAGAGCATACGTCTCAAAAATATATATATATATATATATATATAAATAAATGATGACAACATTTAACCAAAAATGTTTTTTTAGTTTTAAAATGCATGAAATGGCTGTCATTTCATTAATTCCTGGATATTCAGTTCCATTCAATTTCAACTGCCATTTAAGCTCACAAATATCCAAATGGATGTCTAAGGTTCTTCCTTGTGTATATTTCACTATATGTTGGATAACTAGAAACTTAAACTTATGATCTTATAATCATGGATATCTTTACTAAGTGCATTGGTTGATTTATTGTGCTTAATATCCAATAAATGTTCAGCCATCCTATTTTTAAGCTGCCTACTGGTTTTCCTTATGTAAAAAATTGGACATTGGGTACACTTGGCCAAATAAATCACATTAGAACTGCAGCAATTAAAATGCCCATGAATGGGTATACTATTGTTTAATCTAAATACCTCAAAGGTTTCCAATTTAAATGAGCAATAATTACACATTACACTTGAAATTCCCTTTCCTTCTATTGGTATGTATATCTGTCACATACTCAGCAGTTTCCAGAATATGTTTGAAGGATCTATACTTCCTATGTACCAGCATAGGTGTTTTACCCACCTTGTGTCCAGTGCTGGTGTCACATTGCAAAATACCCCAGTTATTTAAAATAATGCCAGTTACATTTGATGTATCCAACTTAAAAGTGGTTATAAAACTTACCAAAGTTTTACTTTCAAGTGAAAGATCTATCTTCTGCTGACAAAGTCTTACCCCACGTACACTTGCTAAAAGCGGATTATAAAAGCCAATCTTAAGTTTATTTACGACTTCATCAAATATATTATTTAATAGCCCAATGGGATAGCCTCTCTTTAAAAACAATTGTCTTATAAAAAACATTTCCGTAATGAAGTCAACCACCTTTGTGATCATTCTAGCAGCTTGCACCATCTGGCCTTTTACAATAGACCTTTTTTGAAAAGAAGGGTGCCAGTTGTTATAATCAAGGTAAGAATTTGAAAAAGTAGGCTTCCTATATATTGATTAATTTAATAAGTTGTTACCTTTATCAAAGGTCAAATCTACATCAAGATATGAAATGTGTGAATCACTGAATGCACGGGTAAACTTTAAAAAGTCCACAGTATTATTTGTATATGGTACCTGTCCTCTCAGAAGTGACAGGGGGGATTTATCTTCTTCAGTGGAAGAAGATTCAGACTCTTAAGGAGATTCCGTAGCTTACTGTTTTCAGATACATTCCCTTGTCTGAGGAAGAGGATACTACATCCCCTAATTCCCTGCAGGAGGGTTTTCCTTTGGTGATACAGCACATAAGATGATGCTTGTCTGATATTCAGAAGAGATATTAAGACTTGGTCATGGGGGTTCCTAAACCCTCTGCCATTTCTCTAGTTCTGGAGACTTTGCAAGACATATTCATCACAGCTTCTGTGAATTCTGAGAGCAAGCCTCTGACAACTAAGAAGTTTGATAAGTTCTATAAGGTGTTCGACACCCATATATTTTTATATAAAAACCCATCATCTGACCCTGCTGTCGATTCATTGAAGTCTCTCAAACCCTTTTAATCTCTTTCCCTCTTCAAATGCCCATCCTAATTATAAGGACAGTAGGTGTATTGACAGATAAGGAAAGAAGGTGTACACACTTTTATCTCTGACCTTTCATGTCTTAAATTACTAGATACATATGATCAGATATTTATCTCCCTTAGTAGTTTGGACAGGCTGCTCCCTAATGTACCAGAGTCCGATCCCAAGTCTTCTGTTTCTTTGCTCAGTGCTGCTTCCCAAATTGCAAAGCATTCTGTTCAGGACAGCTGTAGTGCACCTCAGGCTTCCTCTATAGTAGCTGCTGTTTCTCTTGTGAGGAGGGTCATTTGACTTCGGATTCAGTCTGCGTCTGAGAATGGTAAATCTAAACTCGATACCTCTCTGGATAGAGATCTCTATTTGGTTCAGCTGCTACTAACATTTTTAAGATTTTTAAGAACCTTTGAAAAAGGTAAAGTAGTTAAGGAATTTGAACATATTCTCTCTCTCTCATCCCTAGATTTCAAAGGAACTACACTGCCAAAGCTCTTTCTTTCATAAAGATCTGAAGCCCCACTCCCTCAAAAAGGGTAAAAGATGCTCAGAAAAGAGATAACAGAACAAACCTAAGCAGGAATTTAATAACCCTCCATTTCCTGACAAGCCGTCTTCCTTGTGACTGCCTGCCTCTCCCTTACCACCACCTCATCAGCCTATCCTTAACCCCTCTGTCAAAAAAACTTTGCCTATCCCTCCCAGCTTGGCAGATAGTCACCTTAGATGTCTGGATTCCAACAGTCATTTATAATAGTTGCAAAATGTCATGGCTTTTTCTGCCTCTCCAAGCAGACATTCCTCCTGTCCCTTTAAGTCAGCTCCATTTAATTCCACTAATGTGGGAGTTATTTCTCCATGGCACTGTAGAACTGATGTGTTTTTTAACCTAGCTTCTTTCTAGTTCCCAGAAAATAATGGAAATGGTAGCCCATTCTGGACAAGTCACTTCTCAGTTTATGAGAGTCCCAGAATTCAAAATGGTCACCCTGCAGACTGCTTCCATTGATTTTGCCCCAGGCCTTTTTGGTGACGTTGGGCATAAAAGGTGCATATCTGCATATTCCAGTCCATACAAACCACAGGACATTTTTAAGGTTCTCTGATGTTCTTCATCTCACATTGCTGCAGTCCTTACATATGGGTAGTCCGCTGTCCTCGGTCGGCCCGAATACCAAAGTATTAGGCTGACGTCGGTCAAGGCGCTTAAAACTGACATCAGGACGTCAGGGTACAAAAGCGCATGACCGACGTCATTTCCTCAGTCTTTTTTGCCGCATGCTCCGATGCAGAAGCAGCGTTGCAAGTGCCGTTCGGCGTTCTGAAATTTTTCGAATTCGGAGTTTCAGACCGAATCCAAGTTGGCTAAGTACCCCGTTGGGGATTATTTTGGTTTTTTCTTGCCTCAGTGTTTTACCGGATGTCAGAAAAAGTGAATAACTGTATTTCTTGTGGGAAACAGATACCGCATAGGGATTATCATTCTTTGTGTATTCCTTGTTTGGGGCCTGAGCACGACGTTGTTGGGTGTCGCTTTTGTGCTAGGTTCAATAAACGCACTATTAAGCGAAGGTTGGATTGTGCTAGGCTGGTCTTTGGGAAGCGGTGCAATTATAATATGCCGTCGGATTCTCCGGCGCCCGCTTCTGCGAAGAAGCGCAAAGACAAAACAGTTAAACCCAGGCAAGATGAGTCGTCCGTTCCGGACGCCGGTTCTTTAGAGGCTTCAGTGGAACTGGTGGTTCCGACGGAGACTTCTCTGGAGTCTCAGGGGGAGACTTTGATTTTGCAGGAGATGGTCTCTCAGGAGGCAGGTCAGGCTGAAGGGGCTTCCCAAGTTACTGTTCTCCCCTCCCTTCCTAGGGTGGTTAGGCCTTCTCCTTCTGTTTCCAAGGCTTCTCCCAGAGGCAGGCCAGTTTCAGCTTCTGTTGGTGTCACTCCTAGTTCAGCAGGATCTGTGCCTAAGAAGCACATGCTTAAAATGGCAGAAGATTTAATTACTCTGATTAGAGGTTCTATGCCCCCTCCTGGTAAGAGGCCTAGGGTGGAGCCAGAGTTGGGAAGTTTTGAGCAGGCTACGGATATTTCAGAGTCTTCAGCTGAAGACTTGCAGGAGTATTCTCCTTATTCTGATTCTGATGCAGATGATTCCACTCCTTCTGCTTCTCCTCCAGAGGATTTTTCTTTTCAGAGACACTTCATTCTATGAGGGAACATTTTAAGTGGGAAGGTCAGGACTTCTCTGATTCTAGGAAAAGGCTTAGGAGTTTTGCTGTTACCCCAGCATAGGCCCTTGGCTATACCCCTGTTCTGGATGTTGTGGAAGATGTGTTTGCAGAGGCTTCACTTAATCCTGATTCTCTGCCTCCTGCTCCTGTTAAACCGGATAGGTATTACAGGGTGCCTGAGGCTCATAAATATCTTTATAAGAGTCCTAGGGCGGACCCAGAAACTATTAGTCAGGGACCTAAGGGTGTCAAGGCCTCTGTTGTAAAAATCCGGTTCCTCTAGATAAAGAAGCCAGAGCTTTGGATAGATGGGGAAAGAAGGTCTATACATCTTCTACCTTAGCTATGAGGGCTTTGAATTGCCAGTTTCATATGTTGAAATATCAAAACTTTCTTCTTTCTCAATTGAAGTCTAAGGTGGATGCTCTGGCGGAAGGCATTGAGTGTAAAGAGTTGCAAGATTTGGTGCATGTCTCTGAACAAGTGGGTAAGCATTCATTACAGTGTGGTTTTGATGCTGTGCAGGCCTCGTCTAGGGTGGCTGCCACTGGCTCAGTTCTTCGCAGGCACGCCTGGTTAAAGGATCAGAATTTATCTGACCATGTTAAGACAAGGATTTTGGATGCTCCTTTGCAGTCTGATGTGTTGTTTGGTTCACCTGTGGAATCAGTCTTGAAGAAAATGGAAGACAAGGCTAAGTCTATGCAGGCTGTTAAGGATTTGTTGCAAGTTCAGCCTCCAAGTTTAGTAGGAATTGGCCTGCTAAGGGGTGGACGATCCTTCTTATGATTCTCAGTCTAGGGGTAGATCTAGACGTGGTAGGGGCAGAGCTCAGAGTTCTTTCAGGCCTAGAACAGGGAGTTCACCTGCACAATCTTCGGTGAGGGCAGGGGCCAGTCCTTTCGTAAACAGGCCCAATGACCTACTTTTTCAGCTGCCAGATCCTTCTTGCCTGGCAGCACCTTTGGGAGGAAGGTTAGCACTCTTCAAGGAAAATTGGATGTTGATTACCCAAGACAAATGGGTATTGGATATCATACACCAGGGTTACAAGTTTTATTTCCATACCTTGCCTCCTTTCAAAGGCATGCCGGACGTTCCTCCTCAGCAAAGACTAGAGGCTCGCAAGCAAATTTCTTTACTACTTCAAATAGGGGCCATACAAATGGTTCCTCTGCCAGAAGTGGGCCTAGGATTTTATTCTCGCCTGTTTCTAGTACCAAAGAAAGGAAACACGTGGAGACCAATTTTGGATTTATCCATCCTCAACACATATCTGGACATTCCCAAGTTCAAAATGTTAACGTTACAACAGCTTTTACCTCTGCTGGGCAAAGATCACTGGATGGTGACTCTGGATCTCAAAGAGGCTTACCTTCATGTTCCTATCAGGCCCAGTTGCAGGAAGTATCTGCGTTTTCGGGCTGGGACTTCACATTATCAGTTCTCTGCATTGCCCTTTGGCTTATCTACTGCGCCCAGAGTGTTCACGAAGGTTCTGGCTCCAGTGGTAGCTTTCTTCAGGCTAAGAGGAATACAGATCTATCCTTATTTGGACGATTGCCTGATACTGGCTCAAGAAAAGGACAAACTTCTTCATCATTTACAGTATGTGATGGCAGTGTTAAGATGTCTAGGGTATTCTGTGAACGAAATAAAGTCCAGTCTAGTACCCTCTCAGGACATGTGCTTTCTGGGTGTGAGACTGAATACAGCATCCCAGATGGCCTTTTTGACCCCGGACAAACAAAAGAATCTTTCTTTTTACTTCCACCAGTTGTCTCATCAGTCCAGGCTGACTGCAAGGACAGTCCTTCAAGCCTTGGGGTTCATGGCATCTTGTATTCTGGTACTTCCCAATGCCAAACTGCATATGAGGAAGCTACAATGGTATCTCAAGAATGTATGGACACAGCACTGCCAAGATTTGGACACTGTCATTCAAATAATACCTTGCATTCAAAAGGAATTTTTGTGGTGGGCTCAGGAATGTCACCTAAACAAGGGACTCTCTGTGACCCGGCCAGAGGCGAGTCAGATTTTAACGACAGATGCCTCAGACAAAGCTTGGGGAGCTCATCTAAATGGAAAATGGATACAAGATACGTGGCCTGCCAGACTTCAACATCTACATATCAACTTGAAGGAGATGTTAGCAGTCCAATTTGCATTGATAGCTTTCAAGGATTTACTTCTTCCAGGGCAGGTGTTGATTCAAACAGACAACACAACTGTCATGTGGTACATCAACAAGCAAGGGGGAACGCATTCTTATCCCCTATGCAGACAAGCAATGATTTTGTGGGAGACTGCTCTCAGTTTACAGCTAAATCTTCAGGCAAGGTTTCTGCCAGGAGCACAGAACTCCTTAGCAGATGTGTTGAGCAGACAAATTATGGATCCCCACGAGTGGAAATTGGATCCTCATGTATTCCAGAGGTTGACAGTGTTATGGGGAACTCCAGACATAGATCTGTTCGCTTCTCCACTAAATTACCAGCTGCCAAGGTTTTGCGCAAAAAGGTTTCATCCCTCAGCTTGGAAAGTGGATGCTCTCTCATTCAGTTGGAGCAATCTTCACGTGTATGCCTTTCCACCTCTGCCTCTCCACCCAAAGGTACTGCTGAAGGTCAGACAGGACAAGCCAAACATGATTTTAATGGCTCCAGATTGGCCTCGACAGCACTGGTACCCATTACTGAGAAGTCTGGTACAGGAGCCTCCATGGCCTTTGCCTTCGATTCCTCACCTGCTGTCTCAGGAGAACGGTCATTTACTCAATGTCAAACTTCATTCTCTACATCTGACAGCCTGGCATATTCTGGTTTAATCCCTGGAGGGTCTCAGCTTCCACAACAAGTTTTGAATGTTATTTTGGAGGCCAGAAGGCCTAGTACAAGGAAAGTTTACGCAGATAAATGGAGGAGATTTTTATTTTGGAGTACAGCAAAGGACTTTGATGTTTCTAAACCTAATTTAAGTGTGGCGCTTCAATACCTTACTGAGTTATTGGACAAAGGTTTGTCCTTCTCCTCTGTAAAGGTTCATGCTGCAGCAATCTCTGCTCACTATGACTGTGACCCACCATTATTTTCTCAGCCTTTGTTTAAGCAATTCCTTAGAGGGGCAAAGAATATAAGACCCCCACGAGAGCTCCTACTCCTGCTTGGGATCTCAATTTTGTGTTGGAGAAACTCACTCTACAACCTTTTGAGCCTGCAGCATCGGCAGAGTTGAAATATTTATCTTGGAAAACTGCTTTTGTTGGCCATTACCTCTGCGAAGGGTTTCTGAATTACAGGCCCTTATGGCAGTTGAGCCTTTCTTAATTTTCCACAAGGATAGGGTGTCTTTGCACTAACCCTTCTTTTATGCCTAAAGTGGTTTCTAGTGTGGCTTTAAACCAAACTATTCATTTGCCTACTTTTTATGCAAACCCCCAAAATAAAGGGGAAAAGATTTTGCACACTTTGGATATTCACAGACAGTTGCGATATTATTTGAGCAGAACTAAAGGGTTCAGGCAGTCTCAGCAGTTGTTTGTTTCTTTTGCTTTGGGTTCTCAGGGCAAGCCTGTTTCAAAACAAACCATTTCTAAGTGGATTGGTTTTTGTATTGCTTTCTGTTATTCCCATCATGGTAAGGAGATTCCAGCTGGGATTAGGCCTCATTCCACTAGGGCTACTGCCACTTCTACAGCTTTTAAAGGGGCTGGCTACTAAAGATATTTTGGAAGCAGCTACTTGGAGTTCAGTGCATACTTTCTCTAAGCATTACCACCTTCCACTTTACTCTAAATCTAGGGCTGGATTTGCAACTGCAATTTTACAAGGCATGTTGGCAGCTCCTAATGCTTTATAGTTTTGCCATCCTCCCTTACCTCTGCTTTGGGATTCTACCCATATGTAAGGACTGCAGCAATGTGAGATGAAGAACATAGTACAGTTTTGTACCTACCATAAATGTAGATGTTCAAGATCCACATTGCTGCAGTCCAATTTACCTCCCTCCTTCCCTCTGTTGTTGAAGGTGGTGGTGTGGTTTGTGTTGTACATATTGTAAATATGGTTAGTGCACGGGTGGTTGGTTGGGTTTTGCTGGTTTTTGGCTTTGGCCTGTCTTGTTAGGGCCTTCTGACATCTGGGGCAAGAAAAGACTGAGGAAATGACGTCGGTCATGCGCTTTTGTACCCTGACGTCCTGATGTCAGTTTTAAGCGCCTTGACCGACGTCAGCCTAATACTTTGGTATTCGGGCCGACCGAGGACAGCGGACTACCCATATGTAAGGACTGCAGCAATGTGGATCTTCGAACATCTACATTTATGGTAGGTACAAAACTGTACTTTTTGGAATATCATTTTCAGTTCTGTGCTTTGCCTCTTGAACTTAACTGCTATAAGAGTTTTTTATAAACTGCCAAGCTCTGTTGCTTTGTGCAGACTTAAAAATCTTCCCTTATTTGGATGATTTGCTACTTCAGGCTCCTATGAAAGATGGGCTCTTTTTAGACTTCGACTTTACAATGAATCTTCTCTCTCTCTCTGTCTGGGATTCCCATAAACGTGAACAAATCCACACTGATTCCCTCCCAGGATGTAGTGTTTCTGGGTTACAGGCTCAGTTCACTAACAGTGACAGCTTTTCTTCATCAGGAAAAAGTGCATTTCCTATGAGAGTATTTTCAGTCTCTCCTCTTAGATGTGACCTCAGCAAGTTTATGGCCTCCACAATTCTCATGATTCCTTTGGCCAAACTCTACACAAGGAAGATTCATTGGTATCTAAAATCAATCTAAATGCAGCGTTGTCAACCCTTGAACTTTCCAAATTCCTCTCCTGTTTTTCATCAGAGAACTTTGTTGGTGACTCTCTTATATCTCCCTCGACCCAAGGATGTCCTTTCTAGTTCCCCTCCATTTGCCAAAATCTTTTTAAAGATGCTTCAAACCTAGCCTGGGGAAGCCTGTTCCATGAATATAAAGATTCCGGTTGTATGGGAGAGGAAAGACAAGTACTCTGTAAATATTAAGGAAATGAAAGCAGTGATTCTAGCTTTTGCAGTCCTTTAATTAATTGGGATCCCCGGACCCTGGACACCCTTTGGACATTCAGACACCACCACTGTTATGTGATAAGTAAGCAAGATTGGAAAAGATTTTACTGACTTTGCAGGTTGACAGTGATTGCTTGGGACATAGTTATGCAATACCTTCAGGTGCTTTGGGTAGTTTACTTTCCTTTGGGAGGCAATTCAGTGGCAAATTCTTTAGGTAGAATTCATGCAGACCCTCAATAATGAATGCTGAACAGAGAGATCTTCTTACAGATTGTTAATCTGTGGAGCCTTCAGTCAGAACAAGACATCTCAGGTGGTTTTGTTCAAAAATTCCATGCCCAGAAGCTTGGAAAATGGGTGCTGAAATTGATGATTCCTTTGTTTTCCCTTCCGTTCTTTTTATTCCCAGGATTCTCCTGAAAATCAAAAGAACAAGCTGAAAATCTTGCTGGTGACTCCCTTCTGGCCCAGATAGCAATGATTAACGCTTTTTTATTTGGTCCCGGGCATTCGCCACAAGTTACATCTCAGAATGGACTTTCTGACACAAGAAAATGGCTTTCTAGTACATCCCAGTCTTCTGACTCTGAATGTAACACTATGGATGATCTGGTTCTAATACCATTTAGTTACCCAGTTTTTTGAGGATTTACTATAGGTATTGAGGGAGGCTAGGCAATCTGCTACAAGAAAGTCATGTTTCTAAATTGAAAAGATTTTCTGTTTGGTGCCACAAGAAGAGGAGTTATGGCCCTTATCCAGTGGTTCTCTTATTCCATCTTGTTTGATTTGTTAAATTCACAGTTGACATATTCCTCTGTAAAAGCACATCTGCCACCCATTGGCCTTCCTCTCATTAGATCCACATTTGTCTATAGGTTTTGAGGTCAGACCATTTTTAAAAAGGTGTCCTTCATCTCAAGCAACTGTAAAATGCATTCCTCCTCCTTGAACTCTGAATTATGTCTTGGAAAAGTTGACTCACTCCACACACACACACACACACACACACACACACACACACACACACACACACACACACATCTTTGAGCCTGCCCGTACTGCTTTCTTTAAAGTTTTCCACCAGTCCTGTTAGTGGCCATTTCTTCTGCCACAAAGGTTTCTGAGTTGCAAGCCCTCATGATCTCTCTTTTTTTAAATATGAAGATAAGGTTATGCTCAGGACTAACTGTTCTTTTATACTTGAAGTGGTCAATTTGATGTCTTTGAATCTACCTACCTTTTTCCATTCTCCTCAAAGCAAGGGGGAGAGAATTTTGCACTTTTTAGATGTTCATAAGCAACTGAGGTATTACTTGACAAAGCTAAATCTATCAAAGAATAACAGCTTTTAATTTACTTTCAGGGTAAAAAGTTGGGATATTCTGTTACCATGCAAACTATTTTCAATTGGATCTCCTCCATTTTCTTTTTTGCTCCTTTCGTAACGAATGACATTTGACTAGGCCTGTTGATTCTTCTGGTACTTTTTTTCATGGGCCTTGATTCCAGAAATATCTTGGAAGCTGCTACTCTGTCATTAATTCATACCCTTACAAGGTATAACAAGATTTATGTCATTTCCTAATGCTAGGGTTGGATTTGTTGTTTAAGGAATTTTGGACTCGTGTTGTGTGCCTCATTCCTCCTTCCTGAACCCTTGGAAAGCTTTAGGACTCTTCCCAACTGTTTGTAGTACTGCAGCAGTGATTATATGAAGAACATAGTATAGTTGTATAAGATCTTACCATAACAGTAAATGCCTGGCTGATTGTTGTGATGCAGTATTGCATCACTCCCTCCTTCCCCCTTCTTTGTCTTATTTTCTGTTTAGGTTGATTTAATATCCTGTACTTCTCTCTAGTTTTGGTTGACGGCTGATATCCTGGCAGAATTTTCGGCTATCCCTTGCAAATATATACATACTGTTAGTAATACTGCAACAGTGATCATTTGGACATCTGCTCTATGATAAATTAATTGTACTCAACTGTCTTTTCACATGATCTTCGGGAAGGCTGTCTGAATTTAGTGCCTTATTCCTGCTTTCCATTTTATATATAACTGGTTATTCAAGCTGCAGAAGGATTTTGTTTAGGTGAGTAAGTATTTGTAGTTTGGTATTTTCATCCAGACGGAACCTTACAAATTTGTTAAGCACTTAAGAACACTAAGGTGTGCATACCTCCCAATCCCAACCTAAGTATGCTGCTACTTAGGCCCAAAGGGTGGCATGCCTCCATGAGGATGTAAATCTGAATTTTTTTTAATGCTTTATAGGAGAGTGTTACAGAGAAGTACCCAGGTATTTCATCGTGTTTTATGGAGGTCACTTGAAGATGAGATAATATGGTGGGTACTTGTGTATATGTTGCTTTTGTTTCTGTTTAGTGGAGCACCTCCTTAAGTTTCTAAGGAAAGGAAAATGTGTTAATTTGTGGTTGCCAACAAATGATTTAATGAAGGCTTTGATGACTGAGTAATTAAGTAGTTGGAGCCTGTAAATCTGTGTTGAAAAAGATAACACTTTTAACAGCATATTTTGGCTGTTGTTTTAGATCACTGTTATTGGTCGTTATGGAAGTACAAATGCCAGAGCTAAGATACCTTTGGGGTTTTACTATGGTCATACCTACATCTTACCGTGGGAGAATGAACTGAAGCTAATGCACGATCCATTGAGAGGAGAAGTGGAATCTTCAAACCAGCCAGACATGGACCAGCATTTAACAATGATGGTGGCATTACAAGAAGACATCCAGTGCAGGTCAGTTTTAAGAAAGAATATATGTATATATATATATATATATATATATATATATATATATATATATATATATATATATATATATATATATGCAGCTTGTGCTATCAGCTTTCATCAGAGGTCTTCAAAGAAATATAGGTACTACTGCCTTATTCTAGTTGTACTGCTTCAGTTTGCGGTCATCTTTTTGAGTACAGTACATGGTAACGGAACATTTTTATTATGGTTAATTTTCCTTTTTGAGTGTCTTTATCAAATTTTCAAAAATCAGGTCTAAATATTTACATATTCATTGTATGTTTGTCCTCAGAAGTAGACTTGAGAGAACTGTAAATAGGTCATTTACATAAAACATAAAAATGCTACATATATACAGACTTTATAAAAACAGAAGTTAACAAAAGAGAAAAAAAAAAACAGAATGGTATTTGACTGAGACTGGCAGCAGTTTTTTTGACAGCCTGTTTCTTCAAGTGGGCTACTCTTTCCTGACCCGATATATTAAGTAAATGGGTATAGGAGATGACCCCTCACCCCCACGTTTGTGTGTGTGTGTGTGTATATATATATATATATATATATGTATATATATATATATGTATGTATATATATATATATATATATATGTATATATATATATATATATATATATATATATATATATATGTATATATATGTATGTATATATATGTATATATATATATATATATATATATATATATATATATATATATATATATATATATATATAGGTTCACTTTATAATCTTGAAATACCGAATTTCAGTGTTTCGAGACTATAAAGTCAAATGTTCGGAATGGCGAAAGTGCATAACCACGAATCCAAATATTTCAAATTCATGGTTATGCTGTAACAGTGCGTGACATAGAATGTGTTGTATGGATGGTTTCGGTTTAGTATGTGGATTTAGGTACAATTTAACATAAGTTACTAATTTATAAGGGTTTTGGGTAGGTGTGTGAGTGTATGTGACTGTGTTTGCAAGTTCTATGTGTGGGTTAGGGTAGGCAGGTAAAAGTATGAGTTTTTAAATGTTGAATGTGGTGGTGTTTGTATATATGTGATGTGTGTGCTCTAGGGAGTGTAGAATGTGCGGTTGTGAGTTTGCTGTCTTTTTCAGTTTGGTGTGATGTTGGAGTTATACTATTTAAGTAGTAAGGGTGTGGGGGGGTGCAGGGGAGCTTGCCCCCCACTTGCTTATTTGTAGTGTAGGTTTGTTAGTTTGTATTGTTATGTTTGTGTTGTGTTTTTAGTGTGGTGTTTGTGTAGTGTGTGGTGTGTTGCACATCGCAATTTTAAATTTTGCGGTTTTGGAGTTTCAGTGTTGCTTAGATTTGACTTTATAGTCTCGAAATAATGAATTTTGATGTTTCAGTATTTCGAGATTATAAAGTGAATCCATATATATATATATATATATATATATATATATATATATATATATATATATATATATATACATATATACATACATACATACATACAAACAAACGCACACACACGCAAATCAAGCTCCACTCAAGTAACCCGCACGCGAGATCTCATCCTGGTCTGTGACAATAGGACTTGTCAGCGGGACAGATTTGTGAGCCATGGACTGGACTCCCCCTTTTGTGGAATAGACTCCCTCTGCACATAATGCAGAGTACCTCATTAAACCTTTTTAAGCACAACCTGGATAACTGGAGATGAGGAACAGAAAATACAGCCGTCATATTCCACCTATGTCCCTGCTGGACAATGGCATAGGGTGCTGACTTGTTGGAACACGAGCCAAATTCTTGGCTAGGTTTGTAAGGGCCTCAGGGCCAATAGCCAAGTAACTTCCTATGATCCTATATGGGGGACTTGCTGTCCATAACATCCAAGACTGTCTGTAGCAGCTGTTATATCTTCAGTTTCTCAGTAATAGACCTCTCAGAAAATGTTCATCGTTATCATTAGTCATATTCCAGTGACACACGTTAACCCTTGTGTTATTACCACTTTATGTATAAATGTAACTGAAGAACTAAACATTGATTGTGTTATCGTCCACTTCCCTAATAATCTACCATTTCCTCCCCACTTTTCACTGTATGTACTCACTTTTACTTTTGCCCTTTCAATGTCCCTTCCACTTGCCCTCTGTGTTTCACCCATATTTTCCCTCAACCATCTGTTCTTAACTCTTGTCCGCAGTATCTTATGAAATGTTATGGGTGTGGCTGCTCTTCAGTGTGGAGAAGCATAGGTCTCTGACCTAATTGTTGATCGTGGTAGAAGTACTACGTGTGGTGGCATTTTTAATGTGAAATAGCCTTTTGTTTTGCCATTAGTTCTGAGTTTGTGGGATGTTTTTGCAAGAAATTGGATACTTTTCTGGGAAAAATTGGGTTGCTATTAATTTTTTCTCTCTGAAATTCACAGGACTGCATGTCATCAAGTAATACCAAATACTGCACAGCTCCACTGGGGTTTGTCTTGTATAAATAGTGTAGTAACAATAATAAAATACTTTAAGATGAGGCTCAACAATTAGTAGCTAAGACAGGAAGAAATGAGTTAAAAATAATGATCTATAATAAATTAACAGGAAAATCTCCAGAAACACTGTATTCCTGTGGAAGTTGGGAGGGAAGAAAGTGGTACGAATCTGGAAGGTTTTGTTTAATGATGGTTTAAAAAGTGGTGAGTGGGACGTAGTAGCTTCTTTGAAGAACAGTGTAGTGTGCATTACCCATTTGGGGTAAAGACCCTTTAGACCCAACTTTATATAGACCCATTTCAATTTTAAACCATAATTATAAAGTGTTTTTCTATACTAGCTAAGAGAATAGCACACATTTTGTGAAAATTGATATATGTAGATCATTGTGATTTTGTGGAGGGGGAACCAAACATTTGATAACATTAACAGAATAATAATGATCTGTTGGAAGCAGAGTATAAGAAAACACCACTTTTGCTGGTGTGTCTTGATGCAGTGAAACATGCATTAGAGTCAGCTGGGATTTTATGAGGAGAAAAGTACAGTTTTGTACCTACCATAAATGTAGATGTTCGAGTGTTCACCCTGCTGCAGTCATCACACTTGGGTTATCCTGCCGTCAGGCTGTCCCGCAGTCGGCCCGAATTCCAAAGTCTTGGTCCGGCGTCGGTTGCTGTCGCTTCTTCCCTGACGTCAGTGCGCCAGAGGTATACAAGAGGCATCCGACGCCATTTTCTTCAGTTTTTCTTGCCTCAGATGTCAGGTGCCCCCAATAGGTAGGCAATATACATATATATGTATATATATATATATGCATATAGCTATATAAAAATAAAACAAAACCCTTAGGCACAAGCAAATACACCACAGAGGTAGTATAGGATAGAGTGGTAGAGATAAGTTCAGCTAGTTCAGAGGGGATGGAGGGAGGGTAACCTGGACTGCAGCAGGGTGAACACTCGAACATCTACATTTATGGTAGGTACAAAACTGTACTATGTTCATCGTGTTACCCTGCTGCAGTCATCACACTTGGGTTGACTCCCAAAGCTAAGGATGGGAGGTGGAGTCAGACAGGGTTAGAAGAAGCTAGTAAGCCCTGCAAAACTGCAGTGGCAAAACCAGCTCTAGTCTTAGAGTATAGAGGTAAGTGATAGTGTTTGGTGAAGGTGTGCACTGAACTCCAAGTAGCAGCTTCCAGAATATCCTTGGTTGGCACTCCCCTGAGAAAGCCTGCTAATGTCGCTGTAGCCCTGGTGGAGTGGGACCTAATGTTAGCAGGTACTGGATGTCCTTCAAGGATGCATTTGCAGTCCTAACAAATGGGTTGTCCTGCCTCAGGCAGCCCCTTGGTCGGCCGGATTCCAAAGTCTGTGTCTGGCCTCGGCTGATGTCGCACTTCACCCGACGTCACTGCTGCTGTCAATTGGGTATAAAGGCATCAGCCGACGCCATTTTCCTCAGTCTTTCTTGCCGCGCGGTGCCCGAAGCAGAAGCTGTTCGCAAGTGCCGGTCGGTCAGATCCAGAGATTTCTACTACCGAAGACTTCTAAAAAGCTAAGTACCCCGTTGGGGACTCTTTCTTGCCTCAGCCGATGTCAGAAAAAGTAAATAATTGTTTAACTTGTGGGAAACAAATACCTCATAAGGATTTCCACTCTTACTGCCTTCCTTGCTTAGGCCCAGACCACGACGTAGCAGCTTGTCTAGCCTGTGCTTCCTTCAACCGACGGACACTTAGACGTCGGTCGGAGTTTGCGGAGGAGTTTTTTTGGTCCCACTTTTGCTTACAAAATGCCGTCGGAGACTCCGACTTCACAATTAGCTAAAAAGCGTAAGGAAAAGGACCGACACTCGCGGTCCGCGGTTTCGGCCGAAACCACGGTTAAGCCAACCACGAGTGTCTCGGTTTCGGCTGAAACCGAGTCCTTGGTTCTTCCTTCGGCCGAAAACATTCCTCTTGCAGCCGAGGCCTCACACAGCATGGCTGAATCTGCTACTGAAATTTCTCCTGCTGTAGCAGGCACCCAGGATTTATCAGATACTATTCCTTTAGACATATCTACTCCTGCACGTGGAGCTGCTAGGCCCCCTGCATCCATGTCTATCAAGGCTTTCTCTAGGGCTAAAGCAGCTAAATCTGCTAAGGCCTTGCCTTCTAAAACCCCCTCACACAGGCCTAGCTCTAGTTCCCAAATGCTTAGCCTGGCAGAGGATCTCATTTCTTTGATCAGGGGAACCCAACCTCACCCTGACAGGGCCTCTCATCCCCCTCCTGAGAAGAGGCCTAGAGCAGAGCCCCCTGAACCAGTTTCTACGGATTATTCTTCTGATGATTCAGAAAACTCAAATCCTCCAGAAGGCCCTTATTCTCCATATGAGGATTCTGATGCATAAGACTCCATTCCTTCTGCCTCTCCTCCTGAAGAATTTTCTTTTGGGGAAACCTTGCATGCTATGAGGGAACAATTTCAATGGCAGGGCCAGGATTTTTCAGATTCTAGGAAACGACTCAGGACCTTTTTGCATTTACCACAGCATAGGCCTTTAGCCATTCCTGCAGTACTAACAGTTGTGGATGATGCATTCAATGATGCTTGTGCTGCCCCTGACTCTCTTCCTCCGGCCCCTGCTAAGCCCGACAGATACTACAGGGTCCCGGACACACATTATCACCTGCATAAGGCTCCTATTGCAGACCCTGAAACTATTTCTCAAGGCCCCAAAGCTGTAGCAACTGCAAAAACCCCCTCCCCTCTGATAGAGAATCTAGAGCATTAGAGAGATGGGGTAAAAAAGTTTATACTTCTGCTACTCTTTCGGCTAGGGCTTTAAACTGTCAATTCCACATGATTCAGTATCAGGAATTTTTGTTAGATCAGCTAAATTAAAAACTATCCTCTCCTGAACCTATAGACCGTAAGTCCCTTCAGGATTTGGTACATAACACTCAGCAGGTCAGTAATCATTCCTTAAAATCCGGCTATGATGCACTGGAGGCTTCCTTTAGATCAGCTATGACTGGTACAGTGATCAGAAGGCATGCATGGTTAAAAGAGCAATCCTTACCGGACCATGTAAAGTCAAAGCTCCTAGATGCTCCTATGGAGAAACTCAGTTTGTTTGGCTCCCCTGCACAGCAAGTGTTAAAGAAGGTGGAGGAAAAAGCAAAATCTGTCCAAACCGTCAAGGACTTCTTACAGGTCCAGCCTCCTAGGTTTAGTAGAAATTGGCCTTCGAAGAATTGGTCCTTTCCAGACACCAGAGCACAGAGAGGCAGAAATAGGCGCTCAAGAGGCAGAGGTCAATCCAGAGGTGCCTACAGGGGACGTCAGTGGCAACCAAACAACCAGAGAAGTGCTGCCGCAGATCCAGCTACTGCCACTTCCACAGGACAGTCACAGTGACTTGGCTCTGATACCGCCTACCAGGGAACAACTGGAAGCACCCTTAGGCGGAAAGCTAGCCTTATTTTCAGTAAACTGGCATTACATTACAGGAGACAAATGGATTTTACAGACAATAGACAAAGGTTACAGGTTTCACTTCCATACTCTACCAAGGAAGAGAGGAATGCCAAACCTACCACCAAACCAAAAGACAAACGCTCTAGGACAAATCAACCACTTACTAAGGATGAGAGCTATAGAAAAGGTACCGGCTATGGAACAAGGACAAGGATTTTATTCCAGACTTTTCCTGGTGCCAAGAAAAGAAAACCAATGGAGGCCTATTCTCGACCTGTCCGCTCTCAACACATATCTCATTGTTCCAAAATTCAAAATGCTGACCCTACAGCACCTTCTTCCCATGCTGGGCAAGGAGGCTTGGCTGGTGACTCTAGATCTCGAGGAGGCATACCTGCACGTCCCTATTCGACCAGATTGCAGAAGATACCTCAGATTTCTTGCAGGATCAGAGCATTATCAATTCTCAGCATTGCCCTTTGGCTTATCTGCTGCACCCAGAGTATTCACGAAATGCCTGGCATCAGTAATTGCTCATTGCAGGCTTCAGGGAATTCAAATTTATCCATACCTGGACGACTGCCTGATACAAGCGGACAACAAGATCAAATTAACAAAAGATTTACAAAAGGTTATTCACCTACTGCAGGCCTTGGGATACACAGTCAACATAAAAAAGTCAAGGCTGGTACCATCCCAAAGGATTACATTCTTGGGTGCAAAACTGGACACATCAAATCAAATGGCATTTCTTACAGCAGAAAAGCAAAAACAACTACCTCTCTATTTCAAGGCACTAACAACGCAGAACCAGCTTACAGCAAGGAAAATCCTGCAAGCCCTGGGCTACATGGCATCCTACATAATATTGATCCCACATGCCAGACTGCATATGAGAAAGTTGCAATGGTACCTAAGGAATTTATGGTCTCAGCACAAGCACAGCCTAGAAACCCAGATTCCAATAATTCCATGCCTGAAGCAAGAATTCCTGTGGTGGGCTCAGGCCTGTCAGTTGAACAAAGGACTGCCTTTCCACAGCCCTCACCCAAGCCAGACTATCACAACGGACGCCTCAGACCTCGGTTGGGGGGCACACATGGCAGACAAGTGTATACAAGGCCTATGGGCACAGGACCAGCTGAACCTACACATAAATCAAAAAGAGATGCTGGCAGTGAAACAGGCAATTCAGACATTCAGACCGTTTCTTCAACAGGGTCATTTGCTGATAAGGACAGACAACACCACAGTTATGTGGTATATCAACAAGCAGGGAGGCACACATTCATATCCTCTATGCCGGATGGCAATGGACCTGTGGAATGTAGCCCTGAACCTCAACATTCAGCTCCAGGCCTTATTTGTGCCAGGAAAAGAAAATATATTAGCAGACACATTAAGCAGAACTACCACGGATGCCCACGAATGGATGCTGCATCCGGACATCTTCAAAACCATTACAGAGAAATGGGGGCTACCAGAAATAGACCTGTTCGCATCCCCAGACAACCACCAATTGAGAAAATTCTGCACAAGGACATACCACCCACTTGCTTGGAAGGTGGACTCCCTATCCTTCAGTTGGAAAACCCTAACAGCATATGCATTCCCACCTCTACCTTTGATGCACAAAGTGCTACTGAAGATCAAAGATGATCACCCAAGGATCATACTGATAGCTCCAGACTGGCCGAGGCAGCATTGGTACCCGCTTCTGAGAAGTATGTCGCGGACACAGGCATGGCCTCTACCCCTAGTTCCTCTGCTGCTAACACAGAACAACTTCAAGATCCTGCATCCAAACGTGAAAACACTGCAGCTAGCTGCTTGGAATCTAACATGAAACGTAATAACCCAGATTTATCTCAGAGGGTTAAAGACATTATCCTGGAGGCTCGCAGACCCTCCACAAGGAAGACTTATTCAGCAAAATGGAAAAGATACCTCATTTGGAGTGCAGCAAAAGGAGAATATGTATCATTGGCAAACATAGCTAACATCCTGGAATATTTAGCAGAACTTTTCCACAATGGCCTGTCTTACTCCTCCATCAAAATACATGCATCAGCAATTTCAGCAGAATACAACATGGACCCTCCAGTCTTCTCTCATCCTCTACTCAGGCAGTTTTTGAGAGGAATTAAAAATGTAAAGCCTCCAAGGAAGCCACCTCTGCCTACATGGGACCTGAACTTTGTGCTGGAAAAGTTAACACTTCCACCTTTTGAACCAGCAGCAACAGCAGAATTACAGTTCTTATCTTGGAAAACTGTTTTCCTGCTTGCAATCACTTCAGCAAGAAGGGTTTCTGAATTACAGGCATTAATGGCAGTACAGCCCTTCCTTATCTTCCATCAGGATAGAGTGTCCTTGAGAACTAACCCTACTTTTATGCCAAAGGTGGTCTCCAGGGTATCATTGAACCAAGCAATCCACCTACCAACATTCTTCCCCAACCCACAGAACAGGGGGGAAAGACTACTGCACACCTTGGATGTGCACAGGCAATTGCGCTACTACCTGGACAGAACCAAGAACAATAGAAAAACTGACCAGCTTCTGGTAGCATATGCACCAGGAATGGAAGGAAAAGCAATTTCAAAACAGACAATCTCAAAATGGATAGGAAATTGCATTAGATTTTGTTACTCCTTTCATGGGAAGACAACTCCAGAAAACATCAGACCTCACTCCACAAGGGCTACAGCCACTACTACAGCTTTCTTACGAGGAGTGGCTACCAAAGACATTTTAGAGGCTGCTGCTTGGAGCTCCGTGCATACATTTGCCAAGCATTATAATCTGCCTTTATACTCCAGATCCCGAGCAGGTTTTGCCACTGCTGTTTTGCAAGGGATCTTAACTACACCATAATCTTCTTAGTGCCTCCTCCCCCAGTTTGGCTATGGTATTCTACCCATTTGTTAGGACTGCAGATGCATCCTTGAAGGACATAGTACAGTTTTGTACCTACCATAAATGTAGATGTCCGAGAGGAATGCATCTGCAGTCAGGATTACCCACCCACCTTCCCCTCTGTGGTACTCCTAGGGTATTTGCCCATCTTGTAGCTAGCTGGGGGAAATCTATTATGGTGTATTTGTTTGTATATATGTACATACATGTTTATTTTTGTTTGCTCTCTACTGTTTGGAATCATTTGCATTTATCCAAATTTAGCCTTCCTAGAGGGCACCTGGCATCTGGGGCAAGAAACACTGAGGAAAATGGCGTTGGCTGATGCCTTTATACCCAATTGACAGCAGCAGTGACGTCGGGTGAAGTGCGACATCAGCCGAGGCCAGACCCAGACTTTGGAATCCGGCCGACCGAGGGGCTGCCTGAGGCAGGACAACCCATTTGTTAGGACTGCAGATGCATTCCTCTCGGACATCTACATTTATGGTAGGTACAAAACTGTACTTTTCCCATGATGTATGTAGCAAAAACGTATGCAATGCCCTATCCATTTTGAAATGGTCTGTTTTGAGATAGCTTTTCCTTGTGATCCTGTAGCATAGGCTACAAAAAGCTGGTCAGTTTTTCTGAAAGCCTTAGTTTTATCCGAGTAGTAACGTAATTGCCTGTGAATGTCCAAAGAGTGCAGGAGTCTTTCTCCTTTGTTCTGGGGATTTGGGAAGAAGGTGGGCAAGTGAATGATTTGGTTTAGGGCCACACTGGATACCACCTTTGGCATAAAGGAAGGATTCGTTCGTAGAGAGACTCTGTCTTGATGAAAAATGATGAAAGGTTCCACTGCCATTAGTGCCTGTAGCTCTGAAACTCTTCTAGCTGAGGTTATTGCTAGTAGTAGGGTAGTTTTCCATGAAAGAAATTTTAAGTCAGCTGAAAAAGCTGGTTCAAAGGGCGGCAGTGTAAGCTTTTCCAGAACAAAGTTGAGATCCCAAGTAGGTGTTGGAGCTCTGCTTGGCGGTCTTAAGTTCTTAGCCCCTCTGAGGAACTGTCTTAGAAGTGGATGTGAGAATAAAGGAGGATCCGTGCTGTAATGAGCTGAAATTGCTGAGGTGTGGATCTTAATAGATGAAAAGGAAAGTCCTTTGTGTAACATCTCAGTTAAATATTGTAGAATCTGAGGGATGTTTGGATCAAGGGGGTTTAGGCCTTTAGCCTGGTTCCAGGCGCAAAATCTTTTCCATTTGTCTGAATAGGTTTTCCTGGTGCTGGGTCTCCTGGCCTTCAGAATGACATCCATAACAGCTTTGGATAAAGGTGTTGGCTGGTTGTTTAGGCAATTTGCCATGCAGCCAGGTTTAAAGTCTTGAGCTGGCTGTGTAGAATCTGATGGTGTCGCTGGGTGAGCAGGTGAGGAATTTGTGGCAAAATCCATGGTGGGCCGTGGGCCATGTTCCTTAAAACTGGGTACCAATGGTGGCGTGGCCAGTCTGGTGCAATGAGTATTATTTGTGGCCTCTCTATTCTGACTTTCAGCAGTACCTTTGCTAGAAGAGGTAGTGGAGGGAAGGCATACACTGTTAATGTTTTCCAACTGAATGAGAGGGCGTCCACTTTCCAAGCTAGTGGATGGAAGGTCCTTGTGCAAAATTTTTGAAGTTGGTGGTTATGGGGGCTTGTAAACAGATCTATGTCTGGGCGTCCCCATTTTTGAGCTATCATTGCAAATACTTGTGGATATAGTTTCCATTCGTGTGGATCCATGATGTTTCTGCTGAGGTCGTCTGCCAATGTGTTTTTCTTTCCTGGCAGGAATTGTGCTTGTAATTGAACCTGGTAAGACAGTGCAGTGTTCCACAAGGTCATTGCTTGCCTGCATAGAGGGTAGGAATGTGTGCCCCCTTGCTTGTTTATGTACCACATTACTGTGGTACTGTCCGTCTTTATTATTAGTTGTCCTGGGTGTAGAAGGTCCTTGAAAGCTGTTAGGGCATTCTGTACTGCTAGCATTTCTTTTTGATTGATATACAGATGCCTCTGATCTGTAGTCCATTTGCCCTGAATGCACTGCCCTGCCATGTGTGCTCCCCAGGCATAGTCCGATGCATCGGTTGTCATAGTTTGCCTGGCTGTGGGTAAGGTGAAAGGCTGACCCTTGTTGAGGTGACATGCCTGTGCCCACCATAGAAATTCCTGTTGAAGGCAGGGAATGAGTGATATCATTGTTTCCAAGCTGTGGCTGTGCTGAGTCCATACACTTTTCAGGTACCATTGTAATTTCCTCATATGCAGTTTAGCAAATGGTATTAGTAGTATGCAAGATGCCATGAATCCCAAGGCCTGCAGAATTTTTCTTGCAGGGAGTTGGGTCTTTGTTGCCATTATTTTGAAATATTGGAACAGCTGTCGTTGCTTGTCTGGCATGAGATAAGCCATCTGGGCCGTTGTATTCAAGCTAGCACCCAGGAATATTATGTTTTGTGAGGGCACTAGTTTTGATTTCTTTTCGTTTACTGTGTACCCTAGGCAACTTAGAAAGTGTTTGACAAATGCCAGATGCTTTAAAAGAATGTCTTTGCTTTCTTCTTGAATAAGGCAGTCGTCCAGGTATGGGTATATTTGAATTCCTCTTTGTCTGCAGTATGCAATTACTGGTGCCAGGCATTTTGTGAAGACCCTGGGTGCAGTAGATAAGCCAAAGGGCAGTGCAGAGAATTGATAATGTGTTGAACCTGCAATGAAGCGGAGGTATCTTCTGCAATTTTGTCTGATAGGGACATGCAGGTATGCCTCCTTGAGGTCCAAAGTGACTAGCCAAGCATTCTTGCCCAGCATGGGAAGAAGCTGCTGTAGTGTTAGCATCTTGAATTTTGGTACTTGCAGATAAGTGTTCAGAATTGAAAGATCCAGAATGGGTCTCCATGCTTCGTCCTTTCATGGGACTAGGAAGAGTCTTGAGTAAAAACCTTGTCCTTGCTCCTGTGTAGGCACCTGTTGAATGGCTCTCATGTTCATGAGAGCTGTAATTTGTTTTTGTGCCTCTGCCCATTGATTTGGTGGCAGGTTTGGCATTCCTTTGATCCTTGGTAAGGTATGAAGGTGGAATCTGTATCCTTGAGAGACAATGTTTAGAACCCATTTGTCTTTTGTGATGATGTGCCAGTTGTCTGCAAAAAATGCTAGTTTTCCTCCCAAGGGAGTTGCCAGGAGAGATTTGCTTGGTAGTTTGAGGATAGAGTCATTGAGTTTGTCTTCTGCTAGCTTGGGGCCTGTCTTCTCCTCCTTTCCGGGTGGCAGAACCCCATTGGCGAGGTTTGTAAGGGCCCTGTGACTGACCTCTGCCCCTTGGGCGTCTGTATTTGCCCCTCTGTGATCTGTCTGAAGCTGGAAAGGACCAGTTTTTTGTTGGCCAATTTCTGCTGAAACGAGGGGGTTGTACCTGCAAAACATCCTTGACCGTTTGCATAGACTTTGCCTTATCCTCCATTTTCTTTAAATCCTCTTCTGCTTTGACACCAAATAATACATCCTGCTGTAAAGGTGCATCCAATAATTTTGCTTTAACATGGTCAGGGAGGGTTTGTTCTTTTAACCAAGCATGTCTACGTATGACAGAGCCAGTAACAGCTGCTCTACAAGAAGCTTCCAATTAATCAAATCCGCATTGTAAAGTATGTTTGCCAACCTGTTCAGTTGCATGCAACATATCCTGCATTTCCTTGAATTCAGGCAGTTCTGAATGTGTGCTCATTTTTTGTTTTAACTGAGACATTAGCAATTGTTGCTATTTCAACATGTGAAACTGGCAATTTAATGCTCTCATAGCCAGAGTAGCTGAGGTGTATATTTTCTTTCCCCATCTATCTAGGGCTCTGGAATCCCTTTCAGAGGGCACAGGATTTTTAGCCATAGAAGCTTTTGCTCCCTTAGGACCCTGGGAAATTGTTTCTGGGTCAGCTACAGGGCTTTTATAAAGGAATTTGTGTGGTTCAGGTACTCTGTAGTATCTGTCTGGTTTGGCTGGAGTAGGAGGAAGAGAGTCTGGATTTAAACTAGACTCCAAGTAAGCATCATCCACAATATCTAGAACAGGAGGGATAGCAAGAGGTCTGTGCTGGGGTAGTAAAAGGAACTCTCGCAGCCTTTTCTTAGAATCTGAGTAATCCTGGCCTTCCCAGTCGAAATGTTCCCTCATGGTATGTAATGTTTCCCCAAAGGAGTAGTCTTCAGGGGGGAGATGCTGAGGTAATAGAGTCTTCAGCATCAGAATCTTCATAAGGTGGAAAAGTGTAATCCTGTTCCTCAGAAGAATCTGAGGAGAGAGAACCTGGTCAGAGGATGCATAATCCTCCTCTTGTCTTGGTTTTTTAACAGGAGGGGGATGGGAACCCCTGATAAGGGTAATCAAATCTTCAGCCATCTTAAGCATCTTAAAGGAGTTTTAAGTTTAGCATAAGATTTAATGGTGAGTGTAGTCGGTCTGAAGACACCTTCTGTAACCAAAGGTGTTTCCGTTGCACCAGTGTCTAGTTCTGCTCCGGTGTCGGTAGATGGCTGCGTCGGCCTAGTAGACTCAGCATGGGAATCTGCAGCTGTCTGGGGTTCCAGCTCTGCGGTCGTCAGGGGCTGCGTAGACGCCTCACTGAAAACTGGAGAACCGGTGACAGGCCCAGCTGAGGCCTCGGTGTCTGGCTTATTCCTAGGCTGCCTGTCCTTATCCTTGCGTTTTTTATGAATGGCAGTCGTCGGCTGCTCCGACGGCATGATATAATTAAATTTCCTACCAAAGTAATGCCGTGCAAAGTCAAAACGGCGTTTGATAGTTTGTTTATTAAACCTAGAGCAATACCGACAACCTGTGATGTCGTGGTCTGGGCCTAGGCAAGGAATACAATAGGAATGGAAGTTCTTATGAGGTATTTGATTCCCACAAGAAATGCAATTGTTAACTTTTTCTGACATCGGACTGAGGCTAGAAAATGTTCCCCAATGGGGTACTTAGCTTTATTGAAGACTTCGGACTGAAATTCAAATCGAAAATCTCAGGTGTCGGCCGACTGGCACTTGCGAACTGCTTCTACTTCGGGCACCACGTGGCAAGAAAGACTGGAGAAAATGGCGTCAGATCCCTCTTCTATACCCCTGGCGCACTGACGTCAGGAAAGAAGTGACAGCAACCGACGCTGGACCAAGACTTTGGAATTCGGGCCGACTGCGGGACCGCCTGACGGCAGGATAACCCAAGTGTGATGACTGCAGCAGGGTAACATGATGAACATCTCTTAAGTACTTTATTATTGTTACTACACTACTTATACAAAACCTTCTCCAGAGGAGTGTTGCAGTGTTTGGTATTCCTAATAAAATACTGCTAATTAGGAGGCTATGCAAAATTTTGGAAGCAAGAATTAAGGCAGAAGGGTGGTTCTTGATAAGCTGCATTTGAACAGATGAGCCTGGCATAGTTGTTAATTTCCCCTTTGTTTGCTTTATATTTGGAGCCATTGGTAAAGAAAATAAGAGACTCTCAAATTCAGGAATGCCAGTGGTATGACAATGAAGAAAATTGTTTTTCTTTGCAGTTGATGTTATTTTGTATTTGCTAAATCGAGAAAAATTACATTTTGTTCATAGGTATGTACCATGCTAATAACCACCAAGGGCTTTATAAGTTTAGCTGTACAGTTCAGCCCAGGTGTGTCCCTATTTACTTATGCACATTTATTAGGAGGAGGTATGTTAGTTAGGAAGCGTCTAGAGTTTTTTGTTTTTTTTGGGGGGGTTATGTTAGTTTGAGCATTACTGTCTGCCTCTGCCTGTATGTATTTGAGACATGGGACCAGACCTGGGGTGAATTTCCAGTTTCCCATCCATTGGTCAAGATTACACTTAAATATAGTTGGGATGGACTCTGCTTCACTTATATGCAAGCATGTTCCAGCACATGGGGATCTTGTGAGATGCATATCTGTCTCACCAACATTTCTTGTTTATGTTGCAATCAAAATTTAAATCCTTAGATCAAGTGCTTTTAATTTTCATTTTGCTGATGTGCAAAAGGTCCATCAGAGCTGAATATGAGGATACATTGTATGGCAGGCATAGATTGCCTCTCAGTGACCTGTAGGAAATAGAGTATGGAGATAGGGCTTTAAGGCAGTCAGTATAGGACAATGTGTTTGTACTCTGGATTCTCCTGGTAAGGAGCATTTGTGGGCATTCCAACTGTTGCATATGTTTGGTCAGATAACATGCCAAAAGGGGCATTATACTCAGTAGTGGGACTGATAATGGCTGAATAAAATGCTACTGTGACTTCCTTGGACCTGGATGCCATGCCCTTACTTGTAAGTTGGGTGACATAGGATGATTTTCTTACTACCTTGACCACATGTTGGTCAAAGGCCAGATTACTGTCTATGTATGTTCCCAGATCCATGACTACTAGTTCAGCTCTTAGGGTATCTTATCTGTGGAATAATTAGCTTGGGTGGCATTATTCCCAAAAGGCATTATAATGCATTTCTTGGTATTGAGTTTTAGGTTGTGACTTTGGTACCAGTCATTTGTCTGTTAGACCCTCTTTTAAGATGTTTGTGTCATAGGTGGAATTTGCAATAGCTTCCAATTTGCAGTTGTCTGTGAACTTGGTTAGCCAAAGACTCTTGACATTAGCATTTATCTCTGAGAAGTAGATGCCAAATAGGAGAGGTCCCAGCATTGTGCTATGGGGTACCCCGCTGGTGACTGGTCTCTGTGTATGTGGTATCACCAATCCTGGTTTCCCTGGTCCTGTCTGTAAGCCAGCTAGCAATCCAGCAAGTTATGTAGGTGAATTTGTCAATTATACTTGAGTTTGCTATTGTATCGAATGCGATATCCAGGTCTAGGTAGGTGTTATACACTGATTTCCCCTCATCCATTGCCTTGGTGACCTTCTCAAAGAAGTCCAAGTAAGTAAGTAAAGTAAGATTAGTAGGCATGACCTTTAGACAAAACCAAACTGGGTTGGGTCCATTGCCTGAAGATTGTCTATGTCTTTGTTATCATATCCGTGAAAATTCATTCTGTGGCTTTGCAGGTTAGACTAGTCAGACTAATAAGTCTCTAGTTTCTGGGGTCATTTGATGGTCCACTCTTGTGAAGATGTATAACTGTTTGAGTCTTCTACTCTCATAGTCAGTCTGTTTTGAGGCTATAGTTGAAAAGTGACTTAAGTGTTGCTGATAGGTCTTATTTCAAGCTGTTAAGCAGGCATCCCAAGATATTGATGGGACCCACTGAAGCTGTCTTTTTGGCCTTAGCAAGTGCTGTCACGACTAGCTCCCTGCTAATAGTTGGGGGATTATGCTAGTAGGTATTTTATAGGTGGAGGCAGGGGGAAGTGGGTGGGTGTGAAGTTTGAGCTAAAGCGATCAGCCATCAAACTCACTATGTTGCTTTGCTCAGTGATGCTGGCACCACTGACCGCCAGTTTGAGGTTTTGGACATAGCTGAAGTAGGCCTTGCAATTTTCTTTAGCCCATGAGGCTATCCTGACCTTGTAATTGATTTTGCTGGACTTAATTAGTCCTCTTAGTTTCATGTTTAGTTTAATTGGAGAGCTGCTATCATTATGGGAGTTGCTCTTCCTGATTTTAGCCATGATTTTTTTCCTTTCATTATATACCTTAATAAAGTTAGGATTCCACCAGTGCGATTTGTTTTTATAGTTTGTTTTAGGCTTACTTCTACTAGGTACAGCAACCTCTCTACAGCCATTTACATGGTTGTATAGGGTCTCTATGAACAATTCCACATAGGTGCTGTGATCTTAGGGTTGGGAGGGGCATTGAATTTTGACATACTGTGGCTTAATTGGATATAGTTTGCTTTGGAATAGTTACAGATTTGTTGGGTTTACAGAGTTTTTTTTTTATTTTGATGGAGACAGCTTTGTAGTCCGTCCTCACCAGTGAGGATATGATGGGGGGTGGGGGATGTCGGGGCTGCAGTGCCGTTACATATTGGTGTGATTTCTGAGTACCAGTTGTCCAGTATTTGAAGCTCTGGTGGGTGTGCACACTATATGGTCAAGGGTATTTGTGTTAATAAAGTCCAGGAATCGTGCCTACAAGTATTGGGCAGCGTATTTCCCAGTCTAGAGAGGACTAGTTAGTCTCCCATGAATTTGGGTATTTGGTTATGGGATTCTGTGGGTATAGAGGGTGACCTACAACTTGTTAAGATATGATATGGGACTTTGTCTATGGTGATTTGCACTTTGATAAATTCCATGGCATCTTCCTGTTTAACCAGCGTAGAGTTATACTTGTTGCTGACATAGATCTGAGACTCCTCCACCTTTTGTCCCTGTTGTGCAGTTGATGATCTAAATGTGTGGAAGTCATTGAAGCCTTACACTGCCAGATGACTTTTTGCAGATTTAAACCGCATCTCCGTAATGGCACAGATGTTTATATTCTCCAGAGTGAGGTAAGCTTGTACTGTGTGGAGTTTTAGACTCTTAGCATTGTGTACCAACACCTTTAGATTGCTTTGGGTATTTATTTGCCATGTCAATAGGGTTGTCAGTTTGGTATTGCCTAAGAAAGGCATTAAGGGGGTGGATAAAGTTTTAGCCAATATTCTGAAGTCTGGGGGAGACGGGTGCAGACCATCCTTTGGAAAGCAATGTGGTCTGCTAGCCATGTCCTTCCGTGCTGAAAAGTATTGAATCCCTTTGGAAAGACATCAAAAACTAAACAAATTATTGAAGTCTGTCATCTTTTGTTCATACTATGGAATTGTTCTTGGTGAAGGTGAAATGCTGATCGGTGGAAGGCCCATACCTGCCTGAGACACGCATTCAGAGAGATCAGCAATGTCTGTTATCACATAGTCCAGGAAAGTATGTCTCAGGTCTTTAACACTCTTATAGACTATAATAGAATCATGCTGATTCCTGTGATGTAGTGACTTGAGTGCATTCTTAACTTGGCAGGTCCTGGTTTAAGAGACCACCTGACCATTACCTTCTCTTTGTTCAGTCTGGTGAGTGGGGCATCTGTGTGTGGTACAGTGGAGTCCACTATGACAAGAGTCCTGCGTAATGTATGCTGGGTTGCTTTATGGCTTAGCTCTTGGGGCTCCACTGGGTGTAGGCATATGTATGGTATTTGGTGTTGCTTTGGTGAGTACTTTTAAGATAGCTGAGGATAGGTGTTGCCATTTATAGGCTTAGGAGGTCTTTTAGATTTGGGAAGATTGTTTTTTTAGTGCCACAGCATAGCATAGATTGACCAATGTGTATGTGGTGGATATAATGTGTGTATTCTTGGCAACCTTGTTTGTATGTGAGATTTTTGCCGCCAGTGAAATTGTATATGTGCATCTTTCGTGTACTGTCTTTTTTTAAAGGATTAAATGGTTGTCTGAACATAAGACAATTGCTCCATTGTCTCAGGATGTTCATATCTACCAAGCTAACTTAGGAGACATTTGGAAATTGCATGTCCATATTGTCCAGACCTGTATTTGGGTGAGCTACTGTAGGTCAGGGACTGGGGTTGTACAGCGGTCCTCATGGGTGGTCTGTAGTGTTTGGCACTACACTAGATTAGTTTGTGCTAAGATTGGATAATAGTACTCTTCAGTGTGCAAACTAGCTAGTCTGTCTGCTTATATATTTTTTGGCTTTATAATTTGCACATTCCTCACATCTGTGTTGAAACTTTTTCCCAACCCCCCCTCATTTCCTGCCTTGTCTTTAGCTATATAATTGAGCTAGTGTTGTGTGTCCTGTTAATTAACAATCTGCATTCAAACTGGAACCTTAGTTTGAGAGACAGCCTTACAGAACTATCTGCAAATATATAGAGCTGAGTATACTTTTCTGTATTATTCTGTATTATAGAGCTAAATTGTTTGCTTAGATATCTGTTGTATATATATTTATAGAGAACAGTATATATTTTTTGGCTTTATAATTTGCACATTCCTTACATCTGTGTTGAAACAGTTTTTTCCCACCCCCCTCGCAGCTCTTGGTTGTAGTTTAAATTTGGTGGCTTTTGCAGTGCCCGCCCCACAGTAGATTTGATCTAAGACACTCCCCCAGGCACATCTCTTTACCGCATTCTACCCAATTTGCTTTTAGGCCTTTTTAATTTAATTACATTTTTTCAAACTGTGTGTGGACTAATATTGCTACATATTCAAGTGTGCCAGCTTGCACTGCATGAGAATTGTATTTACTACTGCTTTTGCTACTTTTCTGAAAAAAAAAATCATCTGCTTTTACTGTACTTGTGTTTCTTTCTACTTTATTTTGCTTTTGCATCATCTTAAAAGTACTCAATTGTATTTATTACTGCTTGGTGTAACTCATTCTAAGCCTTTTAGTTTCAACAACTGGCTTCAGACCAGTTGTTTTACATTGAGAGGGTTTGTTGTCTGCACTGTAGTGGCAGAACAGGTAGCTTACATCCTTCTAAGTTGGGAACTGCTGATTGAGGGCTCAGTGTCTGTTATTCTAAAAGTGTATTAATTCTGGTTTAAGCACTTGGGCTTTCAGGCCAGTTATTTTACATTGAGGGCTCGTGGTCTGCACTCTTGTGGGAGGAGAGGCTGGACTCTGCCCTTCTGAGCTGGGAATTTCTGGTTAAAGGCTTATAGTGCATGCATATCTGAACTGCTTCTTACTGAAATTGGTACACCTTGTTTGCTGTAGCATAGACTAGATCCAGGCCTGCTGAATCTAGCTTTGTTTGTATAACTTGAGCACTAATCCAGGCATTCTTTAAATTATTCAGTTGTATTTATTACTGCTTGGTAGTAACTTGATTAAAGTGTAGCTATCATTCTAAGTCTTTTGGATTAAGCACTTGGGCTTCAGACCAGTTGTTTTACATTAGGAAGGTTTGTGGCATGCACTGTGGTGGCAGGACAGGTAGCTTTCATCCTTCTAAGTTGGGAACTGCTGATTGAGAGCTCAGTGTCTGTTATTCCTAAAGTGTGTTAGTTCTGGTTTATGCACTTGGACTTCAGGCCAGTTATTTTACATTAAGAAGGTTCGTGGTCTGCACTGTTGTGGGAGGAGAGGCTGGACTCTGCCCTTCTGAGCTGGGAATTTCTGGTAAAAGGTTTATAGTGCCTGCATATTTGAACTGTTTCTTACTGAAATTGGTACACCTTGTTTGCTGTAGCATAGACTAGATCCAGGCCTGCTGAATCTAGCTTTGTTTGTATGCTTGTTGTTTGTTTGCTTGTTATTTCCCTGGAACGCGGCTTCTCAGCGCTTCAGTGGATCCCTAGTGATATCTGTATTGCTTACTGTACTTATTTCCTTGTTTCACTTGAAAGAAAGTTACTGTTTGTCATTTTTGCATTTAAGTTACCTGTAACACATTGCACTTAAGTTACCTGGCACTTGCTCACTAAAGCAATTATATAAGTCAGCACTAAAAATTAAAAGCACTACACCCTCACTCCCCATTGGCCCTTGTTTTCAATTATAAAGGAATTCCCAATATTATTCTAGCATGTCCAAAGGTCAGTTGTCAATCTCCTCTCCGGTCCAGCTGGTGAACCTGGGAATCTTGAGGCAATGTTACAACTGCCTCATGTACACAGACAACCCTCTCCTCCTCCCAACAAATTCCATCACATGTGAAAGATACAACCATATAGCCAAACTGGAGGCTAAGCTCTCTCAACTCAGTACTGGCATAACCAGTCAGGAGGAGAAGGAAACCACACTCACTACAATTCCAGTCTCACATAGACCTACCACGACAGCAAACCAAACACATAATCACACAAAAACATACTCGGAGGCTCTAAATAAAGATCTGCCTAAGCAGTAGAGACCTCCAAAGCAGACACCCAAGCAACCGCTACCCCAAAACAAAACACGTGCAACACATATCTCACAAAGCCAGTGTGCCGGACAGTCACAGCCCTTAAGGCTAAACAACACACCTGATACACTTGTAATAGGTGACTCTATCGTCAGGCACACTGACGTCCCACTCACCAGGCTGAACAAGGAGAAGGTCACGGTGAGCAGCCTGTCGGGTGCTAGGATCCGCCACATAACACAAGCACTCGGGTCACTCCAAGGCAAGTACAAATATGACTCAGTCATTGTCCATGCTGGTGTGAATGACCTGAGACGTACCTCCCTGGACTACATGAAAAGAGACATAGAGGAGCTCTCTGAGCATGTAGCTCAGGCCGATATGACCCTGACCTTGAGTAGCATCTTACCCTCACCAAGAATGATGCCACAATATGAAGACAAGATGATCAATTTCAACAATTGGCTTAAGTACTGGTGTCATTCAAAGGGGATCCAATGCCTGTCAGCCTGGGATGATATGCTCGACAAGCCATGATGCTTTGCTAGGGACGGCTTGCACCTGTCATCCCTGGGCTTTTGGATATTGGCAAAGGCTTTTGCTACCCCCATAGTGCCTTTTTTAGGCAAGGCTCAAAAGACAAACCCACCTCCATAGGTATCACAAGGGATAAGAAACTGAGTAATGCTACTCAGCGCCAGAAGTCTAAACCTCAAGATGCACGCACTTGAAACTCTCCTTAGCATGGAGAACATCGATATCTGTGCAGTAACAGAAACCTGGTTCAGGGCTCCCAAGAGCACCCCAGCACTACCAGGTTATACCTCATACCATGCTTTTCGGCCCCAAAACTTGGACCGAACCACAAAAGGAGGGGGAGTATCGATATTCATCAAAGATACCCACACCTCCAGGTTGGTGGCAAAGCACGAAGCATCAGAGACTATCCATGTGCAACTAACAGTGGGTAAAACTGCCTTCCAGTTTATAGCCTGCTACAGACCACCCCTCCCAAACACAGGAACCCCACTCGGCCTTCCTGAGAACACTGGAAAATATGAAGGTCTCTCCAAACACCATTATATTGGGCGACTTCAACTACCCAAACATAGACTGGGAGCATTACTCTAGCTCCAACACCCTAGCCCAAAGGTTCCTAGAATTCATAAACTCAAATGCTATGGAACAACTTGTTACCACTCCCACAAGACGGGAAAACATACTGGACCTGATCATCACCAACATGGGGACTCTATGCTCCAGACCAGAAGTGTATCCCTCACTGGTAAGATCAGACCATAAACTGATCTCACTGGATATTCACATCCCGACCCCACCCCTTGCCCAGAAAACCACAGTGAAAAACTTCTCTAAAGCAATTTTCACACTCCTCAAAACCGAGGTGGAATCCTTCAAAGCCCCCGGGCCTGTGGAAAATACGGCCCAGACCGCAGAATCCTTTATAAATGCATTCTATGGACACCTTCAGGAATGCATGGATCATGCAATCCCAAATAAAACCAAGACCCAATCCTCCAAAGGCAGATGTCCTGTCTGGTGGACCCCAGCCATAAACAAACTATACAATAGAAGGAGGAAGCTACTACATGATGGAGCAAAATCCCAAAAAGGGAAGGCATCTCTGATCAGTATTAGCAAAAAACTAAGGGCACTCATAAAATCATCTAAGGCCAGCTTCGAGAGAAAAATTGCACAGGACACTAAGGATAATCACAAGGCTTTCTTTAGTTATGTTAGGAACCTGGGTGGGAATTCCCAGATATGCTCAGAATTAGTCCAAAATGACAAAAATACACCGAACCCACAGACATTGCCAACATCCTAGCTGACAGGTTCAGCAAACTCCCCCACCAAAAGGGCAAATATCTATCCCAGCAGAGTGCTGCCCCCCTGACATCTCAGATGCTCAGGTAAGAGCCGCCCTCTCCAAAGCAAAAAAACACAGCATCAATGGGACCAGACGGTGTCCCGGGCTGCATCCTGCATGAACTCCAAGAAGAGCTAAACCCAAACATAAAACTACTGTTCAAGCTCAGCCTTACTACAGGATATGTACCCAAAGAGTGGCGTACAGCAACAGTGGTCCCTCTCCACAAAGGTGGTGCCTCAACGGACCCTGGAAACTATCGCCCCATAAGCCTGACTAGCTTGGTCTGCAAAGCTATGTAAAGGATCATCATGGACCTCATACATAAAGATATTGGGGACCTACAGACACTGGATCCTACCCAGTTCGGCTTTGTTAAGGGCAGATCCTGCCTCTTAAACCTGGTCGACTTCTTTGAAACAGTCACCAAGGCCATTGACGAAGGGATGGTGGTCCACACAGCCTACCTGGACCTCGCAAAAGCCTTCGATACAATACCCCACTCGGGCATTATAGATAAGCTCACCAGCTTAAATATAAACCCCTATGTCACTTGATGGGTTGCAAACTGGCTCAAGGACAGAACCCACATGGTTAGAATTGCTGGAGCCATGTCGGACTCCAAGCCAGTTACAAGTGGCGTCCCACAAGGCTCAGTCCTGGGACCTCTCTTGTTCGGTATATATTTTCCGGAGGTACAGGCCAACACAGAAGGACTGTGGCTGACCAAGTTCGCAGATGACTGCAAACTGGGCGCCATAATCGACTCTCCAGCCGACACAAGCATCCTTCAAAAGGACCTCATAGAAACAGACAACTGGTGCTAGAGCCATGGCCTCAAGCTAAACGCCAAAAAGTGTATAGTCATCCCCTTTGGCAAAAACAAAGTGCCCACAAATTACCACATAGGTGGTAGTCCATTAAGTACAGAAGAAGTAATTAGGGACCTGGGGACCCAAGTTGATAGCAATCTCTCATTTGACAACCACGTGGCCAAAGTGGTTAGAAAAACATTTTATGTAGCCCACCTAATCATGAAGGGATTCACATCTAAATTAGGGGAGGTCATCGTGCCTCTTTACTCATCCCTCATCAGGCCCATAATCGAGTACAATGCCCCTTTTGGGATGTACCTTACCAAACATCTGCAGCAACTGGAAAGACCCCAAAAGTAACTCACCAAGAGGATCAAAGGGCTCAAACAGATACCATACGCTGCCCAGTTAAAGAAACTCCAGCTCTACTCAGTGGCATACCGCCTGCTCAGAGGTGACCTGTGCCTGACGTATAAAGCCATGTCCAACCCGGAATTAAGGGACATGCTGCACCTCAAAAAATCCAAATCCTATCCAGCTACACGCCCGAGAGACTTGAACCTCAGCACTGAAATAAATAGGACATGCTGGAGGGACAGATTCATAACCCAGAGGCTCCCTTCACTCTGGAATAAAATCCCAGTCCAGGTTAGGCAGAGTCCCTCATTGACTCTATTCAAGAGGAATCTTGATGAGTGGATGGGAGATATCACTTCTGTGTCACTGTTAGACAGAGGCACAGTATACTAACCTCGAGAAAGGGCATAGCAAAATTAATTTAAAATGAGTCGCGAAAGCCAAACATTCTCTGGCTAGGCTTATAAATGCCCTAGGGCAGATAGCCTAGTATGAACCTATGAACCTATGTTGGGTTTGTTTTAGCCACACTAAGTTACAGGTTTCTGTTCTAAGGGAAGTTTTACAGATAAAATGTAGATGTTCTTCATGTTTCACTGTTGCAGTCATTACATTTGGATAATCTGCTGGCAGGTTGCCCTCAGTCGGCCTGAATTCCAAAGTTTTGGGTCCTGCGTTGGTTGCTGTCTCCTCTTCCATGATCTCAGGTTGTCAGGGGTATAAAACAAGCAGCCAACGCCATTTTCTTTGGTCTTTCTTTCCGCGCGGTGCCCGAAGCAGAAGCATTTCGCAAGTGCCGGTCGGCCGACTCCTGAAAATTTTCAAGTTTGAGTTTCAGAACTGAAGTCTTCACTAAAGCTAAGAACCCCGTCGGGGAAACTTTTTTTCTTGCTCCTTACCAATGTCAGAAAAAGTTAATAGATGTATTACTTGTGGGAAGCTAATGCCTCATAAGGATGTCCATTTATACTGTATTCCTTGCCTAGGCCCTGATCACAACATGCCTGGCTGTCAGTTTAGTGCTAGATTTAACCAATGCACTATTAAGCACCGGTATATTTTTGCCTCAAAGTATTTTGGAAACAGATTTAACTACACAGAAATGTCGTCGGATAGCAATCCGATTAATGGAGTACATAAAAAACGCAAAGAAAAGGACTGAGACAGACAGTCGAGGTCCAAAACTGACGAAGTTTCTCCTAAGCCAGTCGCCGGTTTGCCGGTACTCAGTGAGACGCATTCGCAGCCCCTGATACCCGCTACTTTAGAGTCGCAGGCCCCTACTGAGATCCATGTGGTGTCCGGCACTCCACGAGATACTCAAAGTATTGGACCCACGGATGAATCTCCCTTGGATGTGTCCAGAGCCGCTGAGCAGGCACTGGCTTCTGAGGGTGTATTCAGGCCTCAACATTTTTATATCAAACCGACGACAGCTGCAAAACCAAAGAAAAAAGCAACTTCTAAAACTAAAAAAAAGACGCATGAGCCACGTGGACAGGCCGCTGTGCCTAAAAAATAGATGATCAAAATGGCTGAGGACCTTATTACCTTGATCAGGGGTTCCCATCCCCCTCCTGATAAAGAGGCCTAGGCAAGACACTGATTATGAATCTTCAGATCAGGGTTCTGTTTCTTCTGATTCCTCTTCTGATCAGGAATTATCTATACCTCCCTATGAGGATTCTGATGCAGAGGAGTCTATACCATCTGCATCATCTCCTGAGGATTATTCATTTGGAGAAACCTTGCATACTTTGAGGGAGCATTTTCACTGGGAGAGTCAAGATTTCTCAGAATCAAAAAAAGAGGCTCAGGGATTTCCTCCTTCTCTCTCAGCACAGGCCTTTACCCATACCCCCTGTTTTAGACATTGTGGATGATGTGTTTTCGGAGTTAAGCTTGACCCCAGACTCCTTACCTCCGGCTCCCAGTAAGCCTGACAGATATTACAGGGTCCCTGACTCACACAAATTTTATTTAGAAACCCTGCTGCTGATCCTGAAACTATTTCACCGGGTCCAAAGGGAGTTAAGTCCTCAACAGCAAAAAATCCTACCCCCTCTGACAAAGATTCAAGGGCATTGGATAGATGGGGAAAAAAGGTTTATACGTCTACAACCTTGGCAATTAGGGCCTTAAACTGACATTTTCATATGCTCAAGTATCAACAACATGTTATGGGATTGCTGAAATAGAAAATGATGTTGATTTCTGAATGTGCAGAAAATAAAGAATTTCAGGAATTATTGCATGCAGCTGAACAGGTTGGAAAGCATACTTTGCAATGTGGTTTTGATTCCTTAGAGGCCTCCTGCAGCGCTGCAGTTACTGGATCTGTGATTAGGAGGCATGCCTGGCTAAAAGAGCAGAATTTGCCTGATCATGTTAAAGCTAAATTACTGGATGCACCTTTACAGCATGATACTCTGTTTGGTATTAAGGCAGAAGAGGTTTTAAAGTAAATGGAAGACAAAACTAAGTCTATGCAAACTGTAAAAGACTTCTTACAAGTACAGCTACCAAGATTCAGTAGACACTGGCCTACAAAAAATTGGTCCTTTCCTGTGTCAGACAGAGCTCAAAGGGGCACATCCAGACACCCTAATGGTTCCAGATACCAGGCACAAGATTCTTACAGGTCAAAGCAATGGGGTGCTTCTACCTCCAAATCTGGAGGAGATAAAGCACAAACCTACAGAAAACAGTCTCAATGACTTCCCTCTACCTTCACCAAGCACTTAACTTTTGGCAGCACCCTTAGGGGGAAAATTAGCAGTTTTTGCTCAAAATTGGCAGTTAATAACCCAGGACAAGTGGGTGCTAAACATAGTATCACAGGTATACAAATTCCATTTCCATACTCTGCCAATGGCAAACGGTTGGCCGGATCTGCCAAAACAATCAATGGGCAGAGGCACAGAAACAGGTTACGTCCCTCATGGATGTGGGGGCCATTCAGCCAGTACCAGAACAGGAAAAAGGACAAGGTTTTTACTCAAGACTGTTCTTGGTACCCAGAAAGGACAAGGCCTGGTGGCCAATACTGGTTTTATCAATTTTGAACACATACTTGGACATTCCAAAATTCAAAATGCTGATGCTGGGCAAGAATGCTTGGCTGGTGACATTGGACCTAAAAGAGGCATACCTGCATGTCCCAGTAAGGCAGTCGTGCAGAAGATACCTCAGATTCAAGGCTGGCTTAATGCATTACCAATTCTCTGCACTGCCCTTTGGCTTATCTACTGCGTCCAGGGTCTTTACAAAATGTCTGGCACCAGTACTTGCTTTTTGCAGACAAAGAAGTATACAAATATACCCTTACTTGGACGACTGTCTCATTCAAGCAGAGAACAAGGACATTCTTCTTCAACACCTGGCATTTGTGAAAAGGCTTCTAACATGCCTATGGTACACAGTAAACGAAAAGAAATCACAACTGGTACCCTCTCAAAACATAACATTCCTGAGTGCAAGCTTGAATACAACTGCCCAAATGGCTAACCTCATGCCAGACAAACAAAGGCAACTGACTACTTACTTCAAACTAATGGCAACAAAAACCCAGTTATCTACAAGACAAACTCTGCAGGCTTTGGGCTTCATGGCATCCTGCATCCTACTGATTCCATATGCAAGACTGCATATGAAGAAACTTCAATGGTACCTAAAATGTTTATGGAGTCAACATTGTCACAGTCTGGAAACAATGATTCCTCTCATTCCTGCCTACAACAGGAGTTTCTATGGTGGGCAAAGGCATGTCACCAAAACATGGGACAGACCTTCACTCTTCCTCCTGCCAGTCAAACCTTAACAACAGATGCATCAGATTATGCCTGGGGGGCCCACATGGCGGGAAGATGCATTCAGGTCATATGGAACCCAAAAGAAATGCATCTACATATCAACCTAAAAGAGATGCTAGCTGTTCAAAATGCCCTGACAGCCTTCAAGGACTTACTTCATCTAGGACAACTACTGATAAAGACGGACAACACCACGGTTATGTGGTATATAAACAGGTAGGGGGGCACGCACTCATACCCCCTTTGCAGACTAGCCATGGCACTGTGGGACACAGCTTTGACTTACCAAATACATTTTCAAGCTCAATTCCTGCCAGGAAAACAAAATACTCTGGCAGACGATTTAAGCAGAAACCTTATGGACCCTCACAAGTGGAAACTAGATCCACAAGTCTTCAGCTTGATAACAAAGTAATGGGGGAGCCTGGGTATAGATCTGTTTGCCTCTCCTCAAAGTAATCAGTTGAAAAGATTCTGCACAAGGACTTATCACAGACAAGCATGGAAAGTGGACGTCCTGTCCTTCAGTTGGAAAAACCTATCAGTTTACGCCTTTCCTCCTCTGCCTCTTCTTCCCAGGGTCCTACTAAAAGTCAGACAAGAGAAACCAAAGATGATACTAATTGCCCCAGACTGGCCCTGCCAATACTGGTATCCAGTCCTAATGAACTTGTCTCAATACCCAGCTTGGACCTTACCTCAAAGACCTCAACTACTGTCCCAGAAAAACAATCAGATCCTGCACAATCAACTCCAGACACTGAACCTGGCAGCATGGCTGATGATGTAGTTATACAAACAACACCTCTCAGTAAAGCTGTGATGGATGTCATTTTGGAAGCCAGAAGGCCCAGTACTAGAAAGTCTTATGCTGCTAAATGGAAGAGATTCTGTGCTTGGAATCGAGCACAAGGAACTGATAAAGCAGAACCAAATATTCCTGAGATATTACAATACTTGACTGAGATGCTTGACGAAGGCCCATCTTTCTCATCAATTAAAATCCATGCCTCTGCCATTTCGGCTCATTACAATACAGAGCCACCAATCTTTTCTCATCCTTTACTAAAGCAGTATCTTAGAGGAGCCAGAAATTTAAGGCCTCCTAGAAGATCACCAATTCCTGCATGGGACCTCAATTATGTGTTGGAAAAGCTCACCCTGCCTCCATTTGAACCAGCTGCTACTGCTGATATAAAGTTCTTATCATGGAAAACAGCTCTGCTACTAGCAATTATTTCAGCAAGAAGAGTTTTAGAGCTACAGGCCCTCATGGCTGTGGAGCCTTTTATCATATTTTACCCAGACAGGGTGTCTTTGAGGACAAATCCTTCATTTATGCCTAAGGTGGTTTCCAGTATGGCTCTTAACCAAACTATTCATCTGCCAACATTTTATCCAAATCTGCAGAACAATGAGAGATAATTCTGCATTCCTTGGATGTACACAGACAGCTACGATTCTACTTGAGCAGGACTAAAGCTCTAAGAAAAACTGAGCAGTTACTAGTGACATATGCTGCAGGATCAGAAGGAAAGGCTCTTTCAAAGCAGACTATTTCAAAGTGGATAAACCACTGCATTCGTTTCTGCTACTTACACCATGGCAAACCTGTGCCCAAGGGCATTAGGTCTCATTCCACCAGAGCTGCAGCTACTTCAGCAGCCTTTCCCAGAGGAGTACCAACCAAAGACATTCTAGAGGCTGCTACTTGGAGTTCAGTTCACACCTTTACAAAGCATTATCATTTGCTTCTGGATTTGCCACTGCAGTTCTGCAGGGCCTTATAGCTGCACCTAATGCTGTTTAGCTCCAGCCTCCCATCCATAGCTTTGGGATTCTACCCAAATGTAATGACTGCAACAGTGAAACACGAAGAACATAGTACAGCTGTGTACACTTACCATAAATGTAGATGTTCGAGTGTATTGACTGTTGCAGTCCAGGTTACCCGCCCGCCATCCCTCCTTTCAATCTGGAGTTTATCGTTCCTTCTCTATCTTCTACAACCTGTGTGGTGTATTTGCTTGTAGATGAAGGTAAAGTTTATATTGATGCATGCATATGTAGTTTTTATATATATATATGTATATATATATATATTTATATATATGTATATATATATATATTTATATATATATTTTGTTGCTATCTTTTTGGGGGCACCTGACATCTGGGGCAAGAAAAACTAAAGAAAATGTCGTTGGCTGCTTGTTTTATACCCCTGATGACCTGACGTCATGGAAGAGGAGACAGCAACCGATGCAGGACCCAAGACTTTGGAATTCAGGCCGACTGAGGGCAACCTGCCAGCAGATTACCCAAATGTAATGACTGTAGCAGTGAATACACTCGAACATCTACATTTATGGTAAGTGTACACAACTGTACTTTTCTGGGTGCTTGTTTGTACAGGGCACTGCTATGTGTTGATTTAATAACACCAAGAAAGATAGTGTGTGAGTGTAATGCTACAGCAAAACAACTTAAGCTACCTTGAGAAGACAGTTTGAAGAATTGGTGACCTTTGTAATGATTTAAAGGCAAAATCAACAAATAAAGCAAAAATAAAGCAGTCACACTCTAAACAGAAGTTGCTGTTAAAAAGTGGATGATAAGTGTGGCATACAAATATTGTATGATATGATAACCATAATAATCAAAGATTGGAAGAGTGAATCAAAAGGCAGTATGCAAAGTAACAATGGTAGGACTTTGTATGGATCCCAAGTATGCTGTACAGTGAAGGGTATTCAGCATTTTTGCTTTGAAATGTTTACACATATTCCTCAAGCACACACAAAATAATTTTTTTCAATAGGTAGCAAATTTTGGAGGTTTGATAAGAAAGAGAGTGGTAATTGGGAACATGTGTTATGGGAATATAATGAGTTGTCAGATTAAAAAAAACTCCCCGAGTAGTTTGTTAGAAATGTTGAGGGAGGAGCTGTTTATAACTAAGGAAATGGTTCTTTTAAGCTGGGATGTAGGATATAGTATGGCCGTACTAAGTTTAATGCTGTTGTCTGCTAAAAAATCAATTACTAGAAATGAAGATCTAAATCAACTAACTGAAGTACTAAATATTGTAAAGGAGGGTTGGTATGTTAAGCCTGTTCTACTTTGTATTGTCTTACTGTTTCTACAAACTTATTGAGATAATACTTTGCTTTAGCAAACGTTTAGTTGCCATCTTAAAGTTGTAGTCTGTTTTTCAGTGAGACAACTTTACTGTGTCACCCTTACTTAACGTGAGTAGTGTGGATTGGATCTTTGATGGTTTCTTTATATTGATCAAGATAACATACTTTGAGTTGCACTTTTCCATAAATTCATTTCTAAAAAGCATTGTTTAAAACTCCTCCAAAAAAGCCTCCATACCCTCCTAAATTGCTTATACCAACTCCATGCAGCTGAATTACAGTGGAGAAAAAGCGGAAAAAAACTCCAAAATTGTACAGCCAGTTTGCACAGTACAATGTAATACCCTGAGTTTAAATGAACAGGAGCTTTCACTTTTTTCTGTTTTACAAAAAAAAAAAAAAAAAACAATCCATCAATCCTTAATGAACAGCATATATGACCGCCTTTGACAAGTACCCATCTTATCTGGTGGACATTGGACCCTTATATTATTTCTGTCAGGTGTAGAATTTTGCTCTGTGCCTTGGCACTGAGAACTGGAAACTGCATGTTGGCATTCTGACATTTTCTGTTCCAGTGACGATACAGCCAGATAATTAGAAAGCTTTAACTGCTTAGTAGAAACTTCCTGAAGACCATTACCTTAAACAGGCTATATACCCATATGAGGCTGTACAGAAGACATAAATTGACTTGTACATCTGTGATTTGGAGCACTTCACAGAGCTGCACTTCTGTCATTTGTTGGTGTACTGCAGAAAGTAGTGGGATAGGGGAGAAACTATATACGTTTGGGATGGACAAAACATGGAAATACTTAAAATGAAAGATTGCATTTAACTGAAATGTCTTGAAGTTGTAAAAGTAGATAGATGTATGCAGAAATACTGCACTTTGGGTAGTTTTAATGAAAATCTAGCAAAATCTAGGTAAGGCTCATAAGGAATAGTTGCTGGAAGGAGGTGGTGTTGGTTCGCTACATTTTCAATATGAAAATGATCGTCTTTAAGATATTTAAATACAGCAACAGTACCATGAAAAATGCTGGTTTTAAAATTAATTTATTCTTTGTGTTTTTAGGTACAATTTAGCTTGCCATAGGCTGGAAACCTTGTTGCAGAACATTGATCTGCCACCACTCAACAGTGCCAACAATGCACAGTATTTTTTACGAAAGCCAGATAAGGCAGTAGAAGAGGATAGCCGTGTATTCTCCGCATATCAAGACTGCATTCAGTTGCAGCTGCAGCTCAATTTAGCCCATCATGCTGTTCAAAGACTCAAGGTGGCCCTTGGAGCCAGCAGAAGGTCCCTTGCTGAAGCTGGAGATCCTCAAGATGTAATACAGAACTCCTCCACTGAACAACTGAGAACCATTGTCAGATATTTGCTGGATACATTGCTTAGCCTTCTTCACTCATCCAGTGGTTAGTAAAGTTTTCAAATTACAAAGCAAGACATATTCAGTTAGTACTAATCAGATGCTGCTGTGAAGGGAAAAAATCATCCTTTTGACTTGTGTAATATTATAGAAAGTTAAAAGGAAATGTTTTTTTTGCCTTTGCTAAAGTTTAACTGTATTCACTAATGTGAGCAGTATCTATCAATCTGTTATTTTTAGGTGAATTGGTATTTGCAGGTTTATTCATATGTTAATTTCATGGTTAAAACCTAGAAATTCAGCACTATTCATTCAGACAGTTGGACCATTGAGTTTGACTATAGAATCTTGCATTGTCTTTCTGTATGTTTTTTCCCCACTCCTCGTCCTTGTCTTCAACTACAGTCATATTTTTCTGTGGTGATTTGCATGTCTGTGTCTTAGTTTGAGAGAAAGTATTTACTCAGATCTGATGCTGTCTATTTTCGTCTGGTTCAACAAGGGGGGGTGTATCTACCAAGCTCTGTGCCTTATACTAGAGTATGGGATCTGAGAGCTTTGACTCCTCCCCTACCCATGATTTCTGATGTCCCCAGATCTCATTTGTCGCCTGTTAAACCAAGTCTGTTTCCTGAGAGCTGCAAAGCTAACATGATAAATAGTAGTTATTTTTGATTCAGATCTTTACTCCTTTACAGTAGTTGTTAGTTTTCCTTTTAGCTAAAAATTAGTATATTAATTTGGGTTTGTTAGATAGCCCCTTTATGTGATAGAATTTTCTACTCGACTTATCCATATAGATGTGGATCTAATTATAGATAGTAGTTAAATTAGACACAGCATTATTGTCTTTATACATGTATGTGTGTGTGTGTGTGTGTGTATATATATATATATATATATATATATATATATATTGATATATATATATATATATATATATATATATATGTATGTATATTGATAGATATATAGATAGATATGATTTATTATCAAAAAGTTGAACATCAAAAAATAAATCTCTTCACTTGATCAAACTGATATTCCGAATTTGGAAGAATCATTTCTACGGAATGTTGAAAATCATCACCACGACGTCCACATTTGAGCAAGTTTGGAATGTCAGGAGGTGACGTCAAGACCCTCAGGAAGTTGTGCTGAAGCTGCTGTATGAATTGTACGTCTACAGCACAAGTTATTACAGTTTTGCATGGTGGAGTCCCCCTGCATCCCTCATGTGGGAAGACTGTGGCCCCCAGACTCCCTGCAAATTATATGTTCCAACTCTACGATTGCACTACAGTGAAAAAAAGGGTAAATTTCCCAGTCCTCACTGTAGTGCCATCTGTTATCAGAACTGTCATTCAGTAAAGTGCATTCTAACATTTTCAGAATGGCATTATGGAAACTGGAAAAGACTCATTCAACCATCCCAGTTTCACATCTCTTAGGGCTGATGTCCTCCACTATTACCCTGGTTTCATTAGCAAGATATCACTTGGGAGTCCTACAGTGGACATTAGCAGTACAGTGGTCAGAAATGTCACCCCTTCACACCAGAATCAGACTTAGTTATGCAGAAATAACATAAATTGGTAGATTACTTCCCCATCAGTAATATAGAGCAGATCCTTTTGCCCACTTTCTCCCAGGGCCACAGTCACCAAGGACACCTCCCTTCTATGATGGGGCATTTTGAAGGGAAGATAGTTAAAAGGATGTGGTCATCAACAGATGCCAGACTTCACATCAGTGTCTTGGAGATAAGTGGTACTCCTAGTGCTGCAGGCCTTTCAGGGCCTCCTACCCTAGGATGTGATCGCTTTTCACACACAATATGTCAATTGTCTAATACATCAACAGACAAGGTAGAACACATTTGTACCCTCTTTGCTGAGAAGCCATGCAATTTTGGCAATGGGCAATTTCTTCAAACTGCTTTCTGGTAGCAACACACATTCCTGGGACAGCCAATATACTAGCAGACAGGTTGAGCAGAAGATTGCCTCATGAGTGGTCTCACAAACAGTGGCAATGGAGACTTTCAGCTGCTGAGGCCAATCTTGCTGTAACCTCTTTGTGACTTACCTCAGCAACAAATGCAGAAGTTATTTTGCCCTTACCCCTCCACAGGGAGAGTCGCTGAGAGACGCTCTGGTCCATTTTTTCCTCCAGGTCTCCTTTATGCCTTTCCACCAATTCCTGTTTTTCACAAAATTAATTAACTGCCCTCTTCTGGTCCCGGCAGGAATAGTTCCCCTTTCTTTGGCCTAACCTACTGCATCCACCATGGGTTCTGGATCCCACTGTACATCTGCTCAGTCACCTATCTGGGATGCCTCTACCAAATCTCCAGTTCATAAAACTAACCACATGGTTTCTCCAGTTTTAACAATAGCCAGAGAATGGCAGGCTTTCTTCTCCTGTAGTCAATTTATTTTTTTCTCAGAAGGAATTAACCAGAAGGACTTACAAAAGCAATGGAAAAGGCTTTCTCTTTGATCATCTTTGATGGACTTATACCCCTTTTCAGCCCCTCTACCAGCTATACTGGATTTCCTTTCTGAACTCTTTATGGGAGGTTCCAGTTACTCTACTATTAAAGTCCAGATGGCCGCCATTTCAAATTTTCACATCAAACACAATGATTTGTCTGTTCCATCTCTTAAGTTGACCAAAGCTATTTTTAAGGAAATGTTTTTATTTGGTCCTCCTGTGTGACATCCAGTTCCACCTTGGGACGTTAAAGTTTTACTTCAGTCTTTGACCCAAAAACCCTTGGATCCTGAGGCGTTCAACCAATTTAAAAATCTTGTCTTGGAAAAAACTATCTTTTTGGTTGCCATTAAAACATGTTTTGGAGCTACAAGCTCTTTCATGCAAGCCATCCTTCCTTATTTTCCACAAGGATAGAGTTTCACTGAGAACAAATTCCTCCTTCCTTCCCAAGGTAACATTGAAATTTAGTCTGAACCCACAAATTGATTCACCTGTATTCTTTCCAAACTTTGTTAGCAAGGGAGAGCACACCTTACATACCTTAGATGTCCATAGACAACTCAGGTTTTATTTATATCTTACTAAAGTCATTAAGAAGTTAGACCAGCTATTTATTTCCTTTCTAGACAAAACTAGGACTACATGCGAAAAACGTTAGCCTTTGTAGGTGGTTAGCAGATTGCATTTCCTTTGTTTATAAGATAATAAAACTGTCTTTACAGTCTAAACCTAGGGCTCACTCTAACAAACCAGTAACAACCTCAACAGCATTTGCAAAAGTAGTACCTGTCAGTGATGTATGTGCAGCAGAACCTTGGTCTACACCTCATATCTTTATATTTCATTACAAGTTGGATGTGCAGTTGCAGTCTAGAGCTTAATCATCCTTCAGCTCTGCCATTCTCAGGAATGCCCTTGAGCCCACCAAAGGCCCTTTTAGAGTAGCTTGTGTATCTGTCCCACATGTTGAATCAGACAAAAATAGACAACATTGGATACGAAAGTTGTGTACTTGCCATAATGATAGATCTGTGTTGTGTTATTTTCATCTGGTTCAGCTTCCTTCCATCCTTCCAAATTGTCATGTTTTTCATCATCTGGGGCTCGACCAGATCTTGACAGGACCCTGTCTTTTTCTCATTCCAGTTTCTTCTACAGTGAGTTGTTGTTTGTCTTTCGGCTTTTTCCCAGTAAGGGGTCACCACAGCGGAACTCCGGTCTGCTAATGATTGGCAGTAGGTTTTTATGAAATGCCAAGGTGCCAGCTCGACGCCCAACCTTCAACGAAGGCAAGCTCATTTACGCACACATGTCTTTTGAATGCTACCCAACCACGGGGAGGACATGCAGACTCCACACAGAAGGCACTCCCAAGCCAAGCTGAGAATCGAACGGTAGAGCCTCTTGCTGTGAGGTAACAACACTACCGCTGTACCACCATGGAAATAGTTTCTTCGACAGTGAGTAATATTACAAAATCTCATTTCTTTATTCCCTCCTGCAGTAATTGGAGACCATTTGGAATCAGTCAGCAAATTTGATGTGAGGTAAAAGAGGAGAGAACCGTGGGTAGGGAAGGAATCACAACTCTCAGATGCAATACTCTGATGTAAGGCGCTGAGGTCGGATTCAACCAGATCCAACATCACACGTGATTTAGCGCGGAGTTGCCCATAGAGCACCATCGGGCAGCGCCGGTTAAACAAGGTTAAACTATTTCTGGCTCCGTAAAGTCTGCTCTTCAATTTTTCCCTTAGAACTTCTCTACTTGCAATCTAAACAGTCTATTCTCTATCTCAATAGCTCAGCACTTGCTCCTAAAGCATTTTTATATAGGTAAAGTACTTGTATACTAAACAAAGTACTACATTAGCCTAGAATCCCCTTGAGTACCCATTTCCCTATAGGTCCCTTCTGACTCAGTTACACAGCAAACTTTTTCACTTTTTCTAGCATGTCGAAGGGTCAGTTGCTAGCGTCCTCTCCTGTTCAGCTGGTGAATCTGGGCATCTTGAGGCAATGTTACAATTGCCTCATGTACACAGACAACCCACTCCTTCTCCCACAAAACACAAATACATGTGAGAGATGCAACTATATAGCCAAACTGGAGGCTGAGCTCTCTCAACTCAGGACTGGCAAGACCAGATAGGAGGAGAAGGAAACCACTCACACCACAAACCCAGTTTCACATAGAACTATCACAACTGCAAAACAAACACATAAACACACAAAGACATACTCGGAGGCACTGATCAAAAATCTACCAAAACTACAGAGGCCTCCAAAGCAGACACCCAAGCAACTGCCACCTCAAGACATAAGACATGCAACACATAGTTCTCAAAGTCAGTGTGCTAAACAGTCACAGTCCTTAAGGCCAAACACAATGCCAGACACACTTGTTATAGGTGACTCCATAGTCAGACACACTGACGTCCCACTCACCAGACTGAACAAGGAAAAGATCACAGTTAGCTGCCTGTCAAGCGCTAGAATCCGCCACATAACACAAGCACTCAGGTCACTCCACAGCAAGTACAAGTATGACTCAGTCATTGTCCATGCCGGTGTGAACGACCTGAGACGTACCTCCCTGGACTACATGAAAAGAGACATAGAGGAGCTCTCAGATTATGTAGCCCAGGCCGGTATGACCCTGACCTTGAGCAGTATCCTACCCTCACCAAGAATGATGCCACAATACAGAGACAAAATGATCAGCTTTAATAATTGGCTTAATTACTGGTGTCATTCTAAGGGGATCCAATGTCTGTCTGCCTGGGATGACATGCTTGACAAGCCACGCTGCTTCGCAAGGGACGGCTTGCACCTGTCATCCCTGGGCTTCCGGATATTGGCAAAGGCTCTTGCCACCCCATAGTGCCTTTTTTAGGCAAGGCTCAAATGATAAACCTACCGCCCTAGAAAACAAAAATGGAGAAAAACTAAGGGTAATACTGCTCAATGCCAGAAGTCTAAACCTCAAGATGCACGCCCTCCTAGCCCTCCTCAGTATGGAGAACATCGATGTTTGTGCTGTGACTGAAACCTGGTTCAAGGCTCCTGAGAGCACCCCAGCACTATCAGGTTATACCTCATATCATGCGTTCCGGCCCCAAAATCCGGACCGAACTACAAAAGGAGGGGGAGTATGCATATTCATAAAGGATACCCACACCTCCAGGTTAGTGGCAACGCACGAAGCATCGGAGACCATCCAGGTGCAATTAACCATAGGTAAAACTGCCCTACAGTTTGTAACATGCTACAGACCACCTTCTCAAACTCAGGAAACCCACACAGCCTTCCTGAAGACACTGGAGAGTATAAATGTCTCTCCAAACACCATCATATTGGGTGACTTCAACTACCCAAACATAGACTGGGAACATTACTCAAGCCCCAACACCCTAGCCCAAAGGTTCCTTGAGTTCATAAACTCAAATGCTATGGAACAACTAGTCGCCATTCCCACAAGAGGAGAAAATATACTAGACCTGATCATCACAAACATGGGGACAAAATGCTCCACACCGGAAGTATATCCCTCATTGGTGAGATCAGACCATAAATTAATCTCACTGGAGATCCACATCCCGCCCCACCCCCAGCAAAAGACCACAGTGAAGAACTTCTCAAAAGCAAACTTCACACTTCTTAAGACTGGAGTGGTATCCTTCAAGGCCCCCGAGCCAGTGGAAACCACAACCCACGCTGCTGAAACCCTTACAAATGCCTTCTACGAGCACCTCCAGGAATGTATGGATCAAGCAATCCCTAATAAAATCAAGACCTTTTCCACCAAAGGCAGGCCCGGTCTGGTGGACTCCAGCCATAAACAAACTCTACAACAAGAGGAGAAAGCTACTACATGACATAGCAAAATCCCTAAATGGGAAGGCATCTCTGATCAATACTAGCAAAAAACTACGATCACTCATAAAATCATCCAAGGCCAACTTTGAGAGAAAAATCGCTAATGACACAAAAGACAATCATAAAGCCTTCTTTAGCTATGTTAGAAACCTGGGTGGAAACTCCCAGATATGCTCAGAATTAGTCCAAAATGATAAAAAAATCACTGAACCCACAGACATTGCCAACATACTGGCAGACAGGTTCAGTGCAAATACCCCCCCCCCCCAAAAGGAGAAATATCTATCCCACCAGAGTCTAGCCTCCCAAACATCTCAGATGCCCAGGTGAGAGCTGCTCTCTCTAAAGCAAAAAACACAGCATCAATGGGACCGGACGGTGTCCCCGGCTGTGTGCTACACGAACTCAGTGAGGAACTAAACCGACACATAAGGCTGCTGTTTAATCTTAGCCTTACTACAGGATACGTACCCAAAGAATGGCGTACGGCAACTGTGGTCCCACTCCACAAAGGCTGTGCTTCTACGGACCCTGGAAATTACCGCCCCATAAGCTTGACGAGCCTCCTCTGCAAAGCTATGGAGAGGATCATAATGGAACTCATAAATAAAGACATTGGGGACCTACAGACACTGGATCCTACCCAATTTGGCTTTGTCAAGGGCAGATCCTGCCTCTTGAACTTGGTCGACTTTTCGAAACAGCCACTAAGGCCATTGATGAGGGTAAGGCAGTTCACACAGCCTACCTTGACCTAGCAAAAGCATTCGACACAATACCCCACTCGGGCATCATAGAAAAGCTCACCAGCTTAGATGTAAACCCATATGTCACAAGATGGGTTGCAAACTGGCTCAAGGACAGAACACACAGGGTTAGAGTTGCTGGTGCCATGTCAGACTCTAAGCCGGTCACGAGCGGTGTCCCACAGGGCTCAGTCCTGGGCCCCTCTTGTTCGGCATTTATTTTTCTGAAGTGCAGGCAAACATAGGGGGATTGTGGCTGACAAAATTTGCAGATGACTGCAAACTGGGCACCATAATTGACACTCCATCAGACACAGACATCCTCCAGAAAGGTCTCATAGAAATGGATAACTGGTGCCAGAGCCATGGCCTTAAGCTAAATGCCAAAAAATGTATAGTCATACCCTTTGGGAAAAACAAGGTAACCCCTAATTACCACATAGGTGGTAATCCATTAAACACGGAAGAAGTTATCAGGGACCTGGGAACCCAAGTTGACAATAACCTCTCTTTTGACACTCACATTGCCAGACTGGTTAGGAAGACCTTCTACATTGCCCACCTGATCATGAAGGGATTCACATCCAGATCAGGAGAGGTCATTGTACCCCTGTACTCTTCACTTATCAGACCAATGATTGAGTACAACGCCCCATTCGGAATGTACCTTACCCGACACCTGCAGCAGTTGGAAAGACCCCAAAAGTTCCTCACCAAAAGGATAAAGGGGCTCAAACATATGTCATACGATGCCCGACTGAAGAAACTCCAGCTCTATTCAGTCGCATACCGTCTGCTCAGAGGTGATCTGTGCCTGACATACAAGGCCATGTCCAACCCGGAATTAATGGACATGCTCCACCTCAAAAAATCCAAATCCACCAGAGCCACGAGAGCAAGAGACTTAAACCTCAACATGGATATAAATAGGACGTGCTGGAGGGACAGATTCATCACCCAGAGACTCCCTACACTATGGAACAGAATCCCAGTCCATGTGAGGCAGAGCCCCTCACTGACTTTGTTCAAGAGAAATCTTGACGAGTGGATGGGAGATCGTAGGTTTACCCCGGGAATCATCTCTGTATCACTGCTGGACAGAGGCACAGCAAACTAATGGGTATAGTATTCTCATCCTAAGGGGTGGTGAAAGCCACACACACTCTGGCTAGGCTTATAAATGCCCTAGGGCAGATAGCCTAGTATGAACCTATGAACCAGACGAAAATAGGATAACACAGTTCTATTGTTATGGTAATTGCATAATTTGCATTCAGCCAAAATGTATATGCATTCCTTCTTCCATGGTCCCTTTGTCAGTGTGATTTTTTCAGCACTTCCTGCAGTCTGCTTCTGGACCATGTTGTCTAATTCCAGGTGAAGCAATCAATCAGTCCCGTGCCTACATATTTAATTCCATCAGTTCAGAAGGTTTTTTTTTTTTTTTTTTTTTACCTCTTGTTGTTTGAATTCCAGGAACAGTGAATTAATTCTTCAGTTTCCCCTTTTTTATTATTTTCAAGAGTTTTACTAATTATTTGGTGGATTGCACAGTGGCTGATTTGTACAGTACTTGCATTTTATTTCATTCAGATTTCTCTTTATATGTATTTACTTATGCTTTTCATTTCTCTTACTTTTTTGCATATACTGTTAATGGCACTTGTCAGTGGCACCCTGTGTTTTCCATGCATATTATTAAGTGTACTTGGAAAAAATAGTTGCTTCCTTCCTCAAGACTTGCACTTTGTACTTTGTGATTTGTTAAGGGATTATTGTGCACGCTAAGTGTGAACTTTGTGAAAAGGTGAAACTTGCCAATAGCAGCAGATGGCTGATAGCTCTAAAAGGGTCACTGTAAAGGAAAAGCTAAACAATGTGATACTGATAGCCAGTAAGATGTCATAACAATGTATGTATTTTGGAGGGATATGCATTTGGTTCATCAAGGACTGGATCTTCAGAGGCTTTTTCATTTATGACTAATTGACTGAAAGAACATTTAACAGCTTTCTCAAACTTGGGTAATCTTGGATTTAATAATAATATTGATGGTGTGGGGGAATCTTCCCTTGCAAGGAGGATGCTAGAGGGGCAAAAACCACAGAGAAAAAACGTTTGGAAGCCCTTTTAGTTATTCAATTTCAGACTTATGTTGTAGTTTTTGGCAAGAAAGTCCTCAACAGACCTTATGATTTTTTCATGCTGCAAGCCTTAAGAGAGTCAAAAAAGCTAGCCCCCCACCCCCAAGAAAAAGAAATCCTGCGCTAGTAAATGGCATAGATTTTCATTGTGTGCAGCAAAAAGAAGGGTGGTTCCATTGCATATTCTAATTTCTCTTTTGGAGTACTGCTGTTTCACATATGCGGCAAGTCCGGCATATTTTACCATCAAGCTAGAAATTTTAGCATTGTCAGCATGTTTTCCTTGACCTTCACTTGCATCCAGAGTATGCATACTTTTTAAGGTGCTTTTTGCATTTAAAGCTTCAGAGAGAAGTCTAGGTATAACATTTTTCTTCATTAAACTGTTTGCAGCTATTGGAATCTGTGTTCTTGGCTGAAATTGTTTGTGTCTTGAAAACGTTATTCCTTATGTCTTTAGTACCTGGAGAATCTGAGTTAAAGGTTATACAAGCTTTTAGGTTGGACAGTGTCATGTGGTGCCTGGAGTCCTTTGATTTTAAGTTATTTTTCACACACAAGTTATACTCCCATTACTTTTAAAATGTTAAGAACAGACAGGAAAGCTAATTCGTGCAAACTTCCAGTGGTTCAAGACATTGGTAGAATTAGGGTAAATTATGTATAAGGTCCCAGTGGTACATGTATGAGCCTATTCATGTTCATGCTACTGATGGGCTATACTGCAGACAGATCGCAAGAGACTGATTTACAAAGTTGCTGTAGGAATGCAGTGTGGCACTACAGACTCTGAGCAAGAATTTCAGCAAATGATAGTGGGCTGGGTTGCAAAACTGAAGGCACATGGGATGAAACTGAGTGCAGACAAGACTGTGGCATGACAGCAAATGGAGGAAGCCAGAATAGGCTGAAAATTAGAAAGAAAAATAGTGGAACAGGTTAACAACTTCAAGTATCAGGAGTGGTTGAGGAGAAGGAAAGTCTAAATGAGGAAGTCAGCTATAATTAGAGGTACTGCAGCCAACTGGCATAAAGTGTTATGGGGTAGTGGGCAGTGGAAGAATGCCGAAGAAGCTAAATAGTAAGGTGTACAAGGTAGTGGTGCATCTAATGCTTTTAATTGGCACACAGACTTGGCCCGTGAAAGCAGAGCAGCTGAGGAAGTTTGAGGTGATTGAGGTGAATTGCCTGAGATGGCTAATAGAATGCACAGTGTAGGACAGATGAAGAAATGAGGGCAGTAGAGTAGAAGCTGAAGTAGCTCCAATTGCTGATGAAAGAGGACAGGTTATGGTGCCTTGGTCATATGTGCAAGAAAGCAGAATGTGATTTGGTAAAGGTGATTTAGGAGAAACACAAAGAAGGCATGAGGACATCCAACCAAGAGATGGATGGATTGCAAGAGAGAAGACATGCAACTATCAGACATGAGCGTTGAAGGTGGAAAAGTGGCTGTGAATCAAGAGAAGTGGTGGTAGTTGATGTAATACCCCACCCCCATGTAAAAATAGGAAAGAAAGCCATTTGATGAGTACAAAGCAAACTTACTTGAGAGAATAATGTAAGACCTGTATTAGCAGTGGATCTGATGTCAATTTTCATTCATTCCTCAACTAATGGAATCGGATCTAATCCGACTCAGATATTATACTAGCTCGTGGCCTCCAACAAACTTTCTTGTTCCTTCCCTACCCGTAATACACCACCCCTAGTATCTTCCAGATCTCGTTTGCCACTTTAGCTTTTAGAAGTGGTCATCTTCAGCTCTCGAGTCTTCTCTGGGAGATAAGTTTTACATATTTCCTTTCTTAAAACTTCTACAAACAACTATTTCTTTAATCTTTGTTTTTCATCTTAAGCCATTTCTTCCATTCTCTTTCCTACACTTTGAGTGTAAACTTTTCTACCATCATTAGTAGGCCTAACTCCTTCCCTTTACCATTTTTTTTACGCGTTGTGCATTGTCTGTAATTACCATTGTTGATATTTTCTCTTTATCTACAATTTTTTTTGTAGTTCTTAAATATTTTCCTTTTCATCTGTTAAAAAACAGACTTAGTTTAACTCTTGTCTCTTAACTAGAAAAATGTGCGAGAAAGATCCATTTGGTTTTAAAAAATGTGACAAATGTGGGCACAAGTTGCCTTTGTCGGATGCCCACAATCTTTGTGTGTATTGTTTAGGACCAGAACACTTACAACAGGTCTGCAGTATTTGTCGTGGGTCCAACCCCTGAGCACTAGTAGATAGGAAAAATAAGTGGATTTTAAAGGGATTGCTGCCATCTTTCTTTCTTTTCTGAAGCCATTGCTGGGGTTCAGTCCTCCAAACAGAAGTCTAGAGAACCTAAAAGGTCTAAACCTTCTGACTCTCCAACTTCTTCATCGGAGCAAAAGAAGGAAAAGCTGGATCCAAAATCAGTTACGATTCGATTCTCAATAGAGCCGGTTAAGCTTCTGTCGGATCTGAAACCCTTGTCTAGGACGAATTACTCTCCAAGCATGGATCCGGTCTCATTCAGAGTGCCCTCTCCCTTTTTAGAGGCGCTCCAAATCACCATCCTTGGTATTATCCTCTTCCTCCAGGAGTCTCATGGAAGCATACTTGAAGAGGATGATAAGGAAATTCTTCATGGAGCAATTTCAGAGAGCAGTTGTCACGGTTCCTACCCTTTCGGGTCAGAAAGTCCGATGTACTACTCCAACCATTACAGCTTCTTTTCTAATCCAACCTTTGGTTTTAGAGTCCTGTTATCCATGTGTTCCGTGTCCATCTCGTGTGTATCCAAAGAGAGCATATCTTTGGATCCGAATGCTTCTGTGAGTGCAATGGCACCAACATCCTTGGAGCCAGACGACTCTCAGAGCTGAAGCATCCCTGTCGGTCCAGGAGGATGGAATCGATCTCAAGGTTTTTGGAGCAATCTGTTCCTCTCTGAGCTTCGGCACTGGACAACTCAGCTTCAACTTCTTCCTCATATGGATTGTTCTTTGGGGCACAGGGAGGTGATGAGCCAGAAACTCGTTTTCTCGGCTCCATTGTCTTACTTCTCCCCAGAACTATCTGCTTTGAGGTTGTGAAGAGTGTTCCCTGCTTCGGCAGGTCATATCAATCCTTCCCCCCTCCAATCCACCTTCTACTTCTCACGATTTTGCATCATGATGCTCAGCATACAAGGACAAGCCAGCACAGCTTCCAGACTACCCAGCAGGGTATCTTATCTCTTCTGATACTTCACCAGACCACCCCACCGAGGAAGTCCCTCGGAAGGAAAAGTGCAAAAGGAGCACTTGGACTCTTCTCAAGAATCAGTCACTGAGGATACTGATTTCAATGAATGAGAGAGGTCCCCAAAATCACCACCCGATGACGTCTCATTTGGAGACATTTTTGAGATCCTTAAGCAGAAGGGTGACTGGTCTTCCCAAGACTCTTCTCTGGAGGAATCTGTATTTTCGGAAGCCTTTGGGACTGTCCCGTCTACCTCCTGGGTTACTCCACCTGTGGATGAATTCATTGATTTGATTTTTAGGTGGGCACGGAAGGAACCTGATATGATTGAGCCAATGCCCAAGAGACCAGATCAGATACTGGCTTTACCAATAGGCAGAGAATATTGGAGTAAAAATCTGCCAGTAGATGCCATGGTCATGCCAACAGCTACTAAAAAAGAACTCTCGGAAAAGAGTTCCACTGCCCACCCCCTTAATAGGGAGTCTAGGTTGATAGATTTGAGAAGGGAGTTTATGCTTCAATAACTTTTGCACTCGGCTCACTGAACTATTTAGCACATTTTAAGAGGCTTCAAAGAGATTTGATTAAAGAGCTATCAAAATCTCTTTCTGGAACCAAAATTGCTGAGGCTTGATTTTCAGTAGTCTCTCAGTTGGCTATCCTACAAGCTATATCTAATTTGTCCATGAGGCTTATCTTGCATGCTGCAGAAGGTGCCTCAAAGGCTTCGGGTTCTGGCATTTCCATCAGGAGGCATGCCTGGTTGCGTCTGTGTGGTTTTGCAGAGTACTTCAAGTCATTATTTGTCAGTGCTGGCACTTCTTTATTCGGCACCACAGTAAAGGATGCAGTCTCCAGGTGTGAAAAAGATGGAAAGACTCTCTCTTGCAGTGGGCCTATGTTTTTTTACCCCTCCAAAGGACCTTTTCCAGCACTCCAAGGGTAGGTTGAAAAATGTGGTTCAGAAAATCTCAGGGTCCTTTCCAGAACACACGTGGAGGTAGATCCCCCAGAGGCAGAGGAGGGAGAGATAATGGAAGATGATGCTCCATGGCAGAGGAGACTCACAAAACTGGGGGTTGAGAGGTTCCTTTTCTGACAGACCCTTTCAGCATGCCTGAATGGAGGCACGGTTGCCTACCTTTGGAGGCAGTTGGGGGTCTCTTATCTCTGGACCAGAGAGCCTGACTAAATATAACAAAAGACAGTTGGGTGCAGGAATTATTTCCAGAGGTTATATAATTCCCTTTTCCCTACCTCCTCTATTATCAAGAAAAATTCCTGATGTTCCATCCAATCAGAGGAAAGCAGCAACTCTAGAAATCCAAAAGCTGCTAGAAAAGTCATCCAAGAAGTCCCACCAGATCAAACAGATTCCGGAACTTACTCAAGATTCTTTAGTGTCAAAGAAAACAAGGGACTGGAGACCAAGTTTGGATCTCAGTGTATTGAACAAGTCAGTGTGACATGCAAAGTTTCTGATGGTCACTGTTCAGTTCATTCTGCCCTTTCTAGGCAACTGCATGTGCTCGATAGATCTCCTGGATGCATACTATTACATAAAAATGAACAGATGATCCAGAAGGTACTTAAGCTTCTGGCTGGGAACCAGTCACTGTCAGTTCAGAGCACTGCCGTTTGGCCTCACCACAGCGCCCAGGTTGTTCACCAAGTAGAATATACAATTATTTATGTATTGTAGTAAGTAATAATGTTTTTATCACTATTTATTTCAAGTTTTTAGTGTAGATAACATATATGTTTTATGTGAATAGGTATTAGATTTTATATTTGTTAATTGTTTTGTCTACCTGATTGGTTGAGTTTGTCTGTTTTGAGTATTAAATAGAATTGAACTAAGAGGTATGCATTCATCTGAGGAAGTCTCTATGTGGACGAAAACATGTTTAAAACACATTTTAATCTGTGAGCGTTTGTGTGTGTTCATTTATCACTTACTTGTGCTTACTGTGATCTATTAAAAGGATTTAAGCTCCACAGCCTGGTTTGCCTTTCCTAAGTGCTCTTTTTACATTTTTGGAGTGGTTTGTGTTTGAGCACTACATTTCCCATAATTGTTGGTTCTCATTTGCAACCAACCCAGACATCAGAATTCATTGGAGCCGTGTTAAACACTGCATCTATGATGGCTTTTCTTCCTCTGTCGAGTGTGCAAACAGTAAGGATGCAGGTCAGGAAAATAATTTTCAGTACCAGAATTTCAGACTAGTTGATTCTGCAAGCCCTAGGATCAATGTCCGCAGCAATAATTTTAGTCCCTTTAGCTAGATTCCACATGAGAATTTTACAGTGGATGTTAGTAACACAGTGGTCAGTGCTTTCTCAACCCATGTCTGCCAAGGTAAGAATAACCCAGGTATGCAAAAGTATCTTTCCTGGTGGGTGCAGTCAGAACAGCTGTTACAAGCTTTCCTTTCATTCTCCCTCAGCCCAAGGCCATAATGACCACAGATGCTTCCCAGATTGGGGTGGGGGGCATTTTCTGAGAAAGACAGTCTAAGGTACTTGGTCCCCGAAGATATTGCATGTCTTATGTTCTGGAGATGAGAGCAGTGCTTTTGGCATTGCAAGCATTCTAAGACTCTCTGTTCCTCTTGAGACTGTTGCAGTCCAGACAGTCAACATGCCCCTAATTTGGTACACAAACAAACAAGGGGGAACCAGATCTTATCCCCTGTGTTTAGACGCCCTCAGAGTGTGGCAGTGGACGATATATTCCAACCGCTTTCTAACAGCAACACACATTCCAGGGAACTCCAGTGTGATAGCAGACAAGCTCAGCAGATCCATCTTACTACTTCATGAGTGGTCTCTCAATAACAAAGTGATGGAAATGATTTTCAGTCAGTGGGGCCAACCTTGCTGTGATTTTTTCGCATCTTCCCTAAACAAGTGCAGCAGCTTCTTTGCCCTGATCTCTCCATCAGGGGAATCTCCAAGATACACTAATCTATGATGGACCCCATGGTCTTCTTTATGCTTATCCTCCAACTCCCCCAATTCCCAAATTCCTTCAGAAAGCAGCTTGGTTTAAGAGCAAAGTCATCCTTATTGCACCTTACAGGCTTTGACAGATTTGGTTTCCCTTCCTTTGTCCCCATCTGCTATATCCACCTTTGATTCTGGATCGAGTTCCAGACCATCCTGTCTCATCCGGCAGGCATGGTTCACCCAGATATCTCAAATCTCACACTAACAGCATGGTTTCTCCAATTCCCTTAATAGCCAGGCAACCAATGCTCTCTTCCCTTGTCCATTCTATACTTTTATCTTCCCATAAACCTTCTACTAGGAAACTGTACAGAAGTTAATGGAAAAGGTTTGTTTGTTGTGCAGAGTAAAATCAGATAGACCTTTTCTCACTTCCATTTCAGTCTGTTCTAGAATTTTTAGCGAGTTTATTTATTGAGGGTGTTAGGTCATCAACTATTAAAGTTCAACTCGCAGCAATCTCTAACTTTCATGTGGGGTGTCAAAATTCTTCATTAGCTTCCTCTAAATTGTGCAAAGCCTTTTCAGAGCTACTCTTCTACTAAGACCTTCTTTTAAGGACCCCATGCCACCATGGGATTTAAATTTGGTACTACAAGCCTTAATTCATTCTCCCTTTGAACCTGTAGCTAAATATTATCTAAAATTTTTGACCGGGAAAAAATATCTTTTTTTTGCAATTACACCTTCTAGAAGAATTTAAGAGATTCAAGTATTATCTCCTAAGCCTCCATATTTTATTTTCCATAAGGATGGGGTTAATTTACATACCAGTACGTCCTTCCTGAGGTGGTGTTAGAATCCAACGTCAACCAATCCATTAATTTGCCATTATTCTTTCCAAAATTTACAAATAAAGGAGAATATATGCTGCACTTTCTGGGTGTTCATAAGACAATTACGTTTCTATCTACACAGAACAAAAGAGATTAGAAAGACAGATCAGCTATTTATTTCCTTTGCACATAATAAATTGGGTGATAATCAGTTACAAAGGTAACTCTGGCTAGATGGTTGACAGATTGCATTTCATTTATCTATACAAATTGAATCTCCCCTTAACAAAACCATTAAATGCTCTTTTGACCAGATCTGTGGCAACTTCTGCTGTATTCCAGTCTAGAGGTTCTATGGACGATATATGTGCAGGTGCAACTTGGTCAAATCTTCATACCTTTATCACTCATTACAAAGTAGATTTGGTGTCAAGGGGAAGAGGAGCCTTTGGCTCAACCGTACTTAGGAATGTCCTTCCGCAGAGTCCTACCAGGAATTTAGCTTGCTGGGGACTCTCCCATTAGTTGAGGAATGAATAAAAATTGACATCAGGTAAAGAAGTTATGTACTTTCCATAACATTCCATCTGTGATGTCCATTTTCATTCTTCCTCAACTCCCCACCCACCATGTTTTATGACTGACTTCTGAAGGAATGAGACACATCAAGGACACCCATGTCTTTTGTATTGAACTCCATTTATGGCATTTCTCTTATAGTCTTTCTGTCAAGCTGCAAACAAGATCTGAGAGATGCTAGGGGTGGTTTATTATGGGTAGGGAAGGAGCTCAAGAGTTTGCTAGATGCCATGAGCTAGTATAATGGCAGAGTCTGACCCGATCCCATTAGAAGAGGAAGAATGAAAGTGGATAACACAGATGGAACGTTGTGGTGAGTACATAACTTTTTTTGTCCAAACGTATATTGGCACAGTCAAAACTTCTAAAATAATGAATGCCTGTATGGTAGCATAGAAAGACAAGGTTTTGTTTGTGTGTGTGTGTGTGTTGAAACAAACATTGCACTGTTAGGTGAGAAAATATCTCTGTTTAAAGTATTTGTTGCATGCAGATGACTGAATGGTGACATGGAAATTGTCTACATGTTAATAAGATCCATAACTTTTTAACTCTTCTGTCACTACTGGAACTCCATTAGCAATCAGGATTATTTCTCCACTTTTCCCTTGTTCCTGATATTCCCCTGAATGTCCACACTGAAATATCTTTTGTCAAATTTACATGCTCATTTCGATCCAGATGTGTGTACTGCAGCATTGTTATTTGCACCTTACATTTGTTAATATAATTCACTGCTGTTTGCTTTTTCTCTATTCCTTTAACACCGTTAACATTCTATGGTAATATGAACAGAGTACCCATTATGACAGAAAGGTATTACTCTGACATGTTATACATGAGAGTTCTTTTGACTGTGTTTTTCCAAATCTTAGCTCACTCACACACATACACAAATATTTGTCAGGCTGATCTCTTGTGCAGTTACGTCTTCTCATCTACATTTCAGTCTATGTTACAGTTTTTCCAAGTCTTTTTTTCAATGAAAATACTCAAAAAACTGAATAGATTTTCAGAATCCTTTCCTGTCATCTTTTTACTTACAGTAAACATAAAGAACTACATATATTGTCAAAAACGAAGTTTATCTGTCTAGATATGGAGCAGTAGTTACCTCAAGTTGAAGACTGCAGCTCAGGCATGACCTGTTCTAAAATTAAGGTTACCCATGCTAAAGCTCATTTACAACATGTGTTCCCACTTACACTGATATCTGTCTGTTTTTTCTCATTTCTGTTCCTCTCCCAGATGTGAAAAACAGCTTAATGCTTTAAGCCCTAAGAAAAAGTACAACACTGCCTTTAAATAAATAAGCAAACTCATGCACTGTTTTATATTCATTAAAATATTAAGGCTTCCGGCAAGTTAACTCCTTATACTTATTCACTTCTCACAGTTTCAGACAGTTGGTGGCTGTAGTTGATGTGTGTGTGTGTGTGTGTGTGTGTGTGTGTGTGTGTGTGTGTGTGTGTGTGTGTGTGTGTGTGTGTGTGTACATGTTAATGTCTCCCTGTGAGTATATATGGGAGGTTCAGTGTGTTGCATAGGATATGTCGGATAGTGACAAGCTGAAATACAGTTTTGTAGCTATTATTTACTCATTTTTTTAAAACGCCTTCATTAAAATATTGCTCAAGACATAGGTATACATACATTAACAGAAAACAAACCATATTAACATTTTTTTCCATTTACATACATAATGCATCACATACCTTTTCTTTGTAATTGTCATCAGTTCAGCATTACATAAATTGCTGAGTTCCTACCTTACCTTAACACTCATTCACTCACTCCTCCTCCTGAACATTATTCGTCAGGTTTCCTTCACACAGTTTCCATTTATTTCAGTGTGTTTTACTTCTTTCCCTTTTCTAAAGATTCCTCTTACATTTCTTTTATCTCTTTTGTAATGTTCAGTACTTCAAATACAGTTAGTTTAGACTTGGATTTCCATTTTGAAGTAATTGCTTTAGTGGCGGCCAACAGAATTAAACTTAATATGGTTTTAATATATCTAGGCAGTTTAGATCCTGTGTCCTGGCTCAAAATAATAATTTCCTTCTTTACAGACATTTGCTCATCCAATATTTCTGACAAAGTACTCTGTAGGGTATTTTTTAAAATCTGCCATCTCATTAGACTTCTAAAACATATGTTCCTAGTTACCTCAGTCTTCCCCAACACATTTCTGACATTTGCTATCTTCCTGAGGGAAGATTATTTGAAGTCTGCTTGCGGTATAAAAATACCTATGCAAACACTTCAGAGCAAAGATCCTAAACCTTTTGGACTTTGTTGCACACTTGGGAGCCATGCAGTATGTCATAGAAATAGTTTTCTTGTAAATTGCTTTTCTAGTCTTCTAACCTCCTCTGATTGATTCGTATTTATCCCCTTTTCAAAACAGCTTCGGTTTTAAGAGTTAGCTAAAAACTCCACCAAAACAAGTATTCCACTTGAGATTCCCCTATCCCTTTCTCTTTGCCAGTACTGTCAGTCCCTGGTAAAGAGGGTAGTCTTTGTCCTGTAGTCCGGACATCATTTTGGCCCCATCCCAGTATTACCTTTCCCTCTCTAATTATTTCATCATAATACCTTGGTTCCCTTGCCAGTTTTTTCTAGTAAATTCCCGATCCTTCTTGCCTATTTTCTGTACCTCTGCTTGCAGTCATCCCTACTGGTAAAATCTTCTTTCTCCATTTTCATGTTGGCTTAGTTCCTAAAATATTTTCTGCCACTTTATGAATGTAATATTCTGTATGGTAGTTATTCTCCTTAAGTATCCGCATCCAAAATCCCACTTTTTCTCCATTTCTTAAACTCTGCCCTCCTGCTTTATCGTTGTCTCTTTCCATTTTGAAGTACAACCTTCTGCCCTCCTGCTTTATCATTGTCTCTTTCCATTTTGAAGTAAACCTTCCGCTTGTGTTACATGTCTGAACCTTAACCACCTTGTTCTATTAGACGGATGAACTTATCCCACTTAACTCTTGCCCTCTTCCCCTTCTAGATAAATTCCATCAACTCTTTATTAATTATTGCCCACAACTTCTCCCCTGGTTGATAAAAATATACCTGATCTGTGTATAAAATTAAAGGGACTAAAAACATTTCCACTGCTTGTATCTTACTATCTGTATCCATAAACATGGGTATTCATTTTGAATATCCATAAACAACGACATCTATTTTCTCAACTTTTATAATATAGTTTTAGTCTCTTCCCACATATTTTTAGCTGCCATATCAGAAGCCCTTTTAATCCATGCTTCTAAATACTTCAGCTTATTGTGTCTCTGTAAATATGGGTATGGCTGTGCCAGTTCATGTGTGGGTACATAATCTGCGGCTATAGCCTTTGCTTTATCTTCATTAGTTTTATATCCTGAAAAGACCTGAAACTGCCTCATAATGTTCCACAACACTGAGATGTTCTTTCCTGGATTTATCCATTTCAAAGTAATATCATCTGCAAGTAAAGCCAACTTTGATTACCATGCCAGTTATACCCTTGCATTGTAGAGTCCATTATTTTCTTTGCCAGTGGCTCTAAATATAAATCAAATAACAAAGGGAAAAGAGGGCACCCCTGCCTGGTTCCTCTGTTCAATCACAACTTATCCGAGAGAAATCCTCCTATAATAGAAAATGTCTTGACTCTACAGTTCAAGTACAGTGGAACTATAACATCCTTAGACCTGGATGCGATGCCTTTACTTATGAGATGCGCAATGTAGAAGGCTTTCCTTACCACTGTGGAAACTTGATGAGTGAAGTTCAGATTGCTGTCTACCTGTGTTCCCAGATCTTACACCACTGTGTTTGGACTTAGGGAGGGGCGCTGTCAATATTGTAACTAGAATGGAATTGCACTTTGGAAAAGGGGATGATAATGCACTTTTTTCCATTTAGTTTTAGATCATGGCTTTGGCAGCAGTCATTTGTCTGTGTTAGCCCCAACTGTAATATGTTAACATTGTTGTGGGACTCAATGATTGCACAGAATCTGCATTCATCAGCAGACTTGTTAAGACAAAGGCCGTGTACTTTCCAAGAAATAGATTCCAAACAGTAAAGGGCCCAGCACAGATTCTTGTGGTATGTCCCTGGTGACTGGTCTACAGGTAGAGGTGGAGTCACCAACTTTGACACTATGTGTTCTCTCAGTGAGCCAATTGGCTACCCATCTAGTGAAGTAAGGGTTAATACCCAACTGGGAGAGTTTCTCAAAGATACCTGATGGGGGGGGGTTGTGTTAAAATATTTGGCAAGGTGAAGATAGTCATTATGTACTGTTTTACCTTCATCCAGGGCTTTGGTGACTTTCCCAAAGAAGTCTACTAGATTTAATTAGCATAATCTACCTTTAGCAAAGCCAGACTGAATTGGGTCTAGAGTTTGAAAGTCACCTGTGTCCTTGTTGATAAGGTCCAAGATGATCCTTTTCATGGCCTTGAAGATGAGGCTGGTTAGACTTATGGGTGTATAGTTCCAGAGTCAATTGATGGCCTCCTTTATGTAAGGGGATTACTGTTATTGTTCACCTTGCTGGAACAAAGCCAGTTTTCAGGCTGTGGTTAAAGAGAATGCCAAGTGGGTCCACTAGGTCCTGTTTTAGATATTATCTGGTCCCAATGAGGCCATGTTTTTGGCCCAGGAGACCACAGATATGACCTGATCATTAGAGATACTAGGCAGAGGACTGGTGTCAGGTATGCTTTGGAGAATGGCTGGTGGGGATAGTGGGGTGAAGTTTGTGCCAAATCTGTCATCTAGCAGGTTGGCAGTTTCCTCCAGTATAGTATGAGTGGTACCATCTACTACCAGTTTGGCACATAGTTGGGCATTCCCTTTCAGATTTCAAATGTAGTTAAAGAATGCCTTATAATTATACTTAGCTAGGGATGCTACTTTAGCTTCGTAATTAGCTTTAGAGGACTTAGCAAGTTTTTTTTTTTGCTCTTTCAAGCTGTGGAAGGAATTCTTCCTCTGCAAAGTCAGTTCTCTCTTGTCCTTAGACATCAGTTTCTTCCTTTTGTTATATAACCTGTTTATACTTGGCTTATTTTTTCAGGAAGACCTGGTTTTAATCCAGTCAGGTACAACTGAGTCTGTACATTTGCTTAAGTGTTTATACAGGGCATTTGTGTACACCTCTGCATAGGAATTATTGTTGTCTGTGATTGCTTTTTATACCATCGCTTAGCAGGGTATAGGTTGCATTGGGAAAGTTTTTTTTTTGCTCCTGTGGTGGTGACAGGTTCAATAGTTACTTTGAACAAGACTGATTTATGGTCCAACCTTACCAGGGAGGGCATTGCATGGGGAGAGTGCAGTGACCCCCCCCCCAAATATTGGTGAGTACTCAGTACTTTGTCTAGGAAACTGAGCCCTTTGTGGGGGTGCAGACTATCTGTTCCAGAGCGTCTGTATTGACAGAGTCCATGAACCTCTAGGCAAGCATGTTTGTGCTCATGTATGCCACCTAGTCAGTGGAAGGATAGTTGAAATCTCCGATGACTAAGGTATATTGGGCTGTGTGCGAATGACTCCAGTAAGCCCAGGTAGGTGGTGTGCCTTTCTTAGTTCATGCTGGGGGACCTAATGCTAGCATTGATGTGATAGGGTAATTTGCCTTTAGTTAATTGGACATGGAGTAGTTCAAGAGAGTAGTACTGTTTGACCAGTCTCAAGGTGTACTTGGCTTTAATGAGGATAGATACACCTTCATATTTGGTGGTTTCATGCTCATTTTGAGGTCTGAACTTGTGGAAGGCATTGTAGCCTTGCATGGCTGGGGTGCTGTCAGTGGCCTTGAACCATGTCTCAGTGACTGCACAGACATCATCATTTTCTAAGGTGAGGAGTACTTCCAGGGAGTGCAGTTTCATGTTTTGATTCCAAGCATTAATTCATTTATTTATTAGCATTTGTTGACCAGGAAAGTCCGAGTAGTCAGAAACCCATTTTCTGTGGAGGCCCGGGGAGGAAAGTTTCACAGTACAAAGTATTAAAATAAATGAAGAATACATCCATAATAAACAAGACAGGTTCTGGCATAGGTTGTTAGATGTAACAAAGATATCTTATGAAAAACAAGATAGGTTTTTGCATTTTGGTCGCTATTACAGTGTCTTCTAGACATAGAATCATGATAGGGTTGTCCAATTTATATACAATAAATTTTGCCATAGCTGTAAAATATTGTCAATAGTCCTCAAGTTTAAATGAGGAAAAAGTTAGCTTTATCAACTGAAGTTGTAGACATAAAACATCTAAACTTTACAGATGAGGTTGAAAAGTTAGGTAGGGTGTAGTGCGAGGGAGAAGAGTGTTTATAGCAGTAGTTGAAGTAATTGGTGGAAAGAAAGATAAGAGAAGGATGCGTGATAGGGAGGCTAAGAAGTCTGTGGAAGGAGGTTTAGTGAGGATAAAGAAGTACATATTATTTAGACACAAATATTTATATCAGTTGAGGGAATGGGAGATGTAGTAATTCAGAATGAGAAGGTACTGTCTGATAATAGAGGGTGGCAATATTACTTATGTTACTTTGTTAGTAGTAATGGTATCAGAGAAAATGTTTAGAGGTGAGTAGAGATGGGGGAGAGGAAGAAATACTCAGATGGACAGATACTATTTGATGATGGTAGGTTGCAAAGAATAAGGGGGGAAGGTTGGAGCATGTAAGGTTAGTTGATTGATTAGGTACAACAAAACGTTGAGTTTGTCTCGAGTGGATTTTATTATGTTGGAAGTTTTGTTGTTTTGACATTGTCTAAAAAAGGCAATATGGGGAGACAAACGCATTTGCCAGTATCCAAAAACCTTCAGGAGACGGGTGCAGACCATCTGTGGCAAAGCAGTGTGGCCTGTCAACCATGTCTTCCCAGGATGACAGATAATAGATCCTCCTGGACTGACACCACAAGTTAAGCCAGTTGTTGAAGTCAATCATTTTTGTTTATATTGTGGCATCATCCTGGGTGAAGGTAAAATGCTGCTTAGGGCTAGGGTCATACCTGCCTGAGACACATAATCTGAGAGTTCAGTCATATCTGTTTTCATGTAGTCCAGAGAGGTACGTCTGAAGTCATTCACCCCAACGTGGACTGTGACAGTCTTAATGGTACTTGTTTTTGAATGACCTGACTCCATGTATGATTTGACAGCACCTGACAGACAGCTATGACCTTCTCCTTTTCCAGCCTGGTGAGGTGGACATCTGTTTGTCTCACTGTGGAGTCGTTGATGACCAAGACAGTGGGTTTTGAGGTGTTTTGTCTTATGGGCTTTTTTTGCTTATATATGGCTGTATGTGCACAGTTTTATCAGGATCATCTTTCTGCTGGTATGATTGCATCTTTACTAATATACGTCTTGGCTGCTTTCTCATTTCCAGGTTTGGAGCATATACTCATTGTGTCCGTTCAGTTAGTCAATCCTGCTGTGGAACACCAGTGCAGTTAATTGGCTGTGTTCTCATAAAATTGATAGTCTGTTCCATCCAGTTTCTGTGGTACAGCAGAAAATCTCAGTTTTTCTCCATGCATATACTGTCTTCTAACACTCCTATTTTTTTGAAACATTTCTTCTCATGAAACCTCATTCTCTACTAGCTTTTTCTTCATTTCATCCTATGATTTTTTCAATTTTATCAGTTCATCCAAACAGATAGTTAAAGCTTATTTTTTTGAGTTGATGTATTCCTTTAGTGTATCATTTATTTTAATCACCTTTGAGTACATTTGATTTTTGTTTCCTCTAAATTACTGGAAGCCATCTTTTGAACCAAAGCTGATGCTTGAACTGTTTTTTACTGAACAGCTGCAGAATCCTTCCCAGACCGTGTTTTCTCTTCACCTTTTCTGATTGATTTTTTTCAGGTTTTCCAAATTTCTTCTTTGCTGGGATCCAGGCAGTGTACTTATTCATCAGTAACTGAAGTTTACCCCCCCCCCCCCAAAAAAAAAAAAGTTTCAGTGTCACTTCTTTTTCTCCGTTTCTGTTTTCACACTAGGAGAGCTGAAATGAAGCTTGTTGGCCAGCGTGCAGTGGAAGTCTCGACAGAATTCAAGTTTCTGATCCCCAGATATCTGCTCTTTTGTATTTTAACACAATGTCATTTATTCTGTGTCTTAAGTGGCAGCGCCTCATGGCTGTAGCTACTCCCCTGATTCTGTTGTCTTTTTCTTACACGAAAGCTCTTCTGTGAATCCTCCAGATCTGCTTTGGCACAGGTAGATTCAAGGAATCCTGATATCCATTTGTCTTGGGCGTGCAGGTTACAACTGTCAGGGTAATTGCCCCCCCCCCCTCCCGACAGTGTTTACTCTAGCAGTCTCTTCGATATCCTGTCTTATCAGTTGACAGCATGTATGCATCTGCCTTGGGGTGGGTTGTTGGATACTGCATTGGCCAGATGACCCCAAGGAACTCACCATTCACATATGGAGATGAGAGCAGTTATTCTTTGCTTGTAGACCTTCCAAGAATTGCTTCTTTTGTGAGTGTTGATGTTCATCGTGTTACACTGCTGCAGTCATCACACTTGGGTTATCCTGCCGTCAGGCGGACCCGCAGTCGGCCAGAGTTTCAAAGTCTTGGTCCGGCGTCGGTTGCTGTTGCTTTTTCCCTGATGTCAGTGCGACAGGGGTATATAAGAGGCATCCAACGCCATTTTCTTCAGTCTTTCTTGCCGCGCGGTGCCCGAAGCAGAAGCAGTTCGCAAGTGCCGGTCGGCCGACTCCTGAGATTTTCAAATCGAATTTCAGACTGAAGTCTTCAATAAAGCTAAGTACCCCGTTGGGGAACCTTTTCTTGCCTCAGTCTGATATCAGAAAAAGTTAAGAATTGCATTTCTTGTGGGAAGCAAATACCTCATAAGGACTTTCATTCTTATTGTATTCCTTGCCTAGGCCCAGACCACGACGTCACAGATTGTTGGTTTTGTGCTAGGTTTAGTAAACGAACTATCAAACGTCTGTTTGATTTTGCCCGACATTACTTTGGTAGGAAATTTATTTATATCATGCCGTCGGAGAAACCAATGACCGGCATGCATAAAAACGCAAGGATAAGGACAGGCAGCCTAGACCCAAACCAGACTCCGAGGCCTCTGCTGGGCCTGTCGCCGGTTCTCCGGTTTTCACGGAGGCGCCTACACAGCCCCTGACGACCGCTGAATTAGAACCCCATACGGCCTCTTATTCACAAGCAGAGAGTACTAGGCCGCTGCAGCCTTCTTCTTTAGGTCCTTCTGATTCCAGAGCAGGAGATTCCGGTGCAGTAGAAACGCCTTTGGTTGCAGAAGGTGTTTTCAGACCGACTACACTCACCATTAAATCTTGTGCTAAGCTAAAAACTCCTTTAAAAACAAAAAAGACTGTACATCAGTCTCCAGTACAAGGCCCCATGCCTAAGAAACAGATGCTTAAGATGGCTGAAGATTTAATTACCCTAATCAGGGGTTCCCATCCCCCTCCTGATAAAAGGCCAAGACAAGAGGAGGATTATGCTTCCTCTGACCAGGTTTCAATTTCCTCAGATTCTTCTGAGGAACAGGAATACTCTTTTCCCCCTTATGAAGATTCTGATGCTGAAGAGTCTATTCCCTCAGCATCTTCCCCAGAAGACTACTCCTTTGGGGAAACTTTACATACCATGAGGGAGCATTTCCACTGGGAAGGCCAGGATTACTCTGATTCTAAGAAAAGGCTCCGAGAGTTCCTTTTACTACCCCAGCACAGACCACTTGCTATCCCTCCCATGTTAGACATTGTGGATGATGTTTACTTAGAATCTAGTCTTAACCCAGACTCTCTACCTCCTGCTCCAGCCAAACCAGACAGATACTAGAGTCCCTGACTCACACAAATTCCTATATAAAAGCCCTGTTGCTGACCCAGAAACCATTTCCCAGGGTCCCAAAGGGGTTAAGGCCTCTATTGCTAAAAATCCTGTACCCTCTGAAAGGGATTCCAGAGCACTAGATAGATGGGGAAAGAAGGTATACACCTCAGCTACTCTAGCTATGAGAGCCTTAAATTGACAGTTTCACATGCTGAAATATCAGCAATTCCTAATGTCTCAATTAAAACAAACAATGAACACACATTCAGAGCAGCCTGATTTCAAGGAAATGCAGGATCTGTTACATGCAGCTGAACAGGTGGGCAAATATACTTTACAATGTGGATTTGATTCATTGGAAGCTTCCTGTAGAGCAGCAGTGACTGGGTCTGTCATACGTAGACATGCTTGGTTAAAAGAACAAACCCTGCCTGATCATGTTAAAGCAAAGTTATTGGATGCACCTTTACAACAGGATGTTTTATTTGGTGTAAAAGCAGAAGAGGTTTTAAAGAAAATGGAGGATAAGGCAAAATCTATGCAGATGGTCAATGATTTTTTACAGGTTCAATCCCCTCGTTTCAGCAGAAATTGGCCAACAAAAAACTGGTCCTTTCCAGCATCTGACAGACCACAGAGGGGCAAATACAGACACCCAAGGGGCAGAGGTCAGTCACAAGGCCCTTACAAACCTCGCCAATGGGGTGCCGCTACCCAGAAAGGAGGAGAAGACAGGCCCCAAGCTAACAGAAGACAAACACAATGACTTAACTCTCAGACTGCCAAGCAAATCTCTCTTGGCAGCTCCCTTGGGAGGAAAATTAGCACTTTTTGCAGACAACTGGCACATCATCACAAAAGACAAATGGGTCCTAAACATTGTCTCACAAGGATACAGATTCCACTTTCACACCTTGCCAAGGATAAAAGGAATGCCAAACCTGCCCCAAAATCAATGGGCAGAGGCGCAAAAACAAATTACAGCTCTCATGGACATGAGAGCCATTCAGCAGGTACCTGCACAAGAGCAAGGACAAGGATTTTACTCAATACTCTTTCTAGTCCCCAGAAAAGACAAAGCCTGGAGAACCATTCTGGACCTTTCAATTCTAAACACCTATCTGCAAGTACCCAAATTCAAGATGCTAACACTACAGCAGCTTCTTCCCATGCTGGTCAAGAAGGCTTGGCTAGTAATGCTGGATCTCAAGGAGGCATACCTGCATGTCCCTATCAGACAAAATTGCAGAAGGTACCTCCATTTCAGTGCAGGTTCAACTCATTATCAATTCTCTGCACTGCCCTTTGGCTTATCTACTGCACCCAGGGTCTTCACAAAATTCCTGGCACCAGTAATTGCATACTGCAGACAAAGAGGAATTCAAATATACCCATACCTGGACGACTACCTTATTCAAGCAGAAAGCAAGGACATTCTTTTAAAGCATCTGGCATTTGTCAAACACCTTTTAAGTTGCCTAGGGTACACAGTAAACGAAAAAAAAATCAAAACTAGTGCCCTCACAGAACATAACATTCCTGGGTGCCAGCTTGAATACAACAGCCCAGATGGCTCATCTCATGCCAGACAAGCAACAACAGCTGACCCAATACTTCAAAATGATGGCAACAAAGACCCAACTCCCTGCAAGAAAAATTCTGCAGGCCTTGGGATTCATGGCATCTTGCATTCTCCTAATACCATTTGCAAAACTGCATATGAAGAAATTACAATGGTACCTGAAGAGCGTATGGACTCGGCACAGTCACAGCTTGGAAACAATGATACCACTCATTCCCTGCCTTCAACAGGAGTTTCTGTGGTGGGCACAGGCATGTCACCTCAACAAGGGTCAGCCTTTTACCTTGCCCACAGCCAGGCAAGCTATAACAACAGATGCATCGGACTATGCCTGGGGAGCACATATGGCAGGACAGTGCGTTCAGGGCAAATGGGATACAGATCAAAGGCATCTGCATATCAATCAAAAAGAAATTCTAGCTGTACAGAATGCCCTAACAGCTTTCAAGGACCTCTTACATCTAGGACAACTCCTAATAAAGACGGACAATACCACAGTAATGTGGTACATAAACATGCAAGGGGGCACACACTCCTACCCCCTATACAGGCAAGCAATGACCTTGTGGAACACAGCACTGACTTACCAAGTTCAACTACAAGCACAATTCCTGCCAGGAAAGAAAAACACATTGGCAGACGACCTAAGCAGAAATATCATGGATCCCCACGAGTGGAAAATGGATCCACAAGTATTTGCAATGATAACTCAAAACCGGGGACGCCCAGACATAGATCTGTTTGCCAACCCCCAAAATTACCAACTTCGAAAATTTTGCACAAGGACATTCCACCCACTAGCTTGGAAAGTGGACGCCCTCTCATTCAGTTGGAAAACATTAACAGTGTATGCCGTTCCTCCACTGCCTCTTCTAGCAAAGGTGCTGCTGAAAGTCAGATTAGAGAGGCCACAAATGATACTCATTGCTCCAGACTGGCCACGCCAGCACTAGTATCCAATATTAAGGAACATGACCCACGGCTCACCATAGATTTTACCCCAAATTCCTCATCTGCTCACTCAGCAAAACAATCAGATTCTACACAGCCAGCTCAAGACTTTAAATCTGGCTGCATGGTAAATTATCTAAACAACCAGCCAGCACCTCTATCTAAAGCTGTTATGGATGTCATTCAGGAGGCCCAGCACCAGGAAAGCCTATTCAGACAAATGGAAAAGATTTTACGCCTGGAACCAGGCTAAAGGCCAGAATCCCCTTGCTCCAAACATTCCTCAGAATCTACAATATTTAACTGAGATGTTGCACAAAGGACTTTCTTTTTCATCTATTAAGACCCACGCCTCAGCGATTTCAGCTCACTACAACACGGATCCTCCTTTATTTTCACATCCACTCCTAAGACAGTACCTCAGAGGGGCTAAGAACATAAGACCGCCCAGGAGAGCACCAACACCAACTTGGGATCTCAACTTTGTTCTGGAAAAGCTTACACTGCCACCCTTTGAACCAGCTGTTTCAGCTGATTTAAAGTTTCTGTCATGGAAAACTGCCCTACTACTAGCAATAACTTCAGCTAGAAGAGTCTCAGAGCTACAGGCCCTAATGGCAGTGGACCTTTCCTCATTTTTCATCGACAGAATCGCTCTATGGACTAACCCTTCCTTTATGCCAAAGGTGGTATCCAGTGTGACCCTAAACCAAACCATTCATTTACCCACCCTTTTCCCAAACCCCCAGAACAAAGGAGAAAGACTCCTGCACTCTTTGGACATTCACAGGCAGTTACGTTACTACTTAGATAAAACTAAGGCTTTCAGAAAATCTGACTAGCTCTTTGTATCCTATGCTGCAGGATCACAAAGAAAAGCTATCTCAAAACAGACCATTTCAAAATGGATAGGACATTGTATACGTTTTTGCTACACACATCATGGGACACCGGTACCTGCAAGCATTAGGTCCCACTCCACCAGGGCTACAGCTACATCAACAGCCTTTCTCAGGGGGGTACCAACCAAGGATATTTTGGAAGCTGCAACTTGGAGTTCAGTGCACACCTTCACCAAACACTATCACTTACCTCTATACTCTAAGACTAGAGCTGGCTTTGCCACTGCAGTTTTGCAGGGCCTACTAGCTTCTCCAAACCCTGTTTAACTCCACCACCCATCCTTAGCTTTGGGATTCAACCCAAGTGTGATGACTGCAGCAGTGTAACACGATGAACATAGGACAGTTTTGTACCTACCATAAATGTAGATGTTCGAGTGTTCACACTGCTGCAGTCCAGGTTAACCTCCCTCCATCCCCTCTGAACTAGCTGAACTTTTCTATACCTTTCTATCTGATACAACCTTTGTGGTGTATTTGCTTGTAATTGAAGGTATTCTTTGTGTTTTCTTTACATGTTTCATTGGCAATATGTATTGCCCACCTACTGGGGGGCACCTGACATCTGGGGCAAGAAAAACTGAAGAAAATGGCGTTGGATGCCTCTTATATACCCCTATCGCACTGACGTCAGGGAAGAAGCAACAGCAACCGACGCCGGACCAAGACTTTGGAACTCTGGCCGACTGCGGGGACCGCCTGATGGCAGGATAACCCAAGTGTGATGACTGCATCAGTGTGAACACTCGAACATCTACATTTATGGTAGGTGCAAAACTGTACTTTCTTCCAGATGACAGTTAATGTTTCTCGGGAAACAAGGGGGAAATGCAGTTGTTTTTCCTTTGTTAGGAGACTGTAAGAGATTGGGAAAGGACCTTGGCTATTTTGCGGTGGCAATCTATTTTGTTGGCAGACAGGTTGAGTAGATGTCTGCTCAAACTATGTAAGTGGTCCCTAAGTTTATTTGGTGTCAAGGGGAATGTTCTACAGATGGGGAGAGCCTTGCTCTGGCTTGTTAACATCCCCAACCAACAGCAAGTGCAGAGATTTTTTTTTCTACCTCATTTCACCTGTGGGCAATCCTCCAAAGAATTTACTGGTCTATGGGGCTTCTTTGTGCTTTCCCCATTTCTTATGATAAGATTCATTCACATGGTGAGGCTGTTTAAGGCCTGAAGTTCTCTTGTTCTGTATGAAAGGTCTTATTATCTCATCCTATTGTCTTATCCACTGGAGAAGCCATTAATTCTGAGATCAGCAAAAGCATTGGCCCCATCCGTCTGGCAATTCTCACCCAAATGTTTGTTTTATGTGTCTTGACTTCTCCAGTTTCTTTTGACCATTCCTTTTTGTTGAGGGTCATTTCAATTGCTGTCTTTCTAAAAGTCCAGTGTAGGGAAAATATGCAAATAGCGGAGAATCTTTCCTTGTGAACTTAACCCAAAGAGTTATGTCTTTCTTCTTCAGTCCCAGCTGTGTTGAATTACCTTGGCAGCATTTTTGATTCAGATTATGTGTTTCGACTTGGCCTCCATTCCCAGTTTCCACTGAAGCTAAGATTGGTGCTCCTTGACTTCATTTTGAAAGTAGTTTAATGACTTCTTGAAAAGCATCTGCCTTTGTCAAGGCCTCCTTAATGTGAACCTGTTCCAACTTTGAACATTCATTTAATGCTGGAGAACTCTCCGTGAAGCTCCTTTTGAAGTGGGTGTATCTGTGGAGCTTTAATGTATTTCTGAGTCTAATGCCCTCTTCATTGAACCTCCTTATCTGGTTTTGTGCATAGTTGTTTCTCTTGGGTATTTTTTTTTTTTTTTATTATTATTATTCTTCCAAAGATGGTTTCACAGTTCTGCCTCAACCAGAACATACCACTTTGTCTTTTTTCCATGGTATGCTGACCATGGTGTATATCTTTTATAATGGGCTGATATTCATAAGCAGTTACTTTTTACTTGGGAGGACAAAGTACAATAGGAAGCACTTGCAGTTTGTTATTTCATCCATTCCAGCTGTTTGGGAAAAAATGTTTCTAGAGTTTGAATATTCTTCTGCATCCATTTCTACTGTATGTTTTGGTAAGCAGTTGCCTGCTCCACCCAAGGCTCACCCTGCTGAGGCTGTGGGCCTCCTGGTTAGACATTTCCAAGAATGCCTCAGAAGGTGATTCTGTATGACCACTGCTTGGTCCACCATGATCACATTTGCTGCAAGACTTAAAATTGTATTTATCTCCAGATTCAAGGGTTTTCTTGGAGTTAGTGTATTGTGGGGTATTCTTGTCTTGGACTTCCCCTCTGGAAGTTCATGGGATGCAGCCCTTGAGGTTATTTAGTATGTTCCCATTCCTCTCAAATGCGAAAGTTGTGTTCTTACCATAACAGTGTATATATATATATATATATATATATATATATATATATATATATATATATATATATATATATATATATAAAACAGTTGGGTCTTCATCAGTATCCCAGCATCCCAAAACTTCATGTTGTCTTTTTCTCTTGGGTGTCTGCAAGGAAAGATCTGATCTAGGCTGATAGAAATTAACCATGTGCTACATTGGTGGATGCAAAATATATGCTAATTAAAAGGTGTGCAAAAAGATGAAATTAAGCCCTGGTTAAAATGTAATGAGGAGCAAGAGAACCACACCCCTTTAAGATTTTGAGAAGACAACTTTTCTGTGTTTAATGGGCACTACATATTTTGCAATGGATGGAGCAGTGGTGCAGCAGTTGCATTGTTGCCTCACAGCAAGAGGTTTTCTTGTTCAGTTCTAGGCTGGGGTGCCTTCTGTGTGGAGCCTGCATGTCCTCCCTGCATTTGTGTTGGTTTCTTCCGGGTGCTCTGGTTTCCTCCCATGTTAAAAAGACATGCATCTGGAGCTTTTCTCCCCGTGCCTCCACTGAAAATTGACTTTGTTCCAAGTTGAACTTTCCCGTTAAATAAATGTTAAATAATAAAATAAAAATTTCTGAAATAAAAACAATAAATGTGAAGTTATTCTATCTCGTTTTCATTCTTACTGATGGGTTCGGAGCCGATTCTCAGGTCCAGCTTGGCAAAAATGCAAAAACTCGAGGTCTTCAACCAGCTTGTGGCCTACTCCCTATCCCATGATGCACTGGTGCTTCCCTCAGATCTTGTTTGACGCTGCAACAGATTGTGAGTTTCACCAGCTCTGGCCAGCGAAATTTAAGTATTTTTCTTGTTATATACTTATTGTTAATTTTTTTTTTCTTTCAAATTTAGCTAGTAGTACTTTAGATTAGTTAGTTTGGTACAGGAGAATTATCCATAGTGCTTGTGCACTCCTTAGTTTATAGGAACTTTTCTTCATTGTTTTTATTAGGCCTAGTTAAAAACTCCCTTCCCTATTTAGTGTGCATTTTATATATATATATATATATATATATATATATATATATATATGTGTATATATATATATATATATATATATATATATATATATATATATATATATATATATATATTAGTTATTTGCTGTGTTTTTTTGATAGCCTAAACCTTAGAGGCTAATTTCTTTCCTTTGAGCCCGTTTTATTCTTAGGGCTGTGTTGTGCTTAAAAGGGTTCATGTTGCTTTTTTAAATTAGAAAGCTTTATAACTTTCCCTGTGTGTGTGTGTGCTTTAGTTATAGATTACTGTTAAAGCCTGTATTTTTAGGGCATTGATATATATATTGGCGGTGTCCTGACCAAAATAGATATAATTTTTTGCTGTGTGGATTGTTTCTTCTTAGTAGCATGTCTCAGCAAGAGAAATCAAAGTCTGGATTTAAGAAATGTCCCAAGTGTGGACAAAAGATGTCCATAACTGATGGACACTCAGAATGTGTTTATTGCTTAGGTGAGGTTCACCTGCAAGAGGAGTGTTCCTTATGCCATACTTTTAGCAGTAGAGTGTTGCATGAAAGGAAGAGTAAGTTGATTGCTAGAGGTCTAGAAAAACTCTTCCTTTCAAGAATCACTGGACAAAGACAAATACCCAGGATAAGACATCAAAACCTTCAAAAACTTCTTCCAAAACTACTTCTGGGTCAGAGCCGAAGAAAGGTTCATTGACCTCCAAAGTGACAGATAAACCATTTGCGTCGGCTCCACAAGTTTTGGAAGCAACGGTTGTTGTTGGTAGGAGCCAGTCCCCAGTATTGGAGCCGGTGTCTCCTACCCTCAAGTTGCCTATCCTCCAATCAGTGGCATCATCTGTAGCCTCTTCTCTGTCCTCAATGCTTTTGGACATGGATGTGGATCATGTAGTGCAGAGCCTTCTGCAGACACCGGTGCTGGCCAAACTTCTATCGGGGCCGATCCTCGCGGATTCGGAACCGTCCAAAACTCTTCCTGCTGCTTCCATTCCTCCTCCAACCCAACTCGAGGTTTAGGAGCCAGAGTGTTTGGAGCTGATGATTGTGGAGCCGTCAGGGCTGACACCTATTCCAGGCCTGTCTGTTCCAACAGCTCAGACGTCCTCGGTGCCGACCATGGAGTCTAGGAGCCAATACTCGCCAGTCGGGTCCGGAGAGGATAGTCGTACCGATTTTTCGATTCTGACTTTACCTATCAGGGTTTTGGCTCGGATGAGTTCGGCTCCTACCTCAGGCTCAGAGCCCACTACTTCGGTGTGGAGGGAGTCAACTGCCTCTCTGGATTCAGGAGTTCCTTCTTATCGGAGCCAGGGGGCTTTCGATGCCATGAGGAGAGTATTGTCCCCTCGGGATGTGACATCATCAGGACCAGTAACTTCCTCCCCTAAAGTGCCTGTCTGCTGCTGCTTAACAGATCTCACAAAAGCGTAGAGACCCAGAGTCTCGGGATGCCCCATTGAGCGAACCCTGCTCTTCCGAGACCTCACCAGAAGCCCCCACTGATGAGGTTCCCAGGAAGATGTTATACAAGAGGAAGCATCTGGATTCCCCACAGGAATCCATCACTTCAGACACTGACCTAGATGAGTCAGAAGAGTCCTCACGGCCCCCCTCAGAGGATATCTCCTTCGCAGATATCTTGGAAATTCTTAAACAGAAGGGTGGCTGGAAGCCAATTAATCCTACTGATGATGAGTCAGTCCTCCTGAAGGCGTTTGGGTCTCAGCCTTCTGCCACTTGGGTGTCTCCGCCTTTTGATGAGCTGATGGAACTGGTCTCTCGAAAGGCATGGGAGTCCTCAGATACCATGGAACCTGTCCCTTGGAGGCCTAATAAATTTATAAATTTCCCCCAGGACAAGGCCTTTCTAACCAAAGGAGTACCTGTTGCCATGATGGTGGTAGCAGCCACCAAGAAGGAATTGTCAGAAACTTCTACGTCTGTCCATCCTCCTAATAAGGATTCTAGGATCATGGACAGATATGGAAAGCGCACATTTAGTTCAGCGACCTTTGCTGTCTGATCACTGAACTCTCTCACGCATTTTGCTAGCTTGCGAAGAGATCTCCTAAAAAAGCTGGGAGATACTGTACAGCATTCAGTAGCTGTGGGGATATCGGATAAAGTATCCTTCCAGCTCTCTACCTTTAATTCCATAGTTAACTTGTCCATGTGTCTGGTCTCATATTCAGCTGATGGAGCGAGTAGAGCAGCGGCTTCAGGAATAGCTCTTAGGAGATATTCTTGGATCCACTTATGCCCATTTGTGGAGCCCTTTAAGTCATCCTTTATCAACACCCCTTTCAATGGCTCATCCCTTTTTGGATCCAAAGTGAAAGAAAAGCTTACCAGGAGTGAACAAGATGGAAAGACTGTCTGCCGTCGGAGTCTGTTTTTCCACACATACCAGACCTTACCCCAAAGGTCAGAAAGGAGGAAAGACTTGGTTCCTTGAAACTCAAGGAGCCTTTCAGGACACTCGTGGTAAACCTACCTCCAGAGGCAGAGGAGGGGGCAGTAATGCAAAACACCATCCATGCAGCAGAGGGATCCGCAGAACCAGGGTGACAGAGATCAGTTCTTTGGGAAGCCCTTTCAGCGTTCCTGAAAGGAGGCCCGCCTGTCCATCTCTGGAGGCAGTCAAGGGATGCTTATCTTTCTACCCAGACACCTGGCTAAAAATAAAAGACCGCTGGGTACAAAGCATCATATCCAGAGGATACTCTTTGCCACCCCCCCCCCTTGTAAGAAAAATTCCAGACGTTCCACCCAGTCACAGGGAACAAACAACCATAAGGATTCAAAGGTTGCTGAAATAGAGTCATCCAATTAGTTCCAGTGGGCCAGAGAGGATCTGGAAGTTAAGGTTCTTTTTAGTTCCAAAGAAAACAGGGGGACTGGAGGCCCATTTTAGATCTCAGCAGACTGAACAAATCTGTCAAAAAGACAAAGTTCCCGAAAGGTCACATTACAGTCGATACTTCCTTTTCTAGGAAAAGACAATTGGATGTGCTCGATAGATCTCCAGGATGCATACTACCACATCAAAATAGCCAAACCATCCAGAGATCATCTGCGGTTTCAGCTGGGGGCCAGTCACTACCAGTTTCGAGCTCTGCCCTTTGGTCTCACTACAGCCCCCAGAGTGTTCACCAAATTCATGGCAGTAGTCACGGCTCACCTGAGATGTTTATGATTCCAGGTGTTTCCATACCTAGACGACTGGCTCCTCTCCACCACCATCAGGCATCAACTTATACAAGCAAGGGACACAACTTTTAACCTCTGCTGTCAGTTGGGGATTACCATAAATTCAGAAAAATCTGCCTTGTCGCCATCAATAGGAGCAGATCTAGATACCAATACCATGACCTTAAAACTTCCACCAGAAAGGGTTTGCATTCTATGAAAGCAGGTCCTGAACCTTTCTCAAAAGAAAAAGCCCCAACTTCAGTGGTGCTCAAATTGTTGGGGGCAATGGTTGCAGCAATCATTGCAATTCCTTTAGGTCGATTTGCATATGTGTATACTGCAATGACTCCTGTTCACGCAATGGCCCTTTCAAGAACTTCCAATGTCGCATCAAATTGTAATAACGAACTCATGCAAGAAGGACCTTCGGTGGTGATGGACATCTCCTCAAGTAACAATAGGTCGTCCCTTTGTTCTACCCACTCCTACTGCCATTGTGACCATGGGACGCCTCCCTGATGGGGGGGGGGGCATTGTCAGGTAAGAACAGCCCCAGGCACATGGAAGAACATGAGGCTTATCTGCATATCAATGTCCTAGAGATGAAACTGGTACTTCTTTAAAGACTGTCTTCCTCTAGGGACTATTGCAGTTCAGACGGACAAACATATCAGTGGTCTGGTACATAAATAAACAAGGAGGAACCAGATCTTACCTCCTATGTCGAGAGGCCCTGAGAGTATGTCACTGGACGACTTCCACCCAGCACTTTCTGATAGCAATGCACATTCCTGGGAGGTCCAATGTGATAGCAGACAAACTGAGCAGAGCATTTTTATTGCCTCACAAGTAGTCCCTGAAGAAAGAAGTAGCGGAAAGGATATTCTGCAGATGGGCCAGCCTTGCTGCGATCTCTTTGCAACTCCAACAAACACAAAATGCAGCAGCTATTTTGCCCTAAACCCCCCTACAGGAGATTCCCCAATGGACATACTTGTGCAAAATTGGCCCCCCAGGTCTCCTTTATGCCTTTCAACCTTTTCCACTGATGCCCAGATTTTACAGAATGCTGAGGATCGGGGAAGGGTCATTATTCTAATAGCCCCTTACTGGCTTCATCAAATTTGTTTCCCCTTTCTCCAGCTTCATCTATTGGAAGAACCTTGGATCCTGAACCCAGTTCCTGATCTACTGAATCATTCATCAGGGGCTCTTCATCCTGCACTTCAGTCCCTCAAAGTGACTGCTTGGCTGCTCCAATTCCAAGTATAGCCAGGTTTCAGAATCTCTCAGTTGCAGCTTAGCATATTTTAACATCCTCTCATAAACCATCTACCAGGAAGTTATACCTTAGTAAATGGAAAAGGTTTTCATTACGGGCGTTTCAAAACAATATTGACCCGTATCTGGCTTCAATTTCATCCATTTTAGAGTTTTGACTAAACTTTTCAATGAGGAGGCAGCTGCAGCAACCATTAGAGTTCAATTGGCAGCAATTTCTAACTTTCATCTTGGTGATCAGGGGTCTAATATTATGTCACTTAGACTTTCTAAAGCCTTTCTCAAGGGTCCTGTTCATTTGAGACCACCCGTTAAATCTCAGGCTACGTCATGTAATCTAAATTTTGTTCTTTCAATGACCATCCTACCCCCATTTGAACCAGCCTCATCTTGTGACCTGAAATATCTATCATAGAAAACCATGTTTCTAGTAGCTATTACTTCTGCACGGAGGGTTTCAGAGTTACAGGTCTTGTCCATTAAAAACCCCCATATGTGATTTTTTTCAGAGTGACAGAGTTTCACTTTGGACAAATCCATCATTTTTATCTAAGGTTTGTTCAGAGACAAATCTCAATCAGTCTATAGAATTATTTGTTTTTTCCCTAAATATTCTAATAAGATGGAACATATGCTGCACAAGCTTGATGTCCACAGGCAGCTTTGATTCTATTTACACAGGATCAAGGACTTTAGAAAATCAAAACAGCCCTTTGTTTCATTTTCAGATTCAAAGAAAGGTGCTCCAGTGGTAAAAAACCACCTTGTCAAAATGGTTATCAGATTGCATTTCCTTTACATACAGTTCTGTCCATATGCCAATACATCAGAAAGTAAAGGCCCACTCAACTAGAGCTGTCTCCACATCTTCAGCCTTTTTGACCTAACTACCAGTAGATTCCATTTGTGCAGCAGCCATATGGTGTAGGCATCATACCTTCATCACTCATTACAAAGTCGACAGGGCCTCCTTTGGTTCCACTGTCCTGAGGAATATACTCCCGTGAGTCACCCGAGAAAGATGGTGCTTGGGATGCCAACCTATCAGTAAGAATGAAGGCGAGATAGAACAACTTCACATAAAGAAGTTATGTACTCACCATAACGTTCCATGTGAGTTGTTCATCTCGCCTTCATTCTTTCATCCCACCCTCTTAACCACCTTCCAGTTTTTTCTTGGGGACCGAGAAGTTGGACAAGTTATGGCTGTATTGGTCTTTGTCTGGTTTATTCTTGATATTACTATTAAAAATTTCTCTCTACTTATGTTAGTTGGCAGCAAACAAGATCTGAAAGAAGCACTAGTGCATCATGGTATAGGGACTAGGCCACGAGCTGGTTGAAGACCTCGAGCTTTTGTATTTTGGCCAAGTCGGAGCCAAGGATCGGCTCCAAATGCATCAGTAAGAATGAAGGCGAGATGAACAACTCACATGGAACATTATGGTGAGTACATAACTTGTTTTTAGCCATAGTTGGGATATTATTCTAAGTAGTGAAATATCAGATACATTAGGTAATTTAGTCTTATGTCCAGGTGTACTGTGAATGTGAAAGAAATCTTAACTTGCAAAAGTATTGGGGAAAATCACCAACCTCTCTGAGAGGCACTTTTTGCACAGAAATGAGTAGATGTGGAAGGTAATACTTCTAAAGTTCTTCACTCTTGCCCTGAAATGGGGATAAGATACTTTTTTGATGGGTATGTAGACAGTAAAAGGAGCAACATTGTCTCTATGTCGATGTGTAAATGTTTTAAATCCTGTGTAGGAATAATAGTGCAGAACCTTCACTTAAAATTGTTAAAACAGTATATTGATCTGTGTAAGAACTACATGATCAATGCCCTTGGCTAGACACATTAGAGTGTGAAGAAATTGGAAAATTTAAGTTTCAAGTACTGTAGCTTTTTTGATGTATTAAGTTGAGCAGAGACTAGGAAGTTTCTGACAAATGACAAAATGTATGATTAGATATGAATGAAGTCAACCTAAAAATTACAAAACATTTACTGAGCTATAGTCAGAAGGGTCCACCTCACTCTTAATATTTGTAGTATGTTGGATCTAAGAGTTGGACCTGTGACTGTAATTAGGAATGAGTTATTTCAATCGGTGTATAATTCATTACATTTTGTCAGAGGAAGAACTAACTCTGAAAACTAGGTACTTTTATGTTTGAGTAAGTCAGGGTTCCATGTGCTTGCTGCCTCAGGTTTTTTTTAATAAATCTTGTCCTGCTGGTTCGCTGTCTGCATTGCCATCTTATATAGCCAGTATAGAAAAACCTTACAAAGCCAGAGCTTCAAGACATTTCTCAAGGACAACAGCTTCTAAGGCTGCCCTTTTTAAGGAACATAGTAACTTAGAGGGGGTCCTAAACTCACGTGACTTTAAAGCCACACTTGAAGTTAACTTCACTTAGCTGATGGCCTGAGACGTAAATAAGTAAATCCTTACTGTATTGAGTGTAACTGACAGGAATGGTGGTGATTTACAGAAACAGAATACATACAACAGTTTTAAGTACTGCAGAATATAAACTCCTCAGGCAACCCATCCCCCAGTGATGTGGAGCAGGCTTAACTGTGGCTTTTATACTTCTGTATTACCAGTTTTCCAAATGATTTGTAAAGGCTGCATAATGGTACATCTGGCAGCAAAGTGTCACAGTGAGGTTTGCAGGACCACTTGATGCATTGCCTTTTGGTTTTCAGTAATAAGCATTTGGTTACAAAATGAATGAAGGGACACCAAACTTATTTGTAAGGGGTGTTAGACTGGCCTGTTCTGACAGGTTCCCATGTTCATACTTGCTAGTGAGCACTAATCTTCTAAGAGCAGCAGTATAAAACAAAAACAAAAAAAAAAGAAAGGAAAGAAACCTGTGACGGACTGTACCACTTGCCACCAAATGTGAGTAGTAGGTTGGCACGGGAATGGGTTTTGAATTCCACTACTGCCAACCAGTTTACAACCTGAGGCACAGCAGTTGCTGCTCTTGGATACACTCCACTTTCCCAAAAAGGTCTGATGGTTGCCATTGGCATAGTCTTTCAAAAGTTACACCACTACTATCCAATAGCTTAAAATGTATTAAAAAAATAAATAAATAAAATTTCACACAAATCTGATTCAGTAACAAGGTGCAGCCTGTTCCCAAGAGCATAAAGGCAACCATGCATTCTTATCATGGTATAGGCCTCCAGCAGTTACACCCAGACTAAGATTACAGACAGACCACTTGCAGAGCTGAGTTTTTGGCCAAGCATCCCCAGCCACTTTATCCCCACTTTCTGAATGACATTGTATTCCATTGCCTCTTATCCATGGTAAATGCCTTTTGTACAGATTATTTCATACAACTCCTAAACTACTATTAGTTCAACAACCGAAATACAAAAGGTGGGGGTGTTTCTATATTCATCAAGGATACCCACACCTCCGGGTTAGTGGCACGGCACGATGCTTCAGAGATTGTCCATGTGCAACTAACAATGGGCAAAACTGCAATTCAAATTGTAGCTTGCTACAGATCACCCACCATGTCCCTTGACCCCCATTCCGCATTTCTGGAAACACTGGGAAACATAAAGGTCCTACCAAACACCCTGATATTGGGTGATTTCAATTACCCAAACAGTAACTAGGAGAACTACTCAAGTACTAACTCCTTTGCCCAACATTTCCTAGAATTTATAAACTCAAACTCCCTGGATCAACTGGTCAAAACCCCCACCAGAGGTGAAAACATATTGGATCTGGTCATCACCAACATGGGCGACCAGTGTTGCACATCGGAGGTCAACTCCTCGCTGGTTAGATCTGACAAACTAATCACTCTGGATATCCACATTCCGCCCCCACCCCCCCAGTCAAAGACTCCATCATAAAAAATGTTTCAAAAGCAAATTTCACATTACTTAAGACTGAGGAGAAAAGTTTCAAAGCCCCCATGCTAAAGGATAACGCTGCCCAAGCTGCAAAATCCTTTACTAATGCACTCTACGGGCACCTACAAGAATGCATGGATCGTGCTATCTTAAGAAAAACCAAGACTCACTCCTCCAAGAAAAGGAAACCAGTCTGGTGGACCCTTGCCATAAACAAGCTATACAATAGAAGGAGGAAACTAGTACAGAAAAGAGTAAAATCCCAAGAAGGGAAGACATCCCTGATCAGTATCAGCAAGAAACTACGATCCCTCATAAAATCATCTAAGGCTAGCTTTGAAAGAAAAATTGCCAAGGACTCCCAAGAGAACCATACATTTTTTAGCTATGTCAAGAATCTAAGTGGCATTTCTCAGATCTGCTCGGAGTTGGTGCAGAATGGCACTAAATATACTGAACCGACCGATATCGCCAACATCCTGGCAGACAGGTTCAGTGCAAACTTCACCCCCCTCTCACCCCCAAAAGGGCCCATAACCATACCAGAAGCATGTAGTGCCCCTGAAATCACAGATACTCAGGTTAAAACAGCCCACTCCAAAGCCAAAAACAGCATCAATGGGACCGGACGGTGTCCCAAGCTGTGTCCTACACGAGCTCAAAGATGAACTAACCCCTCACCTAAACACACTGTTGAAACTCCGCCTCTCTACAGGCTTAGGTGCCCATAGAGTGCCTCACAGCAACAGTTATTCCACTTCATAAAGCTGGAGCCACAACAGACCCTGGGAACTATCGCCCTATAAGCCTGACTAGCTTGGTCTGCAAGGCTATGGAGCGCATCATCATGGATCTCATTAACAGAGACATTGGGAAGCTCCAAACACTGGACCCTACCCAATTCAGCTTTGTTAAGGGCAGATCATGCCTCCTAAACCTGGTAGACTTTTTTGAGACAGTTACCAAGGCGCTCTATACGAGGGAAAGGTGGTCCACACAGCTTACCTAGACTTCACGAAAGCCTTCGACACCATTCCCCATTCTGGTATTATAGTCAAGCTCACCAGCCTGAACATAAACCTCTACGTCACGAGATGGGTTGCCAGCTGGCTCATGGACAGAACCCACATGGTAAGAGTTGCGTGAGCTAGGTCTGACTCTAAGCCAGTTACAAGTGGCTTTCCCCAGGGCTCAGTCCTAGGACCCCTCCTAATGTTCTTCGTGTTTCACTGTTGCAGTCATCACATTTGGGTTATCTGCTTGCAGTAGCCCTCAGTCAGCCTGATTATCCAAGTCTTGGGTCCTGCGTCAGTTTCTGTCTCATCTTCCATAATGTCAGGTAGTCAGGGGTATAAAGCATGCAGCTGACACCATTACATCAGTTTTTCTTGCCGTGTGGTGCCCGAAGCAGAAGCAGTTTGCAAGTGCCGGTCGGCCGACTCCTGAAATTTTCATTTTTGATTTTCAGATCCGAAGTCTTCAACTAAGCTAAGTACCCTGTTGGGGAACCTTTTTCTTGCTCTAAACCGATGTCAGTAAAAGTTAACAATTGTATTTCTTGTGGAAAGCAAATACCTCATAAAGATTTTCATTCGTACTGCATTCCTTGCTTAGGCCCAGACCACGACGTACCTCATTGTCGGTTTTGTGCCTTATTCAAACCTTGTACTATTCGTCGTCAGTTCATTTACACATCTAAATATTTTGGTACTTAGTTCGATTATCCAGAAGTGGCTTTGGTAAGCCACCCAACTACCGACATTCCAGAAAAATGCAAAGATAAAGACAGACAGACCGCATAGGTCCATAGCTGTCGATGATGCTTCTCCTAAGCTAGTCGCCATTTCGCTGGTACTCAGGTGCTTTCGCAGCCCCTGATACCCACTACTTCAGATTTGCAGGCCTCTACTGAGACCCATTCGGATTCCTGTATGCCGCAAGATGCTTCTTCGACTGTGAAACCAGTGGATATCTCTACCTTGGATGGATCCGGAGCCGCTGTGCAGGCACCGGCTTCTGAGTGTGTATTCAGGCCTACTGACTTGTATATTAAACTGATGCCATCTTCTTCTTCAAGGCCTAAAACTCGATCCATGCCTAGAAAACTGACGCCCAGACCGTATGGTCAGGCCCCTATGTCTAAAAAACAAATGATAAAAATGGCTGAAGACCTTATTACTCTAATCAGGGGAAGCCACCCTTCCCCCTCTAAGAGACCTAGGACTGATTTTCCTTGTGATTCTTCTGATCCAGACTCTGAAATTTCTGTTTCTCTGATTACCAGGATTTGCCCTTGTATACCTATGAGGATTCTGATGCAGAGGACTCAATTTCCTTTGCTTCACCTCCAGAAGATTTCTCTTTTGGTGAAACCTTGCATACTCTTAGGGAGCATTTTTGCTGGGAAAGCCAGGATTACTCCGACTCCAAAAAGAGGCTTAGGGAATTCTTACTCCTGCCTCAACACAGGCCTATAGCTATCCCTCCTGTACTGGACATTGTAGATGATGCCTTCTCGGAATCTAGCCTGGCCCCTGACACTCTACCTCCTGCTCCCAGAAAACCTGATGGGTATTACAGAGTACCTGACTCTCTCAAGTTCCTGTTTAAGAACCCTACTGCGGATCCTGAGACCATTTCACAGGGACCCAAGGGCATTAAGGCTCTACTGCCAAAAATCCTACCCCCTCTAATAGAGATTCCAGGGCGCTGGATAGATGGGGAAAGAAGGTATACACTTCTGCAACCTTGGCCATTAGGGCCTTTAACTGCCAGTTTCATATGTTAAAGTATCAGCAGCATATTATTGGATTACTTAAACAGAAAATTATGTTTTTTCTTGACTGTGCTGAAAGTAAAGATTTACAGGATTTAATGCACTCTGCTGAACAAGTTGGAAAACATACTTTGCAATGTGGTTTTGATTCATTAGAGGCATCTTGCAGGGCTGCTGTCACTGGGTCAGTACTTAGAAGGCATGCTTGGATTAAGGAGCAATCTTTGCCAGATGATGATAAAGCTAAATTACTGGATGCTCCCTTAAACCAAGGAGGCCTGTTTTGCAACAAAGCAGAAGTAGTACTTAAAAGACGGAGGAAAAAGCTAAATCTATGCAAGCTGTTAAAGATTTCCTGCAAGTACAGCCTCCCAGATTTAGTAGAGATTAGACCTCTAAGAATTGGTCCTTTCCTGCCTCTTAAAGGCCTTCTCAGTCCAAACCCAGAACCAGCAGAACACCAAGGCTTCAGTCCCAAGGTACTCACAGGCCTAAGCAGTGGGGGGCTCCCACTTCCAAAGCCGGGAGTAGTAAGACTCCCCCTATGGTAAACTGTCTCAGTGACTTAACTTTAAACCTTCCAAGCCCTGCTCAACTGACTGTTCCTTTAGGGGTGGAGATTGCCCTGCATGCAAGAAATTGGGAACTCATTACCCAGGGCAAATGGATTTTAAGTATAGATTCCCAGGGATACAGATTCCACTTCCACTCCTTACCAACCCCAAACGGTTGGCCAGACCTACCCCCATATCAGTGGGCAGAGGCTCAAAAGCAAGTTCTCTCTCTTTTAAGCATCAGGGCTATTCAGTCTGTCCCAGAAGAAGAATGGGGAAAAGGTTTCTACTCAAAGACTTTTCCTGGTACCCAGGAAAGACAATTCCTGGCATCCTATCCTGGACCTGTCTATCCTAAACACATTTTTGGTAATCCCAAAATTCAAGATGCTAACTCTTCATCAGCTGCTTCCCATGCTAGGCAAAGATGCCTGGTTGGCAACACTGGATTTAAAGGAAGCCTGCCTACCTGCACATCCAAATAAGGGAATCTTGCAGAAGATACCTATGCTTTAAAGCAGGCTACATGCACTATCAGTTCTCTGCACTGCCCTTTGGCTTATCTATTGCACCCAGGGTATTCACAAAGTGCCTAACTCCAGTAAATGCATTTTGCAGGCAAAGAAATATTCAAATATACCCATACCTGGACGATTGTCTAATTCAGGCAGAAAGCCAGCACATACTATTAAATCATCTGGCATTTGTAAAGAAATTGCTAACGTCTCTGGGGTACACCATAAACAAAAAGAAATCACATCGTGTACCCTGCCAACAAATTGTATTCCTGGGAGCAAGCTTGAAGACAACTTCCCAGATGGCCTACCTCACGCCAGAGAAACTAATTCAGTTGACAGTCTACTTCAAACTACTGACCACCAAGACCCCAGCTGTCTGCAAGGAAAATACTGCAAGCACTGGGGTTCATGGCCTCTTGCATTCTACTAATTCCATATGCAAGACTGCATATGAGGAAACTACAATGGTATCTAAAAAGCCTATGGTGCCAACATTTTCAGGTTCTAGAATCATTGATTCCTATCGTACATTGTCTACAGATAGAGTTCCTTTGGTGGGCAGAGGCCTGCCACCAAAACAAGGGACTGCCATTCACTCTACCCCCTGCCACCCAAACCCTTACAACAGACGCATCAGACTATGCATGGGAGGGCTCACTTGGCAGGACGGTACATTCAAGGCAAACGGAACCCAAATCAAATGCATTTGCATATCAATCAAAAAGAAATGTTAGCTGTACAGAATGGTCTGACAGCCTTCAAGGACCTCATTCTTCTAGGACAATTATTGGTAAAGATGGACAACACCACTGTTATGTGGTACATAAACAAGCAGGGGGGAACCCTCTCATACCCTCTCTGCAGACTAGCCATGGCTCTGTGGAACACAGCCTTGAGCTACCAAGTGCACCTACAGGCTCAATTCCTGCCAGGAAAGCTGAATACACTGGCAGATGAACTAAGCAGAAATCTCATGGACCCACACAAGTGGAAACTGGAACCAAAGATATTCAACATGTTGAGAAACAAATGGGGGAGCCCAGAGATGGACCTGTTTGCCTCCCGTCAGAACTACCAATTTGACATATTCTGCACAAGGACTCCACACAAACAAGCTTGGAAAGTGGATGCCCTGAACATCACCTGGAAAAACCTATCAGTTTATGCCTTTCCCCCTCTGCCTTTCCTCTCCAAGGTACTACTAAAGATCAAACAATACAAACCAAGGACTATACTGATTGCACCAGACTGGCCACTCCAACACTGGTACCCCCTCTTGCGCAGTGTCACTGCTGGCACCATGGCACCTGCCTCAGACCCCTGCCCTGTTGTCACAGCAGGGGGTCCAGATTCTGCACCCACAACTTCAAACCCTGAACCTGGCAAACTGGTTAATTACCTGATCTCTCCGTTACTATCCCTGAGCAAGCAAGTGATGGATGTCATCCTGGAGGCAAGGAGGCCTAGTACTAGAAAATCCTATGCTGAAAAATGAAAAAGATTCTGTTCCTAGAGCCAGTCTTAGGGGATGGGCAAAGCAGCGCCCAATTTACCCCATATTCTTCAATACTTAACTGAGATGTTTCACAAGGGCCTTTCCTTTTCCTCCATCAAAATTCATGCCTCAGCCATTTCAGCTCATCCACTGCAGAAGCAATTCCTCAGAGGGGCCAAAAACTTAAGACCACCCAGGAGAGCCCCTACTCCAGCCTGGGACCTTAACTTTATATTGGAAAAACTCACTCTACCTCCCTTTGAGCCAGCTGCAAATGCAGAGTTGAAATTCCTTTCTTGGAAAACAGCCTTCCTTCTAGGTGCCTGAATTACAGGCCCTCATGGCAGTGGAGCCTTTCATCATCTTTCATGCTGACAGGGTGTCCCTTAGGACCCATCCCTCCTTCATGCTCAAGGTGGCATTCAATGTGGCCCTTAATCAGTCCATTCATTTGCTAACCATCTTTTCTAATCCACAGAACAAGGGGAACGAATACTGCACTCCTTGGACGTGCACAGACAACTTAGATTTTACTTGGACAGGACTGAGCCTCTCAGGAAATCTGAACAACTGCTGGTTGCATTTGCTGCAGGAGCAGGGGGGGAAGGCCATTTCAAAGCAAACCATTTCTAAGTGGATAGGCCATTGCATTCATTTCTGCTGTAAGCATCATGGAAAACCTACCCCACAGGGGATAAGACCACATTCAGCCAGGTATGCATCTACCTTTACAGCCTTTCTCAGACAGGGACATCCTAGAAGCTGCTACCTGGAGTTCTGTACATACCTTCACCAAGCATTACCACTTGCCAATTTTTTTTCTAAATCCAGAGCTGGATTTGCCACTGCAGTCTTGCAGGGCCTTATAGCTGGTCCTAATGCTATCTAATTACCTCCTCCCATCCTTAGCTTTGGGAATCTACCCAAATGTGATGACTGCACCTGTGAAACATGAAGAACATAGTACAGTTGTGTACACTTACCATAAATGTAGATGTTGGTGTGTGTTCACTGTTGCAGTCCTGGTTACCCTCCCTCCAGCCTCCTGACTTCTATTGACTATACGTCTATTCTTGATTACTATGCTTAAAGCTTTTTGGTGCATTTGCTTTTTTGTTGGAGGTGTAACCTTGTATATAATTACTTCCCATTATGGGGGCACCTGACATCTGGGGCAAGAAAAACTGATGTAATGGCGTCTGCTGCATGCTTTATACCCCTGACTACCTGATGTCATGGAAGATGAGACAGCAACTGATGCAGGACCCAAGACTTTGATAATCAGGCCGACTGAGGGCTTCTGAAAGCAGATAACCCAAATCTGATGACTGCAGCAGTGAATACACTCGAACATCTACATTTATGGTAAGTGTACACAACTGTACTTTCGGCATATACTTCTCTGAGGTACAGGCAAGCACAGGAGGACTATGGCTGACCAAGTTCGCAGACGACTGCAAACTAGGGGCTATAATTGACTCTCCGGCTGACCCAGACATCCTCCAAAAGGGTCTCACTGAGACAGATACCTGGTGTCAGAACCATGGCCTCAAGCTAAATGCCAAAAAGTGCATAGTCATCCCTTTTGGAAAAAGCAAAGTACCCACAAACTATCACATAGGTGGTAGCCCCCTAAATACAGAAGACATAATAAGGTATCTGGGTACCCAAGTAGATAGTAATCTCTCCCTTGATAATCACATTGCCAAAGTGGTTAGAAAATCCTTCTATGTGGCCGGCCCACCTAATGACAAAAGAGTTTGCATCCAGGTCAAAAGAGGTCATTGTGCCCCTCTACGCATCACTCATCAGACCCATCATAGAATACAATGCCCAATTTGGGTTGTACCTTACAAGACACCTGCAACAACTGGAAAGACCGTAGAAGTACTTCACCAAGAAGATCACTGGCCTATAACAGATGCCCTATGCAGCTCGACTGAAGGAATTCCAGCTGTACTCAGTTGCATACCACCTACTCAGAGGTGAACTCTGCCTGACATACAAAGCCATGTCCAACCCAGAATTGATGGACATGCTCCACCTAAAGAAAACCATATCCCCTCGAGCCACACGCTCTAGGGATCTAAACCTCACCACAACAATAAATAAGACATGCTGGAGGGATAAATTCCTGTCCCAGAGACTTCCCATGCTCTGGAACAAGATTCCAATCTGCATTAGGCAGAGCTCCTAGCTAACACTCTTCAAGAGAAACCTTGACGAGTGGATGGGAAACAAAGTTTACCCCAGGGATCAGTTCAGTGGCTCTGCTGGACAGACACACAGGGAACTAATCTAAGGGTGCAGCAAAAGCCAGTAAATTCGGCTAGGCTTATAAATGCCTTCGGGCAGATAGCCTAGTACCTACCTATGAACTTCCTTACTAGCACACAGCACAGTTTCTGCCCTAACCACAGTACCACAATAGTCCTATTTAGTTTCACCAATACCATCAACCTACACAGAAATGAAGAACATCCTGTTTCCTCCATCATCTTAGACCTATCCAAAGCATTTTATACTGTTTCTTATCAGAAGCTACTCAGTGAACTCTCCACTCTAAAACTTAGCCTTTCTTCACTCACATGGTTCCAAAGCTACTTAAATAACTGACAGCAAGCTGTCAAGTGGCAACAAAACATCTCTTCCATCTTATCTGCTACCATGGGAGTTCCCCAAGGCTTAATCTTGGGTCCCCTACTATTCACGGTCTTTACTAACCAGCTGCATGCAGCTACTTCTCTTGCTTCTGTTGTCCAGTACACTGATGACTCCACTGTCATCTGCACTGCATCTACCATAAAACAACTCGAAGCAAAAACACAACAGTCATTCCTAGCGATTGAGTCCTGGTTGTCAGACTTTCAGCTAATTGTGAATCCATCCAAAACAAAACTTATTTCACCCCACCATATCGTGTGCCTCTCCAACATAATTCCAAATACATTCTACCAATAATACTATAATATCGACCGTAGAACAGACAGAATTATGAGGTGTGCTAATAGACAACAAAGTAATTGATCTTCACCTTTCCCAATCTATTAAAAAGACGCAGACTAAAACTTTTCCTTACAGTCAACACCAGACAGGCTGTTGCTAGAACTCTTCAAATCTCCACATTGCTATATGCCTCCCCTATCTTTACCAATTGAAAGAAAACTGATCTGGTCAAACTTGAAACCTGCTACAATAAAATTGCTAGTCACCACTAACTCTCCTCACAGGTCTTAACCACTGCACTGTCTTACAACAACTCAGTTGGCTAGAACTACCCCATCTAAACTACAACTTTTTTTTTTTTTTGGAATGGTCACTTGTGACACAGTCACATTTACGTTTATATAAAAGTGATCAAATTGTATTAAGTTAAAATTAACCAACATTATGTTTCACATATATTGCTATATATCATATAACCTAAGCAATATTACATAAATTATTCAATTCATGCCCCTTTTTTAAACAAGAAACGTCTTTATTAAACCATCACTTACAACATAAGCAGTCATACATTTATATAAATGACAACAAACCAAACCGACATACTCTTAGTTGCAAGCATTTTACATCACCAACCATACAGATACACTCCTAGTTGCAAACATTATACATCACTTATAATCTACCCAGTCGTTTTTAGTCATACATTGCATAATTCATTCAAGTTCTGCCTTCTTTTAAACCTCATTCCTCCCCTGCTGTATGTATTGTTCCCACAAGTCCCATTTTTCTTCCTGTGTAGTTTGCTCTTACCTTTTTCGAAAGATCTCAATTCCAGTTGTCTTATCTCTGGTACTGTACTCGCCACCTGTAATACATTTGGTTTAGATTTTGAATTCCATTTTCTATTAGTTGCTTTTTTAGCAGCTACCATTTTTAGAGACAGCAAGCCCTTACAATGTCTAGGCAATTCTGATTCTGTAATCATCTCCCTCATCATACCAATCTGCCCACCCAACATGTCCGACAGTGGCTCCCGCTGGGAATCTTTAAAGTCTGCCAACTCACTGCACTAACAGAAAATATGTTCCCAGTTTACCTCTTTCTTCCCTGTCATGCCTCCACCATTTGCTATCTAGCTGAGGAAAAAATTCTCTGGAGTCTGCTAGGGGTATAAAAATATCTATGTAAGCATTTACAAGCAACTCATTGGCATACCAATCTGCCCACCCAACATGTCCGACAGTGGCTCCCGCAGGGAATCTTTAAAGTCTGCCAACTCACTGCACTAACAGAAAATATGTTCCCAGTTTACCTCTTTCTTCCCTGTCATGCCTCCACCATTTGCTATCTAGCTGAGGAAAAAATTCTCTGGAGTCTGCTAGGGGTATAAAAATATCTATGTAAGCATTTACAAGCAAAAATCCTAAATCTTCTAGATTTTGTTGCATGTTTCGGAAACTGTACACAACTTCTTATTGCCCACAAACTGGTACACCTACCTGACAAAACACCTGCCCTTCAAACACTGCTCCAACCATATGTCAGTTCTAGAGTTCTTAGATCTTCAAATTAATCCCTACTACAGGTAAGCAAACCTTACAGCACAGCTGGGGACTCCCACTACTCTAATTATGTCTCTAAACTTTGGAATATAATGCTACAGGCTATCATAACCAAAGCTTACCCAACCAAATTTAAAAACTTACTTAGGACTTTCCTGAATAACAAATGGTGTTTCCCATGTTCTGCCCCCGACTAAATGATTTACATACAGTCCTTAACTAGCCTAACCATTTCCTGTCTATACACACACAAATACTTAATCTTATTGACCTGTTTCCTACACTTTTTCTCTTACCCTGTCTTTCTAAGCTGCTGTCTCACGCCTCCTTCTCTACTTTTGCACTACGTCTACTTCACCATAGCTATCCACTACTCTCGTCTCTCCACTTATCTCCTGTTTTGGTGGTTGTTTTTAAATAACTACTGCTATCTTGACCCATAAGTAGTACGACTGCACTAAAGGCAATGATGTAAGGGCCGTCAATCACACTATATCTCATGTTATGTTATTCTAACTGTACATCAGTGCATATAAAGTCTTATGTTGTCATGTATTTATGAAGGATGTCAAACCAATGTAATGTTGGTGTAAGTGTGTTTAAAAAAAAAAACAGTATGTGATGTTCAAATATCTATTCTGCTTTTTGTTTTAATTTCTGCCTTGTAAAGTGTCTGTGGAACATGGAACTTTTCTTCCCGGGCCTCCGCTGAAAATGGTTTATGTCCCAGTCTTAGACTTTCCTGGTAAACAAATGATAGCTAAATCACATACACTTCCCAAGGAAGGCTAGTAGAATTCTCTAATATCACTCATCTTTCTTCTTGGTTAGGTAAACTTTCTGCCACTGTAGAGTTATTGGGCTAGAGATCCAACACTTATCATGCAAATCATGATTATTATCCAGATATAAGGTATAGAATTGTCTCCTGACTGGTAATTTGCTCAAGTGATCTGGCCACTTCAGAGGTGAATATCACAGCTTGCCAATCTACAGTTCTAAATACTACTTTTTTTCAACAATAAATACCAATGCAAGATAACTACCAGCCACAAGATCTAAGTGAGTAAATAAAAAACTTTATTTGGAGAAAACAGTAAAAAGTCAAGACTGTGTTGATGTACCTTAAATGTGTGGAGATTAATAATGCATAAGGAAAGAAAAATACAGTTGCAATGACAGAGTATTAAAAAAAACTGTTTAAGCTAGGTAAGTATTTTAGAATCCTCTAACTGAAAAAAATACTGTAGTAGAGGTGTGCTGTATGCCTATAGGTCCAGTCTTGAGGGATTCTGGCTTAATCTTACTGCCACTCAGTCTGTGACCCATATAAGGTGCCACTTACTTAGTCATTAGGTACTTGTTTGCCTTCATAATCAGCACTACCTTTTCAACTTGAACCCTTTCCTGATGTGTTGAGTGCATTCTTCCCATTTATTAGATGGCAGTGTCATCCAGGCAAGCAAGAGCATAAACCCTTGCTCCTGGGTGGATGCTGGGGCAGTATTCATTCTAAACCACAGTTAATAAGCTCATTTAACTCAAACAAGTTCTCAGATGATGACCTCTCCCTGGCTGCATGTTAAGTTTTACCTGACAGTAATCCTTGGTCAGGTCAGTAGTGGTTGAATACTTGGCCACACCCAGCTTCTCTAAGGCTTCTTGGGCATGTATTTATCTTTGCCATGGGGTAAGCATCTGTGTCTAAATGATTGTTCAGGCTTCTGTAGTCCACACAGAACCTGGTGTTGCTGTGTTTCTTTGACACCAGCACCACTGGTGAGGCTTCAGGGACATTTGTACTCCTGGTTATCCCCCATTTCCAGTGTGACCTGCAGTTCCTTATTCAGGGTTTTTCTAACACTTTCAGGCACCCTGTTAGGGGATTGTTGTTGTACCATTTCTTTCCTGCTTCCACATAATGCTGTTTCATTTGGGTAAGCTTTGACTGTACCAGTACTCATATCCCCATATGTCTGCAGTACTGCAAGGATTTCGTGAACCTGAGTAGGAAATAGCTACTTGAAGAAAGCTACCTCATGCACTGAAGTGTTATCACAAAGCTCTACCACCAGATTCCTCTCCTTTCCCCCATGAAATCTACTGCTTTCTTTAATAGATGGGACTTAATCTTGTCAACTTGGCAGCTTTTTTTTGCTTCTGCTTCCTACTTGGAAGCTCTACTACATAGTTAGTGTCACTCGTCATTTTCATAATAGGGAAAAGATCCTCCTAGGCTGCTTACAACATATTGTATTTAACCAGAGTAAGTACCATCACCTGCTGCGTAACATTATACACTGTAGTAATCCTGTTGTTTGTTCGCGAGTTTGGGGACATTTCCCTGTATGCCAAGAATAGATGAGGCAGGTATTTATCCCATTCCCTCTTAAACTGGTTTGTAATTCCCCTTGACATATTTTTCAGTATAGAGTCTAAACCCCCCCCCCCGCCATTGATTTGTGGATGGTAGCATTTACATTTTTTACCCCACAGTTCCTCAGACAGGCAAGCAGGTGTGCCATAAAGTTACTACCTCTGTCAGTATTTCTATAGGAAAATCTACCCTGCTGAGAATGTCCAGCAAAACACTTGCCACCTTCACTGCGTGGAGGAAAGAGCCATCATCTCTAATTATCTAGTGTAGTAATCTACCACTACCACAATATATTCCTTACCTGTGGAGCTTGGCAGTGGTTCCACAAAATCCTTAAGTACACTTTGAACTGGTTCCTCTGTAACAGGCATCAAAACAGCCTTGGCTATTTCTCCACTCTTGCTAACATTTTGGCACTGTTCATAGGTCATATAGTACCTTGTTACATCCTTTGTAGTCCCTGGCCATTGAAATTTTGTATAAGACATTTTTTATTATGCTTTATGCCCAAATGGCCTGCAGAAGGAGTTAATAAAAGAGTGGGTGAGAGATGATTCATACTGAGCTTTATTTCATATATTTTTATTTTGCCTTTGTTTACTGAGTTTGTATGACTAGGTTTAGTCAAAACATTTTTTTCCAGTGGAGACCCAGGGAGAAGAGTTCCAACATACTACAAACATTTTTTAAACACACATTAATGTGCATATGTGTGACCAACAAAAGCAATGCATAACTAAATACACTATTATAAAAAAAGTCTAAAAATGAATTTATTTGAACATGTCTGCTTAAAATAATTTGTATTAATGCAATATTATAACCTTTCGAGCTGCAATCAATGCCTAGATTGGGATTTTCATTACTTATTGTTACATTATTCATTAAGGTACTTTTTGTCGTCATGCCTTCTGACCGTCAATCCTTCTCCAGTAGGACTTTGTTCATTCATTCCCTAGTAGTGGCTGCCCTCATCACAGGGGTAGGTGCCAGTTGGAGAGGCAGCCATGAGGATGGTTTGTGCTCATCATCAACATCCTGGTAGGGAATGTTTATTTTTTGATAGGCCCTGATCCTCCTTCATTTGACAGGAGGTAAGTGGCCTGTTTCACTGGGGGACCACTTCTTTATACCCACTGTGAGTGCTTGACTTCTTGCACGCATGGAGTGGCAAGAGCTACCACTGAAGTGACTTGCTGGGCAAATGTCTGCCCCTGAGCCAACCCTTTACAATGCCTCCTTCATTTGACAGATTGTGTCACTGGATGACCCCAGTCTGCCCCCTTTCCTCCCATGTTAGCTCAAAAGAGATGCTTGAGGTGCTAATAGAACTCAGTTGTCTGGGTCGCATTTATGGCTTTAGACATCTTTGCTATTGTAGCTGTCAGAGTGTGGTTATATTTTTGATTTTTTTTATTATTATGCAAGTCATCTTTTACTTGTGATTTTACAGATCTTTCTAAAACTGATGGAATCACCAGCACCTTTATTAAATTATAACTTAACACGTAGGCAAACCTACATTAACATTTAAATGAAGTATCAGTCAGATATATTTTCTTTGCTACTGTTATCAGTCCAGCATTACAAAAATTTGCTGAATTCTTTCCTTCACTTAAACCTCACTCCTGAACATTATTATGCATATTTTGTTACCACAATTTCCATTTACGTCTATGTAATTTGCTCCTTCCCTTTTCTAAAGTTCCCTCTTCCAGTTTTTTCTCTTTTTTATAATGTTTAATACCACACATACAGTTGGCGTAGACTTTGCTGTCCATTTTCTAGTAATTGCTTTTTTGGCAGCCAGCAGGCTTAAACTTAATAAGGCCTTACTATATCTGCAGTTCAGATCCTTTCCTTACTTGCAGCCATGTGCTCACCCAACAGTCCTGACAGAGTACTCTGTAGGGAATTTTTAAATTCTGACAACTCATAACACTCCCTCCCAAAACATATGTTCCCAGTTACCTCTTTCTTCTCCATTATACCTGCGGCATTTGCGATCTACCTGAGAAAACATTTTTTGAAGTCTGCTTGGAGTATAAAGGTTTCTGTCCAAACATTTCCTAGCAAAAATCCTAAACCTTCTGTGCTTGGTTACATATGCATTGCCATTGTTTCCTTGTAAATTGCTTTTCTAGTCTCTTCCCATTCTTTTTTAACCTCTCTGATTCTTGTAGTTATGCAATATTTTGTATGCCCTACTAATTATCCCTTTTTTAACAAATGCATCTGTTCTAGATTCAACTAAAATGCTAACAGGGCAGGTATTTCACTTAAAATTACCCTAGCCCTTTCTCTTTGCCTGTACTCTGAGATCAAGCCCTATTAGGAAAGACTGTATCTAGCCTGTAATCCAAATATTGTCTTGGCCTTATCCCACTCTATTACCTTTCCAGCTTGAGTTATTTGCTCCCAATTTCTTGATTCCTTTGCCAGGTTTCTCCAGTAAATTCCAGCCCCTCTTGTCTGTTTTCTGTACCCCTACTTCAGTCATCTTTATTGGCAAAAATCTCCTTTCTCCATTCTCGTATTGGCTTAGTTCTCAGAATACTTTCTGCTACTTTATGAATATAGTAATTTGTGTGGTTATTGTTTGACTTGAGTTGCATTAAAAACTCCCCCTCTCTCGAGCTCCCCCTTGCTTCATCATCATCACTTTCCACTTTGAATTATCACAGGATCATAGGACGTTACTAGGCTAATGGCCTTTAGAGCCCTTACAAGCCTAGCCAAATACTACTCATTTCCACGATCAGCACCTGTTGCCCCTGTCCAGGAGGGGCACAGGTGGAACCCCTGTGGTGAATTTATGGTTACCCATCCAATCGTCCAGATTGCATTTGAAGAGGACCAATGAGGTGCACTGTTTGACAGGAAGTGGGAGTCTGTTCCAAAGGTGTGCTAACCTCTGGGAGATAATTCTCTCATTCCAGCAGGTTTTATTAATGTCACATACCAGGTTAAGGTCTTTAGAGCGAGTAACCCAGGTGCCATTTGATTTTCAGAGATAAAGCTTTTCCAATACAGCAGGGTCAGAGATTCCCTTGTATGCAAGGCAGAGATCTTCTCTGAGTAGTCTGTATGAAACAGAATAAAGTGACAGTGATTTCAGACAATCCACATAGGACATAGGTGAGGAACCTTTGTGGTCTCTCCAATTGCTGCAGGTACTTGGAAAGGTAGACACCAAAAGGGAGGTTGTACTTAATTATTGGCCTGATGATGGACGAGTACAGGGAGGTTATAACTTCTTTTTTTATGGAAGCAATGCCATTACTTATGAGATGAGCAATATAAAATGCCCTTCTTACCACTGAGGAGGCATGGTGTTCAAAGGCAGTGTTGCTGTCAACCTGTGTGTCCAGGTCTCTCACCACTGAGTGCTTACATAACGTCTGCTTCTGTTACTTTTTAGCTCTAAAATATCTCTTTAGCCAGTAAGTATGATTTTTATAACAAATGCAATTAAGCCTTAACACCCTCGGTGCTTTTTCTGTCTTGATGTGAACTATTCTGGTTCAAATTATGGGCACACTACACTAACAAGAAAACCCTGCTATCCAAAGACCTTCCCAACAAACAATCTTTTGGCATTAGGGAAAGAGCCATATCCTTCTTTCTGAGGGTGAACTGTCCATCAGTGGTATAAGCAAGCAGAATTCTGGAGACCAGCATAATGTGGCTAAATGTAAAAATAGATCTGAAGTAGTTGACTTAATTTGGTCTTAAATCTGTGGGTTACAGATCTGACTCGGATCCGAGCTGGCAATTTCACAAGCATCTACTCCAAGCTCCTCCCCCTACCATAATGCACCACCATCACCTTCCTTCCCCCAGATCTCACTTGCAGAGTTTGCGCTCGCATTGTGATCTCCAAGCTCCGGGTATTGTAAGTTACTTGAGAGTTTTTTGGCAGGAGTTTTTTGCCGTTAGTATGTGTTTTTTAGGGTTAGCTAAGTGGTATAGGTTCCCCTTTCCTCCCCCTCGCTGGTGTGTTGTGTTTCAAAAAAAAAAAAAAGGTTGGTTAGTTCTTCCTTTCCTTCAATTATGTGTGTGTTGACTGAGGGTAGTTTTGGGCCCTTGTATTTTTTGTAAAATGGCTGATCAACAGAAACAGGTGTTTCAGAAATGCACAGAGTGTGGCCATAAGTTGTCGCCTGCTGACGGCTACACTCTGTGTGTTGTCTGCTTGGGTGCAGCCCACCTGTCGAATGACTGCATTGTATGCGTGGGTTTTAACCCACAAACCTTGAGGGACCTCAGGGTTAAACTGATTATGAAGGCCCTTCTCCCTGCTTCTGAGGCGGCCACTTCATTGGTGGTCATGGCTGTGACCGTATCTTTGGTCTCTGTATCTCGGTAGTTCCCTCTCTATCTGTCTCTCCCTCCAAGGCCAGGACTCAACCTCCCACTTCTAGGCCTGGGGATGAGGACTCGGTAAAGCAAAAGAAACTAGAGAGAGATCACAAAGGTGACAGGCACAGAAAGAGGTCCCCCAGATAATTTTGCTCCAGCAGGGCCTCCTCCCAAGGTACAGGTAGTTTCCAAACCTGCCTCTCCTCAACTCCGATCACCTCATTTTTCTCCAGAGCTGGAGGAGGCCTAGGTTATCTTCCAGGGCTTCTGTACTCCAACCAGCTAGGTCGGAATGCATAGCATCGTCCCGGTCCACCCGTAGGGTTTTGGAATCTGACATGGATAAAATGATGAGGAGGTTTATTAGGACACAGATCCAGATGGGAGTCTTACCAGCTCCCTCTCCCTCTGGAGGGGGTAGCTCACTCCCCTTCTTTTCACCTTTTCTCCTTCTCCGATCCATCCATCGAATTTGGAGTATCTGGATCAGAGAAGCTTCAGAGTTAAGGGGTCAGCATCGATGGTACTTGTTACCTCGATGCCGGCAGTTACCTTGAGCACATCGGATCCGACTAGTTCAAATCCGAGTGGCTCTCGGAGCCATAGCCTGGGCGTCAGATCCGAGGGGGTAGAGTTTTTCCCATCGGCTCCACCTCGTCGGGTCGAGGCCATCTCCTCAGCGCTCTGTCTCCTTCGGGACTGGCTCTGATCCCCTTGTCAGACCCCGAGAGAGCAGGTGCCGTGTTAGGCTCCCAGGAAGTTCACTCTCCATTGGCATTCGATGTAGTGGAAAGGGCTCTCTCTGTTGGATTGAGACCCCTGACTATTTGTTCAGATTCCGCCCCAACTCCGGTCCGACTCCCATCATTTTACCACAGGGACAGCCCACACTCGAAGAGCCCCAGACGGTTCTCCTTGAGGAACATCAGACGGCTTGCAAGCCCTCTCTGGACAGCCCCACTGGAGAGGTCCCTCGCAAGCGTACGTGCAAGAGGAGGCACTTGTATTCCTCCCCAGAGTCCCTCACGGAGGACACCGACTTGGAGGAAGGGGAAGGTTCCCCCAGTTCACCTCCTGAGGATGTTTCCTTTGGAGACATCATGGAACTTTTATACTAGCGGAGAGGCTGGGCCACCCCAAAACTTTCCTCGGACGAGTCGGTGTTCCTGGAGGCCTTCAGCATGAGCCCGTCTACCTCCTGGGTGTCCCCTCCTGTTGATCCTTTGGTGGACGTAATCACTTCACGGGCTTGGAAGGAACGGGACACCGTGGAGTCTGTTCCAAGGCACCATGATAAAATTTTAAACCCCCCTTCGGACAGTCCTGCCTGGAATAAAGGGTCCCCTATAGACGCAATGGTGGTAGCAGTAGCCACCAAGAAGGAACTAGCTCAGGAGAGTTCCATAGTCCATCCCCCTGACCGAGACTCCAGGATGATGGACTGCCTAGGGAAGCATGTGTATGTATCAGCAACCTTTTCTGTAAGGGGGCTGAACTACTTGCCTCACGTTATTCGACGACAGCGTGACCTTGTTAAGGAACTCATTGAGTCGCCCCTTGGTCCACATCGCAGGAAGATAAAAATACATTCTCCGCTAGGATGGCCTCCCTGAAAGCAGTCTCTAATACGTCCATTCACTTCGTCTCACATGTCACTGAGGGAGCGGCTGGGTCCGGTGTTGTCATGAGTCGCCATGCCTGGCTTAGATTGTGTCACTTCTTGGAGCCCTTTAAGGCGTCCTTTGCGAATGCCCCTTATGACGGCTCTTCCCTTTTTGATAAGACCGTCTGTGGCACATTGGTCCAGAGCAAGGAGGAAGGAAAGACACTGTCTGCCATCGGAGTCCGCTTCTTGAACCCTCAAAGATCCTTTTCTCGGAATCAGTGAGGGCAAAAGAAGATGTGGTTCCAGAAGTCTCAGTATTCCCAGGACACTCAGGGCTCCTCTTCCCCTAGAGGCAGAGGGGATCAAGACAGATGCCAGCCCAGAGGCAGAGGGAGTCCAAGGAATTTTGGGTCTCGAGAACCATTCTCGGACAGGCCAGGGCAGCAACCCTGAAGAGTTCCCCGACTGCTCTAGAGGCAGTCGGGGGTCGCCTGTCATTGCACCTGATGACATGGGAGTTTCTATCATCACATCATTGGGTGCTATAGATCATATCCAGAGGTTATACAAAATTCCCTTTGTGGCTCTCCCCATGCCACCCAAACACCTCCCGGACATACCACCTGTACAAAGGGAGGCAGCAGCACTAGAGGTACTCAAGCTGCTAAAGAAGCGAGCCATTAAACCCGTCTTCCCGAGATCAGTCCAGATCGGGCATCTATTCCAGGTTCTTTTTGGTGCCAAAAAAGACAGGGGACTTGAAGCCCATTCTGGACCTGTCAACTTTGAAACCGGTCCATTACCAAAGAGATGTTGCGGATGGTCACGTTGTAGTCCATCCTGCCTTACTTGCAAGAGAGGGACTGGATGTGCTCGTTAGACCTCCAGGATGCTTACTATCACATAAAGATAACACAGAGGCTCCAGGAGGTTCCTTCGCTTCTGGTTAGTGGCCAGTCATTATCAATTTCGAGCTCTACCCTTTGGTCTAACCACAGCCCCAAGGGTGTTCACCAAGGTTATGACAGTGGAAGCAGCTCACCTGAGGCTTCAGGGAATTCAGGTCTTTCTGTACCTGCACGATTGGCTCCCTGCTGCTTCCACCAAGCGTTTACTTTGTCAGGCCATGGATTTTTTCCTGCTTCTAGTGGATCATCTGGGTATTACAGTCCACATTGCCAAATCTTGTCTTCATGCTGTCGAGGTCATAGAGTTCATCGAAGTTTGGATAGACACCTTGCAGACAAAAGTCTTCCTAACTTCAGCCAGAATTCGAAATCTACGAATGCATGTCACTATCATTTTTTACTCAGCTCTACTGCCAGCGGAGGCAGTGTTTTTGAGCCCTCGGCTCTATGGCAGCCACAATTACACTTCTTTTGTGTACATGTTTGCACATGCAAGTACTACAGTGGACTGTTGCGGTACAATGGTCTATGCTGGATCTTCCACTGACACACCCGATACACATAAGAAAAGCCTGCAGGGCATCCCTCCTTTGGTGGATGCATTCTCTGGACATACTCAAGAGACATCCATTTGTTGCAGCCCCGGCCCAAGCCACAGTGACCACAGATGCCTCCCAGTTAGGGTGGGGGGCATTGCTCAGGAAGGACAGTCCAAGGCCTGTGGTACCTGATCAAGACCAGTTTGCATATCAGTGTTCTAGAGATGAGAGAGGCCCTTTTAGCATTGCAGGCCCTTCAAGCCTTTCTTCCTCTGGGAACTATTGCAATTCAGTCAGACAACATGTCTGTGGTCTGGTACATCGAACAAACAGGGAGGGACCAGAACCTACCCGTTTTATTGCAAGGCCATGAGAGTTTGGGAATGGGCGATCCCCACCAGTCACTTTCTGGTAGCAATGCACATTCTGGGACAGTCCAACATTTTGGTGGACAAGCTAAGCCATTCTATCCCTAATGCCTTACGAGTGGTCTCTGAATCCTTCAGTAGTGTAGCAGATCTTTGTCAAGTGGGTTCAACCTTGCTGCAATCTCTTTGCATCTCCTTTCAATGCGAAGTGCAGCGAGTTCTTCGGTCTGAATCCCCCACCGGGGGAATCCCCCAGAAATGCTCTATTCCAGGCTTGGCCTTCCAGTCTTCTTTATGCTTATCCCCCACTACCTCTTGTCCCAAAATGTTTACAGAAAGCATGTCGACTGGGGAGCAAAGTCATCCTCATTGCCCTGTTTTGGTCTCACCAGGTTTGGTTTCCCTTCCTCTGGTCTCATATTCTAGTTCCTGCTTGGATTTTGGATCCCCACCCGGATCTCATATGTCACCCTTCAGGGATACCTCATCAGAATCTGGACATTTTGAAGCTCACAGTTTGGCTGCTCCAGTTCCCCTAATTGCCAGGACTCCCGGTTTGTCGTCTTATGTCAAGTCTATCCTAGTAGCAGCTTTTAAATCCTCCACTAGAAAAATCTTCTGTAGCAAATGGAAGCATTTTTCCATCTGGGCCTCTCAGAGAAACTTGGATCGGCACCAATTCCAGCTGTTCTTGAATTTTTGGCAATCATTTTTCAACAAGGGGCTAGTTCTTCGACAGTGAAGCTACAACTTGTTGCCATTTCCAATTTCCATATTGGTGAAAATATGATTTCTTTGGCTTCTTCCAGATTGTGGAAAGCCTTTATCAAAGGTACCTTTCTCTTGCATCCCCCGGTCAAAGATCCCACTCCTCCATGGGACCTTACCTTGGTGTTGCAAGCACTGGTTGCACCTCCTTTTGAGCCAGCTGCAACAGTAGACCTTAAATTTCTGTCCTGGAAGACAGCCTTTCTAGTGGCTATCGCCTTGGCTAGGAGGGTTTTGGTACTCCGGGTATTGTCTGTCAAGGTCCCGTACATTGTTTTCCACAAGGACAGGGTTTCTCTTCATACCAATCCCTCATTTCTTCCTAAAGTGGCCTGTGAGGAAAACATCAATCAGACCATCAATTTACCTGTTTTCATTCCAAATTTCAAAAATAAAGGTGAATACAAGTTGCATTTGTTAGATGTTCATAGGCAATTACATTTTTGTTTACACAGAACCAAGGCCTTTCGAAAGTCTGACAAGTTGTTTGAGTCTTTCTCTAAACCTTTTTTGGGGAAACCCATTTCCAAGGTGACCTTTGCTAAATGGATTTCTCTCTGTATTTTTCAAGTGTACAAAGAAAAGGGTTTGTCTCCGGGTCAGGTTAGAGCCCATTTTACCAGGTCCATGGCTACTTCAGTGACTTTCTGGTCCAGGGTGTCCTTGGATGATATCTGTTCTGTGGCTACTTGGTCCTCATCTCATATTTTTATTTCCCATTATAAGTTGGATTTGGAGGCCAGGCATCCTTTGGCTCTGCGGTGCTCTGGAATATCCTTCCATGAGGGCCACCCAAGGTTATAGGTAGTTTGGGGACTCTGCCCCACAGGTTGAAGACCAAATTAAGTCATCTACTTCAGATAAAGAAGTTATGTACTCACTATAACGTTCCATCTGAGTAGTTGTACTTCATTTGTCTTCAACCATCCCCCCCTCTTTTCCCCTGAACCTGCTGGCTTATTATGTAGCAGATTGTGCCTTTGTGGCTCTGGTTGAGAAAGTTGGTGGAATAAGGTTTGTTGGTCGGGTTCCTGGTTTTATGGGGTGGCAAACTTGATCTGAGGAAAGGAAGGTGATGGTGGTGTATCATGGGTAGGGGGAGGAGCTTGGAGGTTGGAGCAGATGCTTATGAAATTGCTGGCTCGGATCCGTGTCGGATCCGTAACCCACATGTTGAAGATTAATGAAGTACAACTACTCAGAACATTGTGGTGAGTACATAACTTCTTTTTATGAAAAATTCCACTGATAGACTCTGAGGCCTTAGAAATGCTGTCAGTCACACACTGGCCTGAGGAAGTCATCTCTGAAGAGGCACAGCCTTTTCAGCCGCTGATTCTTACAAAAGTAACTTTTTTTTTTTTTTTTTTAATTCCCAACCATCATTATCCATTTGCAAACTAACCACAGAGTACTGGCATTGCATATTTCTTAGGCTCTGATAGATGTTTCCAAGTCACAGTTGGAAGCTGTATCTCAGGCATCTGCAAAAGACTAGCCTAAGCTGATTACCTCTGCTAGTGACTGCTCTTTTTCTTTTAATATTCCTACCATTTTTATGAAGGAGCTGCATATATGGCCTGTGTTCAGGAAATAACTTTTTCAGCTGTCGTAAAAATATTAAGAAAATGAACATAAGTCTGATTCTGTAACTCTGCCCTATGGACTTCACATATATTCCATGGACCCCCCCCCCCCCCATCTGTGTTAGCACAACCATTTTTGATTACTGTTTATTTTATTTTTTTTTTACTTTTCTCCATCTCCTGCTGAACAACATCTCTCATCTAGCTGTCCAGTTGGCCTGTTTGTTTCCCTTCAGCAACTGGTGGTGAAAGTTGGATTGATGGGGAGGAGAAGAGCATCATACTGTGGGTAGGCAAAATTAAGCCTGATCCCCATGTTGATTTCAGGCTTGTCCTCTGGCTTCTGGGCTTTGAGGTGAATGCCCCCACCTCTGTGATGTGCTTGACTGAGGCCCCACTATTAAGGAGTCTACACTGGGGAATTGCAAGACCACGTTTTGCTTCTGTGGATGTGGATCATCTCTCCCTCCATGGTCTGGAGTGCACTGTTGAACTCTGATGACATAACAGCTTCTTTCACCCCTAGCAGATAGTCAGCATCTTCCTAAAGAGAGAGAAACTGGAGTGCGCACCACCTCAGTGCCAGAGTCTCAAACTGAATGCCAGTTTCCTGAGCTGTAGACAGGATCCTTCCCTCCAAACTAAGGAGCCAGTGGAATGTTGTTTTGATTCCTGGTCCTTTTCCAAAGAATATGTGACCGAGGGTGCTTGTCTACCCTATCAGATGATTTGCCTACCTTCTGCACTTCCCCTCCTGCCAAAGAAAAAGGGTGTCCTCCTCCAGAACAATGTCCACAAAGCAGCTACACCAGACCGGAATCACCAGGACACGTTTACTCGCAATAAGGTACTGACCACAGGCAAGGTAACCACAAGGTTAATCCACAAGGTTTATTAACGTGCTAAATTATATATCACAAATAAACACACACGTTTTCGTCAAGGGTACTGACTGCTTCAGAACAGTTATCTGATGTGGAGAAGGAAGATCTCTTTTATTTCACTCAGCTATATTCCCTTTTGGGATTTGACATGAATGAAGATGCATACTCCTCTTGTGTACTGATTTCACACGAACATCTGCCATTCTGCAGTCTTACAACTTTTACTCTCAAAGTTGGTTACTGAGCTGTCAGAGATGTCCTCACTGAAATCACTGTTGCAGTATTCCTGACATATGGGTGTCACTGCTGATGTGTGGCTGGGTTACCAAAGCTTTACCTTTCCTAAGTTGTGCATATGACACATGACCTCCACTCATAAATGTAGGGATGTATAGATGTGTACTTCAGATTACCTTGCCACCAGCTGGAACACAGGTCATGCATCCATCAAACTAATTGCCATTTGGCTGGTTAGTACCATTGTTACACTCGGTTGTTTTCTCAGACAAGTGCATGTTGGGGAATCTTCCTTTGTCTTTTTTTGCTCATTCTATATTTGTTCATATTTGTTAGGTGTCAGCTAGGAGGGGTAAGTCCAAGTGTGGTAGGCAGATTCCATAGAAGGACTTGCACACTTTTCTGTCTAGGTCCAGAACATGATCACAAATGTTGCTTCATTTGTCAAGTCATTCATTCCCAAAACTCTTAGGTTGAGACTTTCCCATCTCAACATCTTTCTGGAAACTCGGTGTCTAAAATGCCTGGTCCAGTCCAAGATGGTGGAATTCACATCCCCTGGCGTGCCTTTTTCATCTAAGAAGAAACTTAAGGCCCAGAACAGGTAATGCAGTCTAATGTTTTAGACTCCGACATACCTACTGAGGTTTGTAAAAACGCTAGTACTGTCAACAATGAAGGATGGTGCAGGAAAAAAGTAATCCACTGCATATAAGGTTAGCAACTTATTTAAAAGTTCGTTGGTCAGCGTAAAATCAGCGAAATACACTCGTGTGAAACTTCTAGAAGTTTCACACGAGTGTATTTAGCTGATTTTACGCTGACCTTATACGCAGTGGATTACTTTTTTCCTGCACCATCCTTCATTGTTGACAGTACTAGCGTTTTTACAAGTTTCATTGAGTTGCTTTGGTTCTTTTATACCTGCTGAGGTTGCAGAACCCACAGTATGTCAGGTTCCTTGTCATTTGACATCTAGCAAGACCCCTTCAGAGGTCAGTATGACTCCTGAAGCCTTGCAGACTGCAGGTACATCCAATGAACTGCATCTTATCTTTTCCAAGGGCCCTCATGGCATCCCTCAAATATTAATTAGGGAAAAGATCCCAGGTACATTAGTAGAGATTAGGCGCTGTTATGGCTTTGACCCCCCCCACACACACACACACACACACACACACACACACTGGGTCTCCACAACCACAGTCTGTACCTCAAAAACCTACTGTGGCATCTTCTAAAGAAAAAGATTGATTCAGAATTCTGTTTAGTATATTCTTAATTACGCACACCCCTTGCAAATCCCTTTGAATGAACAGTCCCCATCTCCAGATTCTCCAATGAGGACATTTTCTTTGGGAAAACTATCAAGAATATGTTGAAACATTTTGAAAGGCAATTCACTCAGATCTCTGAAAGTGCAGAACATGTACTACAGATTTTTGTTAAGGGGCAGTCCTGCCCTTTTTCCAGTTCCTCCTGTACATGAGTCTTTTCACAACACTTTCCAGTCCACCTCTTCAGCACCTGACTCTCTACTACCAGCTCCTAAAAGACCAGACAGGTTTTAAAAGGTGATGACCTAAAGTACTTGTACAAGAATCCTGTGACATACCCCACTGCAGTGTCTCCTGCTTCAGATAAGCCCTTTATGCTTTTACCTGGTGCTAATGTCCTGTCAGCAGACAAGAACAGTAGGGTTATAGATAGATGAGGAGAGAAGTTATACACTTCTTGTGCACATGCTTTTAGGGCAATTAACTGCCAGACTTAAATAACTAAATGTCTGATTTCTGTACTTAGTCCTTGAACAAAGTTATGGTGGACCCTCCAACTGCAGAATCAAAGCAGCAAATGCAGAATCTACTTTCAGGCTACTCAAATAGCCAGATTCAACATTAACTGCAGTTATAGTGCTGTGGATGCTTCCTCTAGGCCAGCAGCTATTGGGCCTGTTCACAGATACACTTGGCTTAATAGCCAACTTATTCCTGAGGATTTCAAGTCAAAACACTTTGACTCCCCCTTGGTCAAAGACCTGTTGTTTGGTCTTCAGGCTGCCAGTCTGTTCAAAACTCTCCAAGACCAAGGTAAGACAGTGAAATACTGCAGGCAGATTCTACTCCCTCAGTTCCTAGATACCACATGAACAACCCATCTAAATCTACATCCTTCCTCAGAAGGTACCCTTGGACAACTTTAAAACCTAGAAAACCCCCTAGGAAAAGGTACTCTGACAAACAACATAGGGAACCTCCATCTGTGAAGCCTCTCTTTGGAAATAAAAATCAGTGACTACCTTTGCAGCATCCCCTCCCTTGCCCTCAACCCCCTAACTCTCCTTTCCAGAAGGCTCTCACTCTCCCTGGCCTAGTAGGAAATATTACCACTGACAAATGTGTCCTGTCCATCATCAAGGATGGTTTTGCCATGTCCTGGGAAATTATTCCTGCTCTGAAAGGCATACCCCATCCTACTCAGAGCCAGCTCTCTCCACTTGCTTCAATTATTCAGTAGAACCTGAATCAGGGTGCCATCGAACAAACCCCCAAAGACTTCTAAGGAGAAGGATTCTACTCCAAAGTCTTTCTGGTGCCAAGAAAAGGGCAATGGAGAAAATATATATAAAAAAAACAGCAACCAAGATACAACACTCCACTAATGTAATGAACACAATAAAATAAGCAAAAACAAAACTGAGATTTCTGTACAGCAAGACTAAGACTCAACTGCAATAAAAAACAAGTTTAATAAAAAAGTGTTAGCACTTTCATGGTTACACAACCGCTTCATTAGACAAAAATACTAAACTACAACTCACATGTTTAAATTAAAAACAACCAATCAAAATCATTCCTTAATTAGTAAAATAAATTACAAGCAGTAATTTAAAGGTAAATATCCTAAAAAAATTCATCTCAGTGCTGCATAGGTCTAGTACTTAGAACTTTTTTTTTTTAAGTGAAACAGAATCATTGATACCAGGAAAAGTGTCCACTATAAAGTATAATGTCCATTTTTGTTTACAAGTTTCTGTCCTGTTCCTAATGTCCTATGTAATATACTCCACAGCATGTACAAAAAAGGATTGGTTGGTAGTTACTTCTCAAAGACAAGGGACCAATCCCTGCAGACACTGTAATGCATGTAAATTTATTTATACAGGTACTCAATTTACACATCCTGTGCTAAGCTGTAATATAGAGTTCCATTTTTATGCTGACTGTGCTGCTAAGAATCTAGTATATTGTAGTTTTTGTACATGCTGTGGAGTATATGTTCACTTAGAGAACATTCTTGAACATAATAGGGGCATTAGAAATAATAAAACTATTAGCTCTTTAGCTAAGCATGTTGATTCAATTAATACACAGCATCAGTTTAAGTTTTTTGTGCTAGAACTTGTGGATGTGAATAAGACGGGAGGTGACATTAGGAATAGGATGGAAGCTTGTGAACAAAAATGGGTGATATACTTTAAAGTGGATACTTTTCCAGATGTCAATGATTGTTTCACTTAAACCTTTTTTAAGTACTAGACCTCTGCAGCACTGAGAGGAAAATCTTTTAGGATGTTTACCTTTAAATTATTGCTTGTAATTTATTACTAATTAAGGAATAATTTTGATTGGTTGTTTTTAATTTAAATATGTGAGTTGTACTTCAGTATTTTTGTCTGATGAAGAGTTTGTGTAACCATGAAAGCGCTAACACTTTTTATTAAACTTATTTTTTATTGCAGTTGAGTCTTAGCCTTGCTGTACAGAAATCTCTGTTTTGCTTTGCTTATTTTAAAGGGCAGTGGAGACCCACCATCCTAGACCTTTTTTTCTTCTATGCACTTTTGAAAATACTAACTTACAAAATGCTCTTTCCCCTGTCTTGCCTTTCATTCTTCCCCAGACTTTTCTAGTGTTCCTAGATCTGAAGGATGCCAATTTGCATATATGTGTTTATTCTTCTTGCAGGAAATTCTTCAGGATTTTCTCAGGCTGTTCACATTTTCAGTTTACTGCTCTGTCATTTGGTCTTTTCACAGCTCCAGAGGTGTTCACTACATGTCTAGCTGCAGTAGTGGTATTCTGCTGCATCCAAGGAATTAAGATTTTTGCCTGCCTTGAAGACCTGTTGCTGCATGCACTCTCTCTCTCTCTGTCTGTCTTTCACTCTCTCTCTCTCCCCAGGAGTCCTCCTTCAGCATCTGGATTTCACTTTCCAACTCTTGTTAAGTCTGGGTTTCAGAATCAGCTACCAAAAATTTCACATGGCTCCTACACAAGACACAGTTTTCTTGGATTGCAGCATGGGTACAAAGAAAAAGCTTGCCTTCCTTCCTCAGGAGAACGTTCACAGTTTGTCCAATTTGTTCAAAGAAAAAGCTTGCCTTCCTTCCTCAGGAGAACGTTCACAGTTTGTCCAATTTATTCATCGATCTCTCCTCTTCAACACAATGCACAGCAAGGGAGATGTTAAGAACTTTGGGTTTCTTGGCGGCCGCCATTCCTATGCTTCCCCTAGCCAGTCTTTACATGAGGAAATTCCAGTGGTATCTGAAATCTGTGTGGTCCCAACACTCCCACCCTTTGGACAGCCTGATCCCTCTCCTTTCTTGTCTCAAAAAGGAGCTACTTTGGTAGAAGAAGCAGGTCGATCTCAACCCAGGACTTCCTTTCTCACCCGCTGTTCCTCTTCAAGAAGTTCACACAGAAGCTTAGGATGAGGTGGCGGGGGCATGGACAGGATCACACCAGGTACAGGTCAGATGGCAGCCACAGTTCCTGAAGGAACATTTTAATTTGAAGGAACTGAGATCTGTACTGCAAGCAGTGCAGACCTTCTCCCACCTATGGAAACTCTGGACCACTCGTGTAGACGAACAACACCACAGTCATGTGATACATCAACAAATAGGGAGGAAACAGGTCTTACTCAAATTGTGCAGGTTAGCACAAGAGACATGGAAAGTAGCTACCCGGATGAACACCACCCTCTGCTGGCAGACACTTTAAACCACTCCTTGAAGGACTCCCGCAAATGGACCCTAAACAAACAGGTTTTTCAGGCAATCGCTCTTTGGTGGAGCACACCTCAAACCTCTTTGCATCACCAAGCACCCATCAGCTCCCACAGTTCTGCACCAGGAAGTCTTGCCCACAGCCAAGAAAACAGATAGCTTCTCCTTTCATTGGTCAGGGAAGTTCCTCCATGTTTTCCATCAACTATCTCCCCTTCCAACAATTCTTCTAAAAGCACAAAAAGGAAACACTCATACTCCTCCTACAGGCCTCCTTTGGGGCAAGACAACATTGGTTTCCCCTGCTGTTTCACCTGACAAAGAGAAATTACAGTAAAATACCTCTGCAACTGGACTTGATCACTCAACAAAAAGGATTTTTTCTCCATCCAAATCTGTCATTACTTAGCTTGACTCTGTGGATGATAGAATTTTTATCCCTCAAAGATGCCTTTTCTCTGATGAGATTGATGAAGTACTACAGGAAGTCAGGAGACCCACTACTAGAAAATCTTACACAACTAAATGGAAAATGTTTTCATATTGGTGCCACAAATACAGTCAGGACCCACCTTATCACAAAACCCTGCTGTCTTGCAAGATCTTTGTGAATTAGTACATTCTGGCTGGTCTTGCTGTTCTATAAAAGCTCACCTGCCAGCCATCAATGCCTGCCTGTCAACCCCCAGCTTATAGCTAGAGTGGAAGTCCAGCTTTTCTTAAGGTGAGGTATTCATCGTAACCCACCAAGGAAACCCATGTATTTCCCCCTTAGTTTCTCAAATTTATGCTGGAAAAGCTTACATTGCCTCCCTTTGAATCAACATCTGCTGCCTATTTAAAATTCTGTACTTGGAAAACTATTGTACTCTGTTGTCACCTCTGCTAGGAGAGTTTGAGTTGCAAGCTTTCATGGCCATCTGGCATTTTCTTATTTTTAACAAGGACAGGATGATTCTCAAGGCTAATCCATCCTTCATACTTAAAAGGTTGTGAATGAGCTGCCCCTCAATCGGCTATTCACTTACCTCCTTTCTTTCCCAATCCCCAAAATAGGAGGAACAAATCTTACATTCTGTGGACATTCACAGACAGATGAGGTTTTATTTGGACAAAAGTAAATCTTTCAGGAAGACTTACCAGCTGTATCTTTTATGAGCACTAAGTTTGGACAGATGATCTCCAAACAAACTATTGCAACTTGGATCTCTAAGGCCATCTCCTTCTGCTGTTCACACTATGGTAAGTCCTTGCTTTCAAAAGCTCATTCAACCAGGCAATAGCTTCCTGAGGGTCTTTTCACAAGGGAGTGAATGTCAGCCTGTCTTAGAAGCTGCTACTTGCTCCTCTATACACAACTTCACCAAGTACTACAGAATTGTTGCTTTTGTTAGGTCTGTCCTGTCTGTACTGCTAGACAGCTTATCTACTCATAAGTCAACCCCGCTTCTGTCTACCTCCTTAAGCTCTGGGAATCATCTGTATGTCAGGAATACCTCAACAGTGATTTCAGTCATGACGTAGTATAGTTGTTTAAGAACTTGCCATAACAGTAGTTGTCCTAGTGATTAATGTTACTATATTCCTTCCCATCCTCCTTCCTCTCTTCTCTAGCTTACTTCAACCTCCTCTTTCTCCCCTTCTGCTTTAACCTCAATTCTGCTGCATGGAAATGGGGGAGTTTTCTTACCTGTTTGAGCTACACCACTCCTAGCTGACCTGTCTCCCTCTGTCAGTAGTCTTCAGGCCGCTGGCTTGCAGATAGTCCAAAGTACACGCTCATACATACGTCTCTTTACCCTTACACTTAATGAGATGAGCTTCCTCATCAGATGTATGACTTTGGGATGGTACAGTTTTGGTACCCTGGCTGGGCATCAGCTGTGACAACCCATATGTAAGGAATACTGCAGTGGTGATTAGTAGGACATCTACTGTTATGGTAAGTTCTTACACAACTGTACTTTCTCCGTCAAATCTCTCTGTTTCTAATCTGGATGCAAAGTTCAGGGAAGAAGGAGCCCTCTATACCTTGGACATGTACAATCATCTTAGGTTTTACCTAACATGTTTAAGAGAACTGAGCAAGTCCTGCATGTAATGAGGAGCCTACAGTAACTGAGTATGCTATTTCCAAGTGTATTATTTGTTGCATTATCTTCTGTTAGGCTGCAAACTGCCCATTGTAAAATGCTGCTGATATTATCAGTATCAAGAGTTTATTTGCTTCCATTGCTGGCGTCAAAACTTTCCATTGCAGACATTTGAGCTATGGTTGTTTGCTTGACTGGTTCACACCTTTTCTCAGCATTATTGCTTAAACTATGTTTCCAAGAGTCAGCCCTCATTCTGTAGTTTGGTAGTTTTGGATTTAGTCTCACAATCCACATCTTATTGTTCCTCTTTGTACTTTGATAGTTTACATTTTTATAGTCTGGAATTATTCCCTACATTTATCACTGCAGAAGGCCTATAAACTCTTGTACAGTGAATATGTAATTGTCATGTCTGTTGATCTCTGTAAAGGCTTGGCTATTTCTCTTCCTGATTCCATACTTTTTTAGTTGACGCTTTTTTACCCTTTCAACATCCCCTTATTTGGACGGTTTCTCCAACTGTCTTCTCTGGCTGGATTTTCTTGTAAAGTTTATAAGTATATTTTTTTTTGTGATCTAATAAGAGGAAGCCCATCCTTTGTAATAACAGGACTAATGCGCCAGGTGCTAGGACCACTTAGCAGATGAACCATTTCCAGGCTGCTAAGCATCCTATCCTTGTCCCTACTGCACCACAGTGCTAATTTTTCGTGCTGCTTTTGAAAGCTAGGTGAAATAAAAGCTGACATTCATATCTTTGAAGTGAATGTTTGCTTATTTGTGAGTAAAAGCTCATTTCATGTTAAGTCATTATGTTTTCTTTTGTTCCCTTTAAGATGATCATTGAATTATTCACTGTTGCAGTAATGAATCTTGGAAACTCCCCCTAGCCTCCAGAGCTTCTCACATTTCATACTCTCTCTCCTCTATTGGCAGAAGCCATCCCACCTGGATGTCAGGATGTTGATATAAGAGGAGTGTCGGTCCATGTCATTTTCAGTTATTTTTTTTTACAGTAGGTGTTTAAAATTAAATGTGTTGCTTCCTTTTCAGTCTGTTGGTGCAGTCTGTTTTCCAAAATTCTGTTAAGTACCTAGCCGGGGAAAAGCTTATCTATATCTATTTATCTCTCTCTCTCTGTCTATATATATATATATATATATATATATATATATATGTGTGTGTGACCCGGAACAACAAAAAAGAATTACGACAATTGCTTAGAATGTCGATTACTTTGAAGGAAAGAATCTACCTTTGACCACTCACCATCCTGAATAAAACATCCGCTTTGAAGTGGAAAATGCATACCGTTTTGCAGGGGGGCAAGCCCCCCTGCTACTTACATACTCTAATGCCAAGATTGAACTACAGTGAGGAAAAGGGTAATTTTCCCAATTCCCACTGTAGTGTGATGCCCTTCAAACCACCAATGCTCCAAACTGCAAACACAATCTACGTATCAACATTTCACAGTTGGCAGGAATTGTGCTGGCAGTTTTGCCTCTCTGCCGCTCCACGTTAGTCCCAACTGTCAAAGTAAGGTCAGGTGTCAGGACTAGATGTCATAGATGTCAGATTATAAAGAAAAAAAAGTTAATTATGTTGATTGTGAGGAAGCAAAGATACTCACAATAGAAGTTGTATTTTATCTAGGGTCTTAGCACAATATGCTTAACTCATTTCCTCTAGTACAGCTCTTTTGCGTGTGTACCTTTAACTCCCAGTGGGTGTGGCTTGAGTCTTTAAAAAATGATGTTACCACGTTATAGTTCTAACAAATACTCATTGACAGAGGTCACATATCAATACAGTTGTTTGCTGTCATGTGTGCTTCAAGATAAAATATTTTGATACCTTTTATGTAACATGGTTTTGGAATTAATACAGATATGAACAAGCAACATTTGACTCCTAGAGGTGCAGTAGGGGATAATTGCAATAATATTGGGGGCGTACTCAGCTGTAATGAATTTTAATTGGCCTCATTGTCCCAAATGTAATCAAAGGGCCAATCAGTTGGACAGCAAAATCCCTGTGAAAGTTCTTGACTCTGAAGTTGTGCATCTGGCTTTGGTACACCATGGTTTCAGCCTGGTGTTGATGTCTTGCCAGAAAAGCAGTATTCAGAGAAGAAATATTGGGGGGGGGGGGTGAGAACAGTCTCATAAAGTTTAAAGCCCTCCCAGGCTTTAGGGCATGTAGTTTGGTGAGATGCCATTGTGGCTTCTGAACCTGGAGTCGGTTTTTGTCAGTTTGACCCCTCTGGAAGCTACCAAGCTGTTGAATTTAGGCACATCTTCACAAGCTGAATATATCCTGTTACTGATTGGTCCAGAAGCAGCTAAGTGGGCCTCTTGTTCTGACACCTGATTTATAATTAATGAGAGTGAGGGTTGCATTCCCTTTGATAATCTATGGGAATATCAGTATGACTTTGATTGAGTTTTCAGTTGTTGCCTGACTTGAGTCCTCCAAGACAATCCACATCTATAAACCGAGGCAAACACAGTTCAAGCCAAAATGGAAATCTGCCACAGTATGTGCGCCCTCTTTTCCTTCCCCATACTAGACTTCTTCATCAAAATTTTTCATGTTGACTCAAGATTTTGTAGAATTTGTGAGAACCAGGCAGCCAACATTTAAGGAACAGTCTGTCAGGTGCCCTTTCTCTGAGAAGGAAACCTCTTGATTCTGATGCCACTGACTCCAAGGTAGAGGAGTTGGTTAATGTAGATCTTATGTCCTCCCCACTGTGTATGAGTTTGAAGCCAAGGACATCTTATCCTCTGCATCTCCACCAGGCGGTGTCCCATTTGGGAAACCTCTCATAAAACGAGTGGAAAAACTTAACATTAGAGATAAAGGTATTTTCACAGGCCTGTGCAAGGTACACACACAGCCTCTCTTCCTCCCTCAAGCCAAGCCATTAGTTATTATTCCAGTCATGGAATCCCTGGAAGATGGTTTTGCTAATGCATCTTTGGTGTTGTATTCCCATTCCCCTGCTCCTAGGAAGCCTGGCTGCTTTTTCATTGACTGGACTCCACAGTTAATGTTGTAAGAACCTTTTGGTGGCCCTGTCTTTGGTGTGCATGGATTCCAGTAAGGGATCTACTGCAGCTCCTACCAGAAGTAAAGTTCCTAGTGACGAGAAGTGAAAAATTCATGACAGATTTTGGAAGGTCATCTGCATTTCTACTACACCCACATGCTGAAATGGCATGATCTGATGTTGTTAATCTTCATTCAATCATTACTAATGGTATCTGTTCCATCCACTGAACTGAGTTGACCGTTATAACAAGCTTGCGCCAGCCAAAAAACTCTTGAGCTAAGCTTACCCATAGTACCCCTCTCTATCACCACAGATCTCGTTTTTCGCGTAGAGTATCAAGACAAGTCAGGCCAGCTCTCAAGCTAAGTGACTTACAATTTATATTTAAACTCGCATAATTTTTCTCTACCTTTAGGATTTTTCTGTCTTTAATAGTAGTTGTTTAGAGCCTGCTTATCCTTGTTACCTGTTTGAGTGACTTCTTTCTGTTTCTTTTCCAAGTTTTGGTATTCTTTGTACCATTGCTGGTACAGGTCTCCCTTACCTCTGAGGTAATTTTTAATACCATTACTGGTATTTCCCTCCTCCCCTGGTCTGTTTTCTCTCTTTCTCCTTACTTATCAGGTATTTCTTAATTACCATTGTTGGTAAAAAAAAAATAATAATGATTCAGTCCTTCCTTTCTTGTGTGGGGGTGTGTTTGTGTGTTTGTGTGTGTGTGTGTGTGTGTGTGTGTGTGTGTGTGTGTGTGTGTGTGTGTGTGTGTGTGTGTGTGTGTGTGTGTGTGTGTGTATGTATGTATGGTTGTGTGTGTATTTTTGCTTTTCCATTTTGATGAAAATGATTGACAAGAAGGAGACAACAGACTTTAAGCAATGCGATCAGTGTGGGAGGCAAATGCTGAATTCTGATGGACATTTGTCCTGTGTTTATTGTCTTAGGGTTCTGCACCTGGAAGTTCAACCCCCATGCAACTTATGTAATCGCTTCAGTGCCCATACTTTGACGGAGAGAAAAAATAAGCTGATACTGAAAGGTCTCCTAAAAACTACTTTCTCAGAGGCTGTGTCTGAGACAGAGGGTTCACCCCTTCCTAAAAAGGATCATAAGAAGAGGAGTTTATCTGTACCTTCCTCTCCACATACCAGTGAGTCTAAACCTGTTAAGTCCACCACGGAACCAAAGGCTAAACATCCTGAATTGACTTGTGCAATCTTGGCACTGGGGCTTCAAACCCCTTCTACAATACTGTCCTCAGCACCAGGGCTTCAAACACCTTCTATGGTGCCGCTCATAATTACAGAACTGTTCCAAGACTTCAACTCTGCAGTACCAACCTCTGCTACAGTACTGACGCCCCTCTCGGCACCAAAAAAAAAGTTTCTCCAGTTCAGGTCACTACTCCCCCCCCCCCACACACACACACACACACACACACACACAACTTGCTGATCCTTTGACCGAGGTCCCGAAGGGTGAAATATTACCTTGCACCTGATGCTTCTTGTCGGCAGATCCCTTTTTTTGACAACAATTCAGTCCCTTTCTAGAACACCCTGATTCTCAGTAAACAAGTGTTGGATGTCATCTTGGAGGCAAGGTGGCCGAGTTCTAGAAAACCTTATGCTGAAAAATGGAAAAGATTCTGTGCCTGGAACCAAACTCAAGGGATGGGCACAGCCACGCCCAGTTTACCTCAGATTCTTCAATACTTAACTGAGATGCTTCACAAGGGCTTTTCTTTTTCCTCCATCAAAATTCATGCCTCAGCCATTTCAGCTCATTACAACACAGAACCATCCCTCTTCTCTCATCCACTGCTCAAGCAGTTCCTCAGAAGGGCCAAAAACTTAAGACCACCCAGGAGAGCCCCAACTCCAGCCTGGGACCTTAACTTTGTATTGGAAAAAACTCACTTTTCCTCCTTTTGAGCCAGCTGCAAGTGCTGAGTTAAAATTTCTTTCTTGCAAAACAGCCTTCCTTTTAGCAATTACTTCAGCAAGAAGGGTATCTGAACTACAGCCCCTTATGGCAGTGGAGCCTTTCATCATCTTGGATGCGGACAGGGTGTCCCTCAGGAACAATCCCTCCTTCATTCCCAAGATGGTATCCAGCGTGGCTCTTAATCAGTCCATTCATTTGCCAACCTTCTTTTCTAATCCACAGAACAAAGGGGAAAGGATACTGCACTCCTTAGATGTGCACAGACAACTTAGGTTTTACTTGGACAGGACTAAACCTCAAAGGAAATCTGAACAACTGCTGGTGGCATTTGCTGCAGGGGCAGAGGGGAAGGCTATTTCAAAGCAAACCATTTCTAAATGGATAGGCCATTGCATTCATTTCTGCTATAAGCACCATGGAAAACCTATCTCACAGGGGATTAGACCCCATTCAACCAGGGCTGCATCTACCTCTACAGCCTTTCTCAGAGGTGTACCTACCAGGGACATCCTAGAAGCTGCTACCTGGAGTTCTGTACATACTTTCACCAGGCATTACCATTTACCAATGTCCTGTAAATCCGGAGCTGGCTTTGCCACTGCAGTCTTGCAGGGCCTTATAGCTGGTCCTAATGCGATCTAAATGCCTCCTCCCATCCTTAGCTTTGGGAATCTACCCAAATGTGATGACTGCAGCAGTGAAACACTAAGAACATAGTACAGTTGTGTACACTTTTCATAAATGTAGATGTTCGAGTGTATTCACTGTTACAGTCCTGGTTACCCTCCCTCCAGCCCCCTGAATTCTTTTGGCTATACCTTTGCTATGCTTAAAATCTTTTTGGTGTATTTGCTTTTTTGTTGGAGGTGTAACCTTGTGTGTGTGTGTGTATGTATATATGTATATATGTATATGTGTATATATATATATATATATATATATATATTTAATTGCTTCCCATTAGGGGGGCACCTGACATCTGGGTCAAGAAAAACTGATGTAATGGCGTTGGCTGCATGCTTTATACCCCTGACTACCTGACGTCACAGAAGATGAGACAGCAACCGACACAGGACCCAAGACTTTGATAATCAGGCCGATTGAGGGCTACTGCAAGCAGATAACCCAAATGTGATGACTGCAACAGTGAATACACTCTAAACATCTTCTTTTATGGTAAGTGTACACAACTGTACTTTTTCCTCCTGGGGCAGAGGGGGAACTCATCAGGAAGATGCCCTTCCAGAGGCAGAGGGGGTCTACATAATCAGGGATCCAGAGAATCTTTCTCTGGACAGCCTTATCAGTGCTCCTGAAGAGCGGCCCGATTGCTTACCTCTGGAAGCAGTTGCGGGACATTTTTCTCTGCACCGCCTTGCCTGACAGTCCATAATGACAGATTATTGGGTGCAGACGATAATTATCAGAGGTTATCACATCCCCATCGATCTTTACCTGAGGCTGCAAAGGCAAATACTTGATGTTCCACCCAGTCAGAGGGACATAGCAGCACAAGAAATTCAAAAGCTGCTCCAAAAAAAAGAGTCATCCAAACAGTCCCACCAGATCAGATAGAATCCAGATTTTACTCAACGTTCTTTTTAGTGCCAAAAAAGACAGGGGACTGGAGGTGAATTTTGGAACTCAGCATCCTAAACAAATTCGTCACAAAATTCTGGATTGTCAGTGTTCAGTCTATCCTTCCGTTTCTGGAGAAAGACAATTGGATGTGCTCAATATATCTTCAAGATGCGTATTACCACATAAAAATGGGCAAACTCTCCAGATGACTCCTCTGCTTCCAGCTGGGAGCCAATCATTACTAATTGCAAGCACTGCCCTTTGGTCTCTCTACTTCCCCCAGAGTGTTCACCAAATGTATGACAGCGGTGACAGCTCACTTGAGACCGCATGGATTCCGGGTGTTTTCATATTTAGACGATTGGCTCCTTACCACCCCTACCAAGCATCTACTGGTTACAGCCTTACATTACACCCTAAAGCTAGCAAAATCCTTGGGGATCTCAATAAACGAAGAAAAATTCAACTTGACTCCCACTGAAAATCTGGAATTCATAGGAGCAACATTCGATACTCAGTCTTGCCTAGTCTCCCTTCCACTTCGCAGGTTACAAAGACTAAGGTCTCAACTCCAGGTGATACTCTCTCAGGACAAGGTTTCAGCTCGGGAAGTCCTTCCAGCTATTAGGATCAATGTCAGCATCGATTACTATAGTTCCCCTAGCAAGACTACACACGAGACTCCTACAGTGACTTTTAGCAACACAGTGGTGTCTCCCTTTTTTATTTCTCCATTTCCTTTGGGTTTCTAATACCATGATGGGAATCACCCCGGGGATCACGTCAGTCACCCTGCTAGACAGGGGTCCAGGAAGTAAATAGTGTGGGAAGAAATAGCCAGGGAATTGTTATGGCTAGGCTTGTATAGGCCCTAGGGCCAATAGCCTAGTACCAACCTATGAATGGACCTAAGTCAAAGTACGATAAAAGTTCATGAAATAAGTATTGTTTCACTCTTTGTTGTCAGTGCTCTTCGCAGGACCCGCAATGTACCCAGTAATGACTCCCAGTGGTCCCCTTTGACTCATCCTATGTCCTTTCAGATCCGCATAACAAATAGATGCATGCAAGATGTAACTTGGTGGATGAAGCCAGAAAAAGACCCATGGAGTCGCCCTTTCTCCCCCTCTCAGCCCAAGGCCATAGTGACCATGGATGCATCCCTCATGGGGTGGGGGGGCGCATTCCCAAGGAAAGACCGTCCAAGGCACTTGGTCCCCTTTGGAGGCCAACCTACTTATTAATGTTCTAGAACTGAAGGCAGTGCTTCTAGTGTTGCAAACATTCCAATCTGTCCTCCCATCAAGGACAATTGCTGTTCAGTTGGACAACATGTCTGTAGTTTGGTATTCAACAAACAAGGGGGAGACATATTCTACCTGCTGTGTCGGGAAGCCTTGAGAATTTGGCAGTGGGTGATATCTTCCAACTGCTTTCTGATAGCAATGCACATTCCCGGGGATTCCAGCAGAATTGCAAACAAGCTGAGCAGATGCATTCTCCTACCTCATGAGTAGTCTTTCAACCCTGTCATAGAGACGAATATCTTCAGTCGCTGGGGCCAGTCTTGCTGCAATCTATTTGTTTCCCCTTCAAACCACAAATGCAGCAGCTACTTTGCCCTAATTCCCCCTCAGGGGGAGTCCCCGAGGGATGGTCTACTGCACGATTGGCCCATGGACTTCTTTATACTTTCCCTCCTCTTCCCCTGATCCCGCAATTTCTAAAGAAAGCTCTTCAGTTGAGAAGCATAGTAATCCTCATTGCGCCCTATTGGCCCCGACAAGTTTGGTTTCCCTTCCTTTGGCCTCACCTAGTACACCAACCTTGGATTTTGGATCCAACTCTGGAATTTGTCACACCTGCAAGGGTTGATTCATCCAAACATATCAAGTCTTAAGCTGACCGCTTGGCTTCTCCACTTCCAGTAATCGCCAGGCAGAATAATTTATCCTCCCCTGTACGTAACATTCTTTTGGCTTCCCATAAACCATCCACTAGAAAACTCTATCTCAGCAAGTGGAAAAGGTTCATAATTTGGTCTTGAGAGAAAGGACTGGGAACCCTTTTCAGCTACGGTTAGTTCTGTCTTAGACTGTTTATCAAATATCCTCCACTCGGGAGTGGCAGCTTCCACCATTCGAGTACACTTGGCGGCCATCTCCGACTTGCACAATGGCTTCCAGGACTTGTCCTTGATTTCTCACTGTCTTTGTAAAACATTTTTAAAAGGTATCACGTACATTAGACCACCCTTCAAAGAGCCAATTGAACATTGGAATTTGACATTAGTTCTAAAATCTTTGACTCGTTCTCCTTTCGAGACTGCTGCCACTTGCGATATAACATTTTTATCCTGAAAACTCTGTTCATGGTAGCTATTACCTCAGCAAGACAAATATCTGAACTACAAGTCTTGTGCATAAAACGTCCTTACATGGTTTTTCATAAAGACAGAGTATCACTCTGGAGTAATCCCTCCTCCTTACCCAAAGTCATGTCGGATTTGACTGTTAAAAAAACTATTGACCTGTCAGTCTTCTTTCCCAATTTTTCTAATAAAGGAGAATATTGCCTGCATTTGCTCGATGTCCATAGACAATTACGATTCTACTTGAACAGGACTAAATCACTATGACAGTCTGACCAATTATTTGTATCTTTCTCAGGACCAAGATTGGGGAAATCTGTTTCAAAAGTTTATCTAAATGGTTGAAAGTTTGCATTTGTTTTACCTATCAACAAAATAAAGTTCTTATACCAACTAAGGTCAAAGCATATACAACCAGATCAGTTGCGACGTCTGTTGCTTTTCATTCAAGGGCTTCCATGGATGACATTTGTGCAGCAGCAACGTGAGCTACTCCTCACACCTTTTATCACTCATTACAAATTGGATTTGGTCTCCAGGGGGAGAGCAACCTTTGGTTCAATGGTGCTCAAGAATATCCTTCCGTAGGGCCTGCCAGGACATAAAAGTAGCTAGGGACTCTGTCCCATTAGTAATGAATGAATGAAGATTAACATCATCACATAAAGAGGTTATGTTCTTACCATAACGTTCCATCTGTGTTGTGGATCTTCATTTGTTCATTATATCCCACCCTCCTTCCCCCCTCCGAAAGACTCCTGGAGGTTCGAATTTAGTCCAGCTTCCATGACAGGGAATTCGCTCAGATAAAGCCTCCACTTTCTTTCTTATGGGCAAACTCGATCTGAGGTGATAAAGAGAGGGGCACTATGGGTAAGCTTAGCGCAAGAGTTTTTTTGGCTGACACGAGCTTGTTATAACGGCCGACTGAGTTCCAGCGACGAAACCGATACCCATCAGTAATGAACGAATGAAGATCAACAACACAGATGGAACGTTATAGTAAGGACATTTTTCCCTGAACCAGCTAAAGGAGAAGGGCAAGAGAATAAATGACAAGGGACTGAAATGGAGAGTATTTGACTTGTGCAACCTAAGTTCTCTTGTTGCTATGTACTCCATTGTGTGGATGTAATGTTGTGGTCACATTTTGCAGGGCAAGAGCTATGTGGCCAGTGTTAAGAAGACATGCTTACTTAAACAAATCCTCAGTATCAAGACTTCCCTCCCATCTTGAAAAAGGGAAACTTATCTTTGTTCCTGCTGATAGCTTGGTCTCTCTTTTCTTAGTACAAAAGAGAGAGGAGACAGCCCAAAAGATTTCTTTTGACATTTCAGATGTTGTTTTGGATACCATTACATTTACTCTTAGTTGTAGTGATGTATTTGGAAAGGGATACTTCTCTTGCTCCTTTAAGCTGGAGGCCAGTTATGCCTAAATCTTCATCTCCCCTGCTTATAGTTGTGACAGTTTGGCAGAACCTGCACTGTCAGCTCAGGCCCAGCATTCCAGTGCTCCTTCCCCTCGCCATCTCATGAGGCAAGAGAAATGTTTAGTTTTCTCTCCACAGCCTAGGTCTTCAGCTGTTCTTTCAGTTGTAACACAGGTTTTACAGTAGGGCATTGCCACGAGGATGCCGACCATGTCCTTGATGGTGTTAGTTCCAAAACTAGGGTCAGTGCTGACACCATGTAATGGTGTTAATTTTGCTGCTTTATGGCATGGTGTCTGATTTCCTCAACATTAGTCCTTTTGACACCTGTATTGTCAGTGCTGATGTCAACACCATCCCTATCCATTACATTGCTGGTCTCAACTTACTAGACCCTGGAGTGATTGGCATCAAGTCTGTTGGTATCCTTGTAGTTTTCAAAGTCACTGTCTGCATCAGCCTGGGCAGCATTCTTGCAGTGGTTCTTTTTGCCATTGTGAGTTCAACCCAGAGTGCTTTCACTCTCTCTGCCTGAACAACTAGCCTGCTGCTTAAGCCCTCAACCTTCCAACATGATGTTGTGCAAAAGGGCAAACAGAAAACGGTCTCTGAAACCTCCTTTCTCAAGAACATCATTGTCAAAGATGGTCTGCTTTTCATACTGGTCTTGAAGAAGCACGGAAAGTGCACCTTAGCCCCCAGGATATTTAACAAGTATATGCCTATGGTAACAGCCTACCAGACTGCAAGGAGTAAAGACATTCTTATAGCTGCATGACTAGCTCTTAGCCTCACCAGTTTAGGCTTTGTCACTAGGTTCTAGGTTCATAAGTTCTTACTAATGTGTGGAGCAGGAGACCTTTGAAATGCTCAGCCACATCAGTCAGTACTGATGGGAGATTAATAATGTTCCTCATAAATTATATTTGCAGTCATCCATCTAGTTATCCAAACTTGTTTTAAAGGGTGCTATGGAAATACTGTGCTGTTTGCTGTACCACTGGTCCTGTTTAGGTGAAGGAGTTTAACGAATGGGTCATCTATAGCATGGGAGACTAAGCAGATGTCAGCCTTCAGGAGACCGTATGACAGAAAGAAAGGCCAAGATTTTTAATCTGGCAGTGCAGCTAAGAGTACTGAGACTAGAGATTTTTTTGGAAATCCTTTGCGTTAGTTCAAATGCTTAGTGAGTCACTTGGCAGTGGGGCATTATATTGAATGATGGACCTAATAAGGAGGGAATAAAGAGGGGCTTTAAGAAGTTGTGCAGAAACATGGTGGTCAAAGTAGAGTCTGTTATTAATAGAGGTACCCCAAGTCCCTCATGACTGTCAGATTTAAGTGGAACATTATATGTATGTTAAGAAGCAATGCTGCTAGATTTAACAAAGGAAACTGTATTGAATTTCTGGCATTGAGTGTAAGGCCATGTTTAACACAAAAGGCATTTGTATGTCCTAGTCCTTGCTGGGGAATTCGAGTATAGGAATAGGATTTGATATTTGCTGAAGACTGCAAACTAGGGGCAGTTATGGTTGGCTGTAGACCAGTAGTAGCATTTGTCATGCCAACAAAGTAGATACCAAGTAGAAGGAGCCCAGGACGTAGCTGTTTCTGACACTGCCTTACGTAAGTGTTGCTGGGGAGCCATGCCATTTGTAACTGTCAGTAAGATCAGTAAATAGTAATAAGTAATTGGTATAGAAGTAATAAAGGAGTTATCAAGGGTTACAGAGCAGGACTTCACAGCGAATGTCAAAGCAAGAAAGTCAGATTTGACTAAGGAAAGTGTAACAAGTGGGTTGGAGAAGTTTGTAATTAGAATTTGTACTGTCTAGGAATTACACTGAACCTTATGTCTCAGCTGCTTGCATTCATTATCTACGATCTAGACACCACTCATTGCCAGGCATGTTCACCACTGTACTGTTTGGACATTCTAAAGTTTGCATGAGTATGGATTCCAGTAGGATTTCCACTCAACTATACCTGAAGGCTTTAGGACTGACAGAAGCCATTCCAGTGATGGTCCATGCCAGACTTCACTTGAAGGTACTACATTGGACAGTTGGGGTTCATTAGTCTCAGAATTTAGAGCCTTTGTCCCACCAACTCAAAATATCCAGGTCCTCCAATACAGCACCTTCAGTGATGGATGTACAGTATATAGGCATTTCATGGGAAATCGCTTTGTTATCCACACTGATAGCCTAAGTCGCTAGATTCACATTTGCACTAGGATGAGGGTGGAGCATTATAATGGGCAGCCAGTCAAGATATCTATTGACTTCTGAATCAAATCTTCACATCAACATTCTAGAGATGAGGTCAGTTTTCATTATGCGGTTAGTCTTCCAGGACTTGCTTCCTCATGCTGTGATTTCCACCCTCTCAGGCAGAGATTTGTAGATCAGTAAACAAAGAGGGATGCGCTTACACTCACTGTGCTGAGAAGCTTTGAGAGTAAGGGAGTTAGACATGCAGACTAATCAGTTTCTGGTGGCCAGCTACATTCCATGAGAGGTAATTTCACTACTTGATAGTGAGCCGCTGTGTCCTGGTGCACTATCAGCAGTTCTTCAGTGACTTTGGAACTGCACTGCATGGCGGCCAAACCTTGTTGAGAATTTTTTTGCATCCTAACAACCACAAAGTTTGACGGATATTTTTCTTTCATTACGCACATGGAGGGTATGCTTCAGGGATGTTCTGATCAAGAAGTGGCTACCTGGAATCCTTCACTCACTCACTCACTCACTCACACACACACACACACACACACACACACACACACACACACACACACACACACACTTCCTCTGATAGAGGTTCATCTAGAAAATCAAACTCCACAAAGTGAAAGTCATTCTCCATTTGAGCCTTGACAGATGAGGCAGCTGCTGGAGAAGTCCCTGAGATTATGCCACCTACAAACCTCATCTATATATTCACGGTCTCAGTCTTGTTCCTGGGCTTATTTAGTTCTGCTTGCCACCAGTTACCCTTCCTTCTTCACTTCACTAGATCAGATAATCATTTATTTTTTGAAGTAGAATAGCTACAAGACATCTGCATACTGCTAGACTTGTTTTTCTGTATGAGCCATTGTTGGAGGACTAGGTCCCCTTTCAGCCATGTTCCCATTTGTTATAGATTCTCTCTGTCTCTCCCTCCCAAATTTTCAGCTTCATGCTGGGCTGTTCATCTGCTAAGGTGCATATTGTAGTTCTGTCTGATCTCTATGAAGAATTAACACTCTTCCTCCTTGGCATTATTCGGATTATTCTGATCTTCATAGAAGGATTCTCTTCCCCATTGGGATTTGATAACAGAAGCTGATATTATCCCTGCATGAGCCAGTAGCTTCAACCAAACAGAAGAACTTGAGTTGAAAAGCATAGTTTATAGTTGATTACAAATGCCAGACGTATTTCTAGGATGTGTGCATTCTGCTATCTTCAAAAAACAAGTAATCTCCGTGGTATCCCTGAAGTCTCAAAACAACCCACAAAAGTGTAGTGGGTCTAAAAACAAAACAGTATAAGAAACTTCTCTGTGTGGAAGATTTTCAGTCCATATATTTCTAGTTAATCACTGTATATTAATCAGATCAGACAATAGTAGTAGACGTCAAGTCAAAAGTACACAGAAAATATATTGTACAGCATTACTAGAGTAATCCAAGTAGTAGGCAGTCTGTTTCCAGTCGAAAATCCTTTATTTAAGTACACAGTACGTAATAAAGGATTTTCGACTGGAAACAGACTGCCTGCCTTGCTTGGATTACTTTCGAATACTTAGTAATGCTGTAGAATTATATATTTTCTATTATTACTTTTTGACTTGACGAGTTTACGTTCGCTACTTCTACTACTATTGTCTGATCTGATTAATATACAGTGATTAACTAGAAATATATGGACTGAAAATCTTCATTCTGCTATCTTCCATACCTGATTTTTTATAAAGATGAGGTCACTTGTGAACCAGTCTTTCTTTTCATACCTAAAGTGGCCACAGAGACAACCCATATCCAGTCCATTCATCTGTTTTTCTTCCAGGATAGTTTAACTAGAAGAAACATTTCCTCCACAGTATGGTTATGAACAACCAGTTAAGATTATATGTTGAAAGGGCAAGGGCTGACCAAGACGAATACACCTATTGGATTTTCCTTCCTTTTTTTGAATAAAGCTTTGAAGGGATTTTCAGTGTCTAGAAGAAAAGGTTAAGTGTCTGCAGTTATCAATTACCCTGTAGAGATTCCTACACAGCCTTTGTTTTGTGTAGGAGAGCCCAACAATGTCTGCTCCTGCCAGACTTGCTTGTCATTTACCCCAAAGACAATCCTAATTCGGTTTAAAAGCTGTTATATTTTCCTTGTGAATCAGTGGCTCAAGACCCTTACCCTTCATCTCTGTAGTCCGGCTTGACTTCCTTGGATGGCCCTCCTTTAAATTCCACAGAAATAAGCCTATAAAAGAGGATTCTGAAGCAGTTCCACTTTTGGCCTGTCTTTACCAGACTATGATGGATGATTCCACTGTGGCCCTGTCTGAGTCCTCAGACTGTCTGTCAGATACTCCTGACCCCTTCTGTGTCTTTCCAAGGATGCTGCTAAAGATCGGGAGACTGGCACATCTTCAAAGACTTGGACATACAGCTATGGTCGACAAGGCAGAACTCTACCCAAACTTACTTTGTAGGAAGGACTGGCTGTAATTACACAATTGTTAGGGAAAAAGTAGTGGGCTTGGTAATGGAAGTGTAGTTTTCAGATACTTGAGGTCTGCTACATTAGAGGCTGCAAAAAAGAAGACTCAAAAGACGAGCACAGTTCTCCTGTCTCTTCAGCTAAAGTTCAGTTTTGCCAAGTGTCTTCCCCATTAGTCTTCTCCTGCTCCTTCACAGATAGTGATTCCTTAGAGATGGAAGAGAAGGGTCTAGACTACGCCTCCTAGGTATCCACTCCTAGTTTTATGGATTTAGAGACCAAGAAGAATATTCCTCACATTCTCCTGTAGGGGAGATATCCTTTCCTGACACAATTGCTAGAATGAAAGGCTTTTGCGGCGAGAAGAGAGAGATAAGATGCACAGAAGTACTATGAGCTCCTTCAGATGGATACCGCAAAACCTTTGGCCATTCCTCCTGTCATTGGTGCACTGGAGTATGCCTTTCAATGTTGCATGTACATCTCTCGATAGTTGGCCATCTTCTTCCAAAAAGCCTGATAAGCTTTGTAAAGTATCTCAGACTCGCAACTCATTTTCCATAACCTACTTGCAGAGCCTGCTTTTTCTGTCAAAAGCTCTAATTCCAAACAATTATCTGTTACTAACCCAGTATCATTAGATAAGGATGGGGAGAACTTTTGAAAGGTGTGTGGGGGGTATATGCATCCGCTACATTAGCCTCAGACTTGTACGACTAATTTTATGCTTTCAACATCTGCAGATATGAGTAAGGCTGTTGCTTTTCTGCAGTCTTCTGAAGGGAAATCATCTATTCCCAACATGATTTCTTCGGTGTTGCAAGCTACCCAACACATCCTTAAATGAGCATGTGCTGCAGTTTTTTCAGTCAGCTGCCACGAGTTCTGTTATGTGCAGGTAAGCTTGGCAGAGATTGCAGAATCTCTCCAAAGATGTTAAGGCAAAGTCTTCAGTACTCCCTTGGACAAAGCAGTTTCTTTTTTGGAGGAGGGGTCCACAGCTGGGATTTTAAAATGCTTGAATGAATGAGAAAAAACGATTAAAGTGGTTAAGCAGATTTTCCATTCTTCCATACCAAAATACAATAGAAAACATCCCTTCAGTCCAGGGCCTTTTTTAGGAAGAAGCAGTCTCAGCAAAAAGCTAGCAAACAATGATATAAGGAAAAGTGGCAGTTAGATGCAAAGAAAAAAGAAAGTGGAGCCTCATTTCCATCCCATACCACCAAAAACGCACAACTGTCTTCTCAGTCTCTCCTCTCCCACCCTGTTTATCCACTCAGTCTTGCCAACAATTTTTGTTTCTTTCCCCGTTTTTAAATCAAATAACTTCAGATTCACAAGTAATATAAACAGTTAAGAACAGACACAGGGAGGCATTGGAACTGCCTAAGAGTTCCTCCACACCCACAAAGTCAAACAGATCTGTTTCCTCCCATCCTGTAACAAGTTCAAAAATCTCAGCAGGACAAAATCATGTATTTGGAATACTTTTAACACCCAAAAAGGAGGGGACCTGGAGATCTATGTTGGATCTTTCTCTTCTCAGTCTCTTCGTAAAATTCCAAAAATTCAAAATGCTCACCCTCCAGACTCTCTTCCTCCTAATCCCTCCACTTTGCTTTTTGGTGACTGTATCTGAAAGACATCTGTCATTATTCCTCTTCACTAAAACTTCAAAACCTTATTTAAGATTTTTTGTATGTGGTTTACATTTTCATTTCTCTTCTTTTATCTATTGTGCTTTCCACAGCTCTAATGATATTCACAAAATCTCTAGCTCCATTGATTGCTTATTGCTGACAGTAAGGAATCCACATATTTTCCTACTTAGACATTAGTCTTATTTTTACAGACTCATTCACTTCTTTTTGTCGTGAATCTGTTTCAAAACCTATGATATGAAGTTGTTCTATCTCGCCTTCATTCTCACCGATGGGCTCGGAGCCGACCCCAGCTCCGACTCGGCCAAATGCAAAGGCTTGAGGTCTTCAACCAGCTCGTGGCCTATTCTCTATCCCATGATGCACTGGTGCTTCCCTCAGATCTTGTTTGCAGCTCCAACAGATTGGGAGATCTTCGACAGCTCTGGCCAGTATAAGTTTGATATTTTATATAAAAATTGATAGTTTAGCTTAGTAGTTAGTTTCTAGTAGTTGGATAGTTTTCTTCCTCACATTACTTACTTATTTAGTTTTAAAACTTAGTGTTTGTGTTTTCTGCTAGTTGTTAGTGGCCATTTTTTTTCTACAACTCATTTAAGTTAGAGGGTTGTTTAAGTAGTGATTTCTCCCTACCCTAGAGTGAGTTAAGCTTAAGCCCGGGTTTTTAGGGCAGTAGTTCTTTTCATACTGTGTGTGTTGTAGTTATAAATATTGTAGAAGTTAGAGCCCTGTTTTTATTCATTTATTTTTTTTAATTAGGGCTATCTTTTATATATATATATATATATATATATATATATATATATATATATATATATATTACTGTGTGTTTCCCTTATAGTTAGGCATATAGTGTGTTCTTGCCTTTGTTTAACAGTTGCATTGTGATCCAGTTACAGTTAGTAATTGATAGTTTCTGCCATGTCTCAGCAAGAGAAAGCTAAATCTGGATTTAAAAAGTGTCCTAAATGTGGACAAAAAAATGTCGATAACAGATGGTCACAAAGAATGTATTTATTGTTTAGGTGAGGTCCACCTACAGGAGAACTGTGCCATCTGTCATTCATTTAGCTCTCGTGTTCTTCACGAACGTAGGAGCAAGCTAATAGCTAGCGAATTATTGAAGTCCTCTTTCCAGGAATCTTTAGATAAGGACAAACCAGACAAGCCTTTAAAATCCTCCAAGACTTTGTCTTCCAACTCATCTTCTGGGTTGGAGCCAAAAAAGGGTTCATCAACCTCTAAACTGAGTCAGACTGCCACCTCGGCTCCATTGCTTTCGGAACCGGAGGTGGTTGTTCGTAGGAGACGGTCCCCGATATTGGAGCCGGTATATCCTACTTTAAAGTCTCCAATCCTTCAATCAGTGGCTTTTTCTATAGCTTCTTCCTGATCCTCAAGACTATCTGATAAGGATGTGGATTGAGTAGTGCAGAGGCTTCTGCAGACACCGGCATTAGGAAAAATTTTGTCGGGGCCGACCCTTGAGGCTTCAGAACTGACTAGGACCCAGCCCATGACGACTGTTCCTCCTCCCATTCGACCCGAGGTTTAGGAGCCGGAGTGTTCAGAGCTGATGATTGTGGAACCGCTGGAGCTGACACCCCTCTCGGCCCTGTCGGTTCCGACTACTCTGACTTCTTCGGTGCCGACCTTAGAGTCTAGGAGCCAACACTCGCCGGTCGGGTCCATAGAGGATAGTCGTACCCATCTGCCAGTTCTGACTTTACCTCTTGGGGCCTCGGCTTGGGTGAGTTCGGCACCTACCTCGGGCTCGGAGCCCACTGCTTTGGAGCTGCTGAGACTGCCTGTTTCTAGCGATCCAGAGGTCTCTTCAGATCAGAGCCGGGGGGGCCTTCGATGCCATGAGGAGAGCATTGTCCCCTCGGGCAGCCGCATCATCGGTACCAGCAACCTCATCCCCTAAAGCTCCTGTGTCTGCCTCTGCTTCACTGATTCCTCAAAAGCATAGAGACCCAGAGCCTCAGGTCACCCCATTGGGTGAGCTGTGCTCTTCCAGGACCTCCCCAGAAGCTCTTACTGAGGAGGTTCCTAGGAAGAGACTTTGCAAGAGGAAACATCTGGACTCCCCACAGGAATCCATCATATCGGATACTGACTTAGATGAGTCAGAAGGGTCCCCCTCTGAAGAGATCTCCTTGGGTGATATCTTGGAAATATTGAAACAGAGGGGTGGCTGGAAGCCCATTAACCCTGCTGATGATGAGTCAGTGATCCTGAAGGCTTTCGAGTCTCAGCCCTCCACCTCTTGGGTGACTCTGCCTTTTGATGAACTGATGGATCTTGTTTCTTGAAATACGTGGGAGTCCCCGGATACCATGGAACCTGTCCCTTGGAGGCCTAACAAATTCATAACGTCACCCCATGACAAGGCTTTCCTTACCAAAGGAGTACACGTTGATGCTATGGTGGTTGCAGCCACCAAAAAGGAGTTGTCAGAGACCTCTACATTTGTTCACCCTCCTAATAAGGATTCTAGGATCATGAAACACACAAAACCAAGGCAGCAGCTCATAGAACTACTAATGCAACACAGTATTGTTGAAACCAGCAGTAAATGTTGAATATTTTCACCAAAAAAAGATAGTCCAAGTGACAAAATTTCCGTTTTTATTCCACAGAGTTTAGCGCTTTCATTCCTAGTAGAACTTCATCAGAACTCAATTAAAAAAAAACAACACATCCACATTAATACAATCTTAAAACCAATTAAAAAAAATCACATGTCCATTCCTGCCAATAGTATCACTTGAACTTCATTTGAAATGTAATTGCTTTAATTTTAAAACTGGAAATAAAGATACAGAGTCTTTCAGACCTGGAAAAACAGTTGCATTTAATACTATTTGCCACTTCAATTCAGCCATGTCCAAATGCTCATCAACCACCCTCCCTTGCGAATCTTTAACAACTCTCTCCACTACCATAAATTTAAAAGTGTGGGTGGAATTTTTACTGATGTGTCAATACAGTGCATTACTCAACTTACAATTTTTAATGTCAGCACTGTGATCATACATGCGATTGCGCAGCCTTCTCATAGTTTTTCCTATGTAAAAACTTGTACATTGGTTGCACGATACCAAATAAACAATGTTTTTTGTGTCACAGTTAAATTTTCCCTTTACATAATAGGTGACATTCCTCACAGTAAAATGATCACTAGTCACAATGCTTGAACATTGTGAACATGCTCCACATTTTCTAGTTCCATTGATTTGCAAACTAATAGAGCTGTTATAGTGCCTAAATTCCATTTGCTGTTTTAAAGACACCCCCTTTCTGTATACGAATGTTGGTTAATACCCATAATATCTGTTAACTTACTGTAAACATCCGTGTCACTTGCAAAAAATATACCAATTTGTTTCAGTTGTATTTTTAATAGCCCTACTGTCCGAACTTTAAGTGGAAATGATACTCTTCATATTGTTATTAACCTTCCGTTCACTGTTTGTGGCCACCATTGTTAAACCACCATTTCCCAATAGTGGTAAAAATACGCCATTTTGTCTTTTTCTAATCACCTCACCCTTGATTTCTTCTAAAAACACCATTGGGTATCCTCTCTTCAAAAACATGGGCATAACTCTTATCACATTCAATCAAAAAATTGTCAATGTTCGATACCACGCGTGCCACCCTCACTAGCGGCCCTTAACAACAGCCTTCTTTTGGTGCATAGGATGCCAGCTGGTGTAGTGCAAATAGGTGTTAGAAAATGTAGGTTTCCTATAAATGTTGGGACACAAACTTCCCCTCAATTTTGTCCTTAGATAATGCACTAAGTAGTATATATATTCACTACTAAAATGTGATGAAAAGGACAAGAAATCCGCCGTGTTATCCAAATAAGTAAGAAATTACTTCAATCTTTCCATAGTATCATTCCATAGAAGGAGGATATCCAAAAACCTAATATACATATCCCAACTTGGAACAAAGGGGCTATTCAGGATGTATCTATCTTCCCACTTGACCATAACATAATTGGAAAACATGGGGGCGCAGGCTGCCACTATTGCCACCCCCATAACCTGCCTATACAACTGGCCTTCAAAATGTATGTAATTATGTTTAAGGACCAGTTCCATCAGATCGACCATTGCAGCTGTTCTATAACTTGTCATTTTAAATATTTTGTTCAATTGTTGTTCAAAAAAATCCAAACCATCCCTATGGGGAGTCGCAGAAAATACGTTTTTGACATCAATAGTAACAAATATGCCATCTGGATTAAAAGCTGTCTCACTTATCTTTCTCAAAAAATCCCATGAATCTCTGCATATCTGTTTGATTTGACCAACTCCCTTTTTTAGATTTAAGTCCAAAAATCTAGCTATTGAACTTGTCTTTGACCTCCCTCCATCAACAATGGGCCTAAATGGAGGGTTATTGATGTCTGAATGCGTTTTCGGTATTCCAAATATTTGTGCTATCATTGGTTTATCGTTTAACATGTACCTGTATTCATTGATAGAAATCTGTCCCTCAGTAACCATATCTTTAAAACAGCAATTGGAATTTAGGCACTATAATAGCTGTATTAGTACACAAATCAATAGAACAGGAAAATGTAGAGCATGTTAACAGTGTTCAAGCATTATGACTAGTGATCATTTTACTGTGAGGAATGTCACCTATTATGTAAAGGGAAAATTATCTGTGACACAAAAAACATTGTTTGTTTGGCATTGTGCAACCAATGTACAAGTTTTTACATAGGAAAAACTATGAGAAGGCTGCGCGATCACATGTATGAACATAGTGCTGACATTAAAAATTTTAAGTTGAGTAATGCACTGTATAGACACATCAGTAAAAATTCCACCTACACTTTTAAGTTTATGGTAGTGGAGGGAGTTGTTAAAGATTTGCAAGGGAGTGTGGCTGATGAGCATTTGGACATGGCTGAATTGAACTGGCAAATAGTGTTAAATGCAACATTTTTCCCAGGTCTGAATGACTCTGTATCTTTACTTCCAGTTCTAAAATTAAAGCAGTTAAATTTCAAGTTCAAGTGATACCATTGGTAGGAATGGACATGTGATTTTTTTAATTGGTTTTAAGATTGTATTAATGTGGATGTGCTTTTTTTTTTAATTGAGTTCTGATGAATTTCTACTAGGAATGAAAGCGCTAAACTCTATGGAATAAAAACGGAAATTTTATCACTTGGACTGTATTATTTGGTGCAAATATTCAACATTTACTGCTGGTTTCAACAATACTGTGTTGCATTAGTTCTATGAGCTGCAGCCTTGGTTTTGTGTGTTTTTTTGACAGTTGGTTGTGGTTTTCCATTTATTCTAGGATCATGGACAGATACGGAAAACGCATGTTTAGTTCAGCGGCCTTTGCTCTTCGATCCCTGAACTATCTTAGACATTTTACTAGACTATACAGAGATTTCCTTAAGGAGTTGGGTGATATTCTACAGGGTGCAGTAGCTGTGGGGGTCTCCGATAGGGTAACCTCTCAGCTTCTACTCTAAATTCCCTTATAAACTCTTCCATGCGTCTGATTTTGTACGCAGCTGATGGAACGAGCAGGGCAGTGGGTACAGGAATTGCTCTTAGGAGACACTCTTGGATGCACTTATGTTTCTTTGTGGAGCCCTATAAGTCATCCTTTGTTGACACCCCCTTTGATGGTTCATCCCTCTTTGGACCGAAAGTGAAGGAAATGCTTACCAGGTGTGAGCAAGATGGGAAGACTCTGTCTGCTGTAAGAATCCGTTTTTCCACCCCTACCAGACCTAAAGGTCAGAAAAGTAGGAATATGTGGTTCCATAAATCCCAAGGAGCTTTCTTTGACACACGTGGTGAAACCACTTCTAGAGACAGAGGAGGGGGTAATAATGGAAGATGCCATCCATGCGCCAGAGGGGGGGCCCACAGAATCAGGGTGAAAGAGATCAGTTCTTTGGAAAGCCCTGTCAATGCTCCTAAAAGGAGGCCCATCTGTCCATCTCTGGAGGCAGTCGGGGGATGCTTATCTTTGTACCCAGACACCTGGCTAAAAGTAACAAAAGACCGTTGGCTACAAAGCGTCATATCCAGAGGATATTCAGTTCCTTTTGCCACCCCTCCACCCCTTGTGAGTAAACTCCCGGACGTTCCATCCAATCACAGGAAACAAGCAACCATAGAAATTGCAAGGTTGCTTAAAAAAAAAAAAAAAAAAATAGTCATCCAACCAGTCCCAGAAGACCAGAGAAGATCTGGAACTTACTCAAGGTTCTTTTTAGTTCCAAAGAAAACAGGGGACTGGAGACCCATTTTGGATCTCAACAAATTGAACAAATCTGTCAAAAAACAAAGTTCCGATGGTCACACTACAGTCTGTACTTCCCTTTTTAGGGAAAGACAATTGGATGTGCTCAATAGATCTTCAGGATGCGTGCTACTACATAAAAATGGCCAGACCATCCAGGGATCGTCTGCGCTTTCATCTGGGAGCTAGTCATTATCAGTTTCGAGCACTGCCCTTTGGTCTCACTTCAGCCTCCAGAGTGGTTCACCAAATGCATGGCAGTAGTCACGGCTCACCTGAGGTGCTTAGGATTCCAGGTATTTCCATATCTGGACAACTGGCTCCTCACCGCCACCAGCAAGCATCAACTCATACAAGCAGGGATACAACCTTAAATCTTTGCAGTCAATTGGGCATTACCATAAACTCAGAAAAATCTGCCTTATCACCATCCAGATGTACCATTTTTATAGGAGCAGATCTCAACACTGTCTCTATGACTGTAAAGTTTCCAACAGAAGAAGTTTGGGCCCTTTGACAAGTCCTGAACTTCATCTCAAAACAAAAAGCCCCAGCTTCTACAGTGCTCAAAATATTAGGGACAATGGCGGCAGCAGTCATTGCCATTCCTTTCAGTCGAATGCATATGCGTATACTGCAGTGGCTCCTGTTCACACAGTTGTCCTTTCAAGAACTTCCAATGTCAGACCCGATTATAATGACAAATTCATGCAAGAAGGATCTTTGCTGGTGGCTGACTTCTCCTCAAGCAACAGTAGGGTCGCCCTTTTGTTCTACCCACTCCAATTGGCACTGTGACCACGGACACCTCCCTGATAGGGTGTGGGGGGGGCATTTTCAGGGAAGGACAGCCCAAGGCACATGGGAGAAACACGAGTCTCATCTGCATGTCAATGTCCTAGAGATGAGAGCAGTACTATGATCGTTGCAGTCCTTTCAACACTTTCTTTCTCTAGGGACTATTGCAATGCAGACAAGACAACATGTCGGTGGTCTGGTACATAAACAAACAAGGAGGAACTAGATTCTACCCCCTATGTCAAGAGGCCTTGAGGGTATGGCAGTGGGCAACATCCACCCAGTGCTTTCTGATAGCAACACACATTCAAGGGGGATCCAGTGTGATAGCAGACAAATTGAGCAGAGGAATTTTATTGCCTCATGAGTGGTTCCTGAAAGAAGAAGTAGCGGAAAGGATATTCCGGAGATAGGGCCAGCCTTGCTGTGACCTCTTTGCAACTCCTACAAGCATGAAATGCAGCCACTGCTTTGCCCTAATCCCCACTCCGGGGGATACCCCAAGAGACACGCTCGTACACAATTGGCCCCCGGGTCTCCTTTATGCTTTCCCCCCGTTCCCTCTGATACCCAGATTTTTACAGAAAGCTAAGATTCTGGGAAGGACCATCATTCTAATAGCCCCTTATTGGCCTCGTCAGATTTGATTCCCCTTCCTTCAGCCTCATCCACTGGAAGAACCATGGATCCTGGACCCAGTTCCAGATCTTCTGATTCATTCATCAGGGACTCTTCATCCTGCACTTCATACACTCAGATTGACAGCTTGGCTGCTCCAATTCCAAGAATAGCCAGGTTCCAGAATCTTACGCCTGCAGCTCAGAACATCCTAACATCTTCTCATTATTCATCTACCAGGAAGTTATACCTTAGTAAATGGAGAAGAGTTTCCATATGGGCATCCCAGAACAATGCTGGTCTATATTTGGCTTCAGTTGCATCCATTTTAGAGTTTCTGACCAAGCTTTTTAATGAGGCGGCAGCTGCAGCAACCATTAGGGTTCAATTGGCAGCAATTTCTAATTTTCATATTGGCGATCAGGGAGCTTTTATCTTGTCCCATAGACTTTCTAAAGCCTTTCTTAAAGGTACTATCCATTTCAGACCACCTATTAGATCCCCAACTACACCATGAAACCTAAATTTTGTTCTTTCTCAAATCATCTTACCCCCTTTTGAACCAGCCTCATCTTGCGACCTAAAATACTTATCATGGAAGACCATTTTTCTAGTAGCTATTACTTCTGCTCGAAGGGTTTCAGAATTACATGCATTGTGCATTAAACCCCCCATACTTGATTTTTCACAATGACAGAGTGTCGCTGAGGACAAATCCGTCATTTTTACCCAGGGTTTGTTCAGAGACTAACCTCAACCAGACTATAGAATTGCCTGTTTTTTCCCCAAATATACTAATAAGATGGAACATATGTTGCACAAACTTGATGTCCATAGGCAACTTCAATTCTATTTAGACAGGACTTAAGGACATTAGAAAATCAGAACAGCTCTTTGTTTCCTTTTCAGATTCAAAGAAGGGTAATCCTGTGGTAAAAACCACGTTGTCAAAATGGTTATCAGATTGCATTTCCTTTACATATAGCTCTGTGCACATGCCGCTAGATCATAAAGTAAAGGCCCACTCAAATAGGTCTGTTTCCACATCTTCAGCCTTTCTGGCTAAGCTAGCCCTAGATTCCATTTGTGCAGCAGGCACATGGTCTACACCTCATACTTTTATCACTCATTACAAATTGGATAGTGCCTCCAGGGACAGGGCCTCTTTTGGTTCCACGGTTTTGAGGAATATACTTCTGTTAGCCACCCAGGAAAGATGGTGCTTGGGACACTAACCCATCAGTGAGAATGAAGGCGAGATAGAACAACTTCACATAAAGAAGTTATGTACTTACTAAAACGTTCCATGTGAGTTGTTCATCTTGCCTTCATTCTTACTTCCCACCCACCAATCCCCCTACCAAAAATTTCTTGAGGACCAGGAAGTTGAGAAAAATCTTGGTGATATTTAGTCCTTATCTACAGTATGCTTGTGTCTTCTTACCGGGGTATTTACCTATTAGTATAGTTGGCTGCAAACAAGATCTGAGGGAAGCACAAGTGCATTATGGGATAGGAAGTAGGCCACGAGCTGGTTCAAGACTTCGAGCTTTTGCATTTGGCCGAGTCTGAGCTGGGGATCGGCTCCGAACCCATCAGTGAGAATGAAGGCGAGATAAACAACTCACATGGAACATTATGGTGAGTACATAACTTCTTTTTTTCATCTCATCTCAATCAAGAGAAGAGTTCTCTTTTCTTCTGACAAGACCGACTTTTCTAGGATGCCTTCTGGACACATCCCTCATGTTCTCTTATCTTCCCCCTCACAAAAGGTTGCATTCTTTTTTCCTAGAGTTTCCCACTCAAACTATGGCAACTACAAATGAGTATCTCATGATTCTAGGATATATGGCTTCCACCATACTGATAATTCCAGTTGACAGACTGTACATGAAAAAATTAAATTGTTTCTCAATTCAGTGTGGACTAAGCAATTGCATCGATTTTCAAACTCCATTATTTTTGGCTGTTTGTTTTTCTTTGCCTTTAGATTCTTCCCCCTGCCAGGTGTAACTGTTTTTGAAAGGAGTTTTGCAGATCCATCCACATTGAAAACGTGGCTCCTCCTTGGGATCTCAACTTTGTTGTATGAAAAACTGGCATTTCCCACCTTTTGAACAGTAAGCAAGCAGTTTTGAAGTTCGTAACATAAAAAAAAAAGTTTCTCTTAGACACTCATCTAGCTGAAGTCAGTGTGGTGACTTAGTGTCTCATGGTGATTTAGCCCTTTCTTATATTTCATGGGGACAAAGTAAAATTAAGGATTTATCCCTTCTTTCGTGCTTAACATGGTCTCCAAATTCACTTTAAATCAATCTGTTCATCTCCCTGTGTTCTTTCCTGAATCAAGAAATGAGGAGAAAGAATCCTGTAAGTCCACATTTAATTTGGATAATACGTTGACAGGACAAAAGATATTTGAGCCTCTGATCAGCTCTTAATTTCTTTTGATTTAAAGAAAAAGGACAACCAGTGTCAAAACATTCCATTTCAAAATGATTATCCCATTCCATCTGTCCAGTTTCTGTCCCTCAGAAGATCAAAGTTGACTGTAGTAGAGCTCCAAGTACTACTTCTGCATTTTGGAAAGGGTGGAATCTAGAAGCAGCAAGTTGGTAATCTGTAAACACCTTTACTAAACATTACAGGGCTGACATTCTTCAGGACAAGAGCAGGATTGGCAAAGTCTGTTCTGCAGGTGCTCCTGAACTTTGACCATTCCTCCTCCTTCCTGGCTATAGAGTCTTTGGCAGTTGTCCCAAATAGTTATATGATATTGTAATAGTGATCTAATGATGAGCATAGTACAGTTGTCTGCGCAAACGTACCATGACAGTAGATGTTCGAATAGACACTGTTGCAGTACTACAGTCGTCTCACCATCCTTCTTTTTTCATTGTATTCTTTTATTGCTTCTTTTTAGGTCTTATTACTTAATCCTTTATCTGTTGACCAGGGTGGGGTCCCCTTGTCTCTGTCCCTTTTTCTACTAGCACATAAGTATTTAAAGTTGGACCAAGGTCCTATTGGTTACATATTACAACTGCCTCCCTTTTTAATGAAAAGCAAGGAAGCTCTGAAATTTTGTACCCAAATGGCTGCTGCTATACAAGCATGTTCACATGCTTCCTCGGATGTAAAGTGTGCCTGAAAGGTACCAGGAAGCTTTTGTATATTAGCAGGACACCCAGTCCTTGGATATGTCCCATATATAGCTGTACTCTACTACAGCAGTGATCTATTTGAGGATCTATTGTTATGGTAATTTACTTACACAACTATACTTTCTGGAACACAGTGTGGGCAATAGTTGTGTTGCAGACAAGTGGGTCAGCTGTTAACACCCTGCAAGGCACTGGTAAGCTAGATGTGATTCCCATGACCAGGCCTTGTTTTGGGTCCACTGTTATCCTGGGAAGAGGATGATCCCTGGGGAATTTCAGTTAAGGAAGGGTGTACTTGAGGCTGTGTCCTGCTGTTGTGGAAGATGAACTTTCTTTTACAAATGAAAATGTTGATTCCTCTCCAAATATCCCCAGACTGGTACACTTCTGAAATCTCTTTACTTCCTGTACTCTCTCCAAACCAGCTATGCCAAAGGAGGGTGGTTATGATATGGAGGATGGATATTTTGTAGTAAAATATCCATCCTCCATATCATAACCACCCTCCTTTGGCATAGCTGGTTTGGAGAGAGTACAGGAAGTAAAGAGATTTCAGAAGTGTACCAGTCTGGGGATATTTGGAGAGGAAACCCCAGCATTTGTCTGCTGTTGAAGGCCTTTTGTTTGGGTTTGTTGAGATGGTACATATGCGCAGATGGCTGTATGGCAGGCATTCAAGCTTGCTTCACACCCCCATACAACTTATATATGCCAACTCCAAAGTAGCACTACGTTGGGGAAGAGCACACTCCCAGTCCCCACAAACACCAGCAAAGAGAATAAAAGCCGGTTCAGTGTTCTGAAGGTTCGACCAACAAATGTTCGATCAAAAAGGCAATAACCCTCTTGGATATAAATATCTAATTTAATTGTTTGTTTATGTATTGACATTTGATAACTGTGTTGGTGGCTGGGTCACAGTACCCTTTTCAGCCATGACCTTTGCCTGTAAGGGTAACAGTTTAGTATATCAAATGTTCAAAGATGCCCACTAGTTAGAAAAGCAAACTGTTTATAATACAGATAGAAAGAGACCATAAAATGCAGTTTACAACAAATATTTTGAGTAGGCAAATATTTGTAGTGCAGCTAGAGAAATGCAATTGCTTATTTACAAACAGTATTTTGAATGTACAGAACCCGCAGTGGTGGTGCTCCAGTAGCATTGTCGCCTCACAGTAAGGCGCTGTCCGGTTCGACTCTCAGCTAGAGCGTCTTCTGCGTGGAGACATGCGTGAAAGGGCGTACCTTCGATGAAGGTTGTGCGTCAGGGCTGGCAACTCAGCATGTAAAAATTCAACTGCCAATCATTAGCAGACCGGAGTTCCGCTGTGGCGACCCCTAACCGGGAAAAGCAGAAAGACACAACATTTTGAATGCACAGAATTTATTTATGTAACAGATGAAGCAATTTGAGATAAAAGGTGAATAGTGGCTTGAGGAAAATAAAGCTTGCAATGCTGGAGATCACTGCTTTACATCATGCTTTATTTTAAAAAACAAAAGTGTTAAAGTACAAAACCAGTAGTGCATACTGTCATTATGTTTATGATTGCTGAAAATAAAACTTACCTAAAGGTAAATGGGGGAAATCTGAAAGTTTAAATGACTGGATCTTTTTGAACTTAAAAGTTCAGCAAAACTGCAGAAATGTTTTGTTTACTGTACATTAAAAACTGGTATCAATTGTCTCCTTTACAGGCCATTGTGTACCGTCCGTTTTACAAAGCACATTTCATGCACAGGCCTGTGAAGAACTGTTCAAGCACTTGTGTATTAGTGGGACCCCAAAAATAAGACTTCACGCAGGCCTTCTCCTTGTCCAGTTGTGTGGTGGAGAACGATGGTGGGGACAGTTCCTTTCCAATGTTCTGCAGGAACTATACAACTCTGAGCAACTTCTCATCTTCCCACAGGACCGGTATGTCTATATTTATTTCATTGTTATCTATGAAAAAAAAAGTTTGTCAAAGCAAAAGTGGAAAAACATGATGGTGATGAATTTTGCACAGTCTGAAATGTCATTGACTGGGTTATACTTAGCGCGTTTTAACTATGGCAAAGGAAGCAAGCTTATCTATATTAGCAGAAATGTTTCACTGAGATGTCTATCCGCTGCAGATATTTTTTCTCTAGGATCACATTTCTAGAAGTACATTGCTAATGAAACTGAATTCACGTGCTGCTGTGTGCCCTTTTCTTGCAGCTCAGTCCTTAGAGGCAATGGAGTATATTTCCTGAGGTACAGGCTGAATTAAATGTTGAATTTTTTTTTCTCATTATGCTAAAATTATTTTATTGAAAAAATATTTCTGCATTTAAACCATTATCAAGACCGCAAAGCATTTATATTGTGGATTTCGTTAGCCTTACAACCAGAAAATATATGGACTGACAAGGTTTATATTTTAAGTGAGGCTTATTTTATGAACAGTTCCTGTCTTTTGTGTCTTAAAGATGTGTACTGTATAGCCGTACTGTTACAAAGTAAATGTTAACAATAAGGGATGTCTGGTTGCCACTAGATTATCTTGATTGTGCTCATGGGATCCCGTTATTTCTACAGGCCTTACTGTGCTGCCATGCATATTGTTTGCCAGCCAACTAATGAATGTGTGAAAGTTCTGTTATTTGTTACTGTTGTTGCCTGCTCAAATAAAAACGTTGATCTAATCACTCTAAACATAAAACCTGGTCTGTGCACATACTTTCTGGTTCTGTAACATAAATGCTTTGTGATCTGAATAAAGCAGAAAATGCAGAAAACTCTTCCTGTAAAATATTAAATCATAAAATTATTTATTTTTTATTTATTTGCCAAAATAAACAACTCAAGTTTTTGTACTACACCACCAACTATCTAAGTTTGTATAAGTTCTGATTCATACTGATAAGTTTTATATTGCCTATATATGTTTTAATTTTATACTCTTCTAACTTTTGCTATTTAAAAATTGTCATTTGTTTATATTTTTGCTGTTAATTGTGGAGCTTTTCTCCCCAGGCCTCCACTGAAAATGGGTTCCCAACCCAGCGGACTTTCCCAGTTAACAATGTCAATAAATAAATAAATTAAAATAAAATAAAATCATTTTGCTACATGTGACTCAAAAGGTCTGCCTATCTATTAGCTAAACTGATATATAACATTTAATTGAAGGGTACTGTCCACTATTAAGGAGGCAACTCTTTTGGAGAGAGCAGTCTTATTCCTGAAGAAGCAACCAAAATAGTGTTGCCTTATTGAGTAGATCTCTTTCAGAACTGTTATTGGAGAGCACACGTTTTCCATACAGGCCCTGCCCTATGGAACAATCTCCCATCTCTGTAAAAGGCCAAGACAAACTCCAAGAATTGAGAGCATTCCTGGTAGATTATCTCCAAAATGAAATAATTTCTCAATGCTTCTGGGATTATGGTTAATATGGTTCCTGTGACTGATCATCTCTAAAGTGAAATGGCTTGTAAAGGCTTCAGGAATAATGGTCAGTTTAGTTACCCAGTAAAATATACATAAAAGTCGTCCTCTATTGTGGTATAAATTGTATGTAGAACTGCAAATATAGCATATAAGGATGAAGTCAGTGTTGGTGGCTTCTTCATAACTGTATTATGTCTTTTGTTTTGTCTTTGCTTATACTGTTTGTCTGTATGTATTTCCTAAATGAATGGTTTTGGCCATTTTATATAATTGTGTTTAGTCATTCTGTGTATCATTTATGCAGCTGTACAACAAACTACAAGGTAGTGTTCAGTCATTTTGTTTGGTTTATGCAACTGTAAAACTGTTGTCAAATTGAAAGTCAGTATTATTACCTTATAGGGTGGGTTGTGATGGAAAAGGGTCTTTGGACCAGCTCATTTACCTGATTAAAAAACAAAAATAATAGTGTTGAGGTTGGGATCATGGCGTTTACCTCACAAACACAAGATACAGGATTTTATTCTTAACCTTTAGTCACTATCTGAATTTGGCTAGGCATGTAATTGTCTGCTGACTGCCTAGTATTTACCCATGAACCTATAAAAATAAACAAGTACTTGGAAAATGCAGCTTTGAAGACATTTTTGAGACAGTAGTAGATCACTGCATTATTTTTATGAGAGGATTACTTTTTAACTCAGTCAACCATTTTCAAGAATGCTGCGTCTCTAAACCACTCGACTGACTTGCTTCAAACTTAAAGGGCTGTATCTCCACAAAGTTTTGACATATTCTGATGAATTTTCAAGTTCATCATTATTAATAATTCCTTTGATTGTATTCTTTCTGTCAGAGGCATAGCAGTAGCTGCATTATAAATCTTAATAAAACAATTCTAATGTAACTACATATGCCATAACATTTTAAAAGAATGGAAAATGTATATTGTATGCAGGCAAGTATTTATTTTTTTAGACTTACAGTAACACTATGTTCTGGTAGCTTTTATTTATTTTTTCTTTTAAGAAAATAGCTACTTTTTTGTTTTAAACTGGGAGCTTGCTGGTGTGGGAGTTACAGTTGCTGCCTCGTAGCACTTGGGTTACCAGTTTGGTTCTTGACTGAGTGCCATCTGTGTAGCATGTGCAGTGCATGCCTTCACTGTATCCACTTGGGCTTTTGCTGGGTGTTCTGCTTTCTTTACACATTCAAAGGACATGCAGTAGGTGAATTGGCAGTCCTCCAGACTGACCGTAGGTGTAGCTATAACTCACTTCTATGTGACTGGTGCCCCATCCAGGATTAGCTTCTCTGTTTTATGCCCACTGAGTGCTAGTTTTACCTTCAGTAGCTAAGCAGTAAAGCAGAAAGTTTTTGAATGCTACAGTTGGTCAGTTTCTAATGTACATTCTGATCTCAGTAAACCCATATCTGCAGATGTCAATGTCTCTGTATTGCTTCCATATTTTTAATACAAAATTGAGATTTGTCTGTTGGATAATCAACCTTGTACAACACATAATGAACTAACTAAGAGCAATGAAAGTCAGCTGGCAGCACTATCTTGAATGTGTGTATTACTGTTGAGACTAGCTAAATGTTTTTATTATAGCATTTATAATTACATAAAATGTTATTTTTATGAGAAATAGGTATTCTCTAGTTCTTAGATCACAAGAACACCCAAGTGAGTCTAATGCTTACTGAGTTTGTTGGCAGAACAGATGCCGTATGTATGTGTGTGCTGTGGAATGAATAGAAAGAGGGAAAAAAACAGCAAGCCAATGGCTTTGTCGTCATACTGGTAGTAACAAGAAGTTCAGGATCTTGCCTCTAGGAAATTTTATCACAGATTTCTCAGGAAAAATGTTACGAATCACATGTATACATTACATAGCTTTATTTCCATGAAGTATGTGTAACTGCATACATGTTTTGGGAGTAGTGTGGAGGCATAAATCCAGTGACAGAAAACTTCTATATTCTGGGAGAAATGTATGTGAATTTTGCTTCTGTAGTAATCACAACTCACTGTGGGCATTTTTTAAACATATGCTGTATTTCTTGCAGAGAAGAAAAAATCCAATATCCACTCCTACTCAATATAATGCAGTATACCAAGACTGTCACTGTGAAATGCCTGTAAAGCCCTGCATTTGGTAGTTGTGCATAAAAAGGGGAGTCCGGAGCTTAATTTTTGTCATTGAAAATGTCCTTCTATTTAATGTTGCAGTATTCTTTATATATGGGAAGTCCTCTGCCCAAGTGACCCGACGTCTGGCAAGCATACAACAGCTTTTAGCTATTGCATGTATGTATTGGCAACATCAGCCATAGCAGGAAGTCTGCATGTACAATCCTCTGAACTTTTCTGCCACCATTTGGAACACTTGACTCGTACGTCGGTCTGCTGCCTGATTCTGTTGGTTGCTGCCAGCTTTCAGATAAGTGCCCCATTGGGGATTTATTTCTTTGCTACTGCCTTCTTAGCTTAGTTGATGTCATCCAGGAAGAGCAAATAAGTGTAGGTGTGGAAGGCAAATTCCACATAAGGACAGCCACAATCTTTGTCTTTTCTGTCTAGGCCCCAATCACAAACATCGTTCTTGTTCTGTTTATCAGACCTTTGTCACAAAAACATTGCAAAGCTGAATTTCGGCTTTGAATCTTTACGTAGAGAATCAACAACTTAAAAGACTAGCTGAAGACGTTATGGAGGTTTCTGTGGGTCCTTCTGCCAAGCTGATTTTGAAGAGGAAGGTCAGTAAACCTAGGCCTGAATCCTGTTCGGCTGCGCCTCTATCCATCAATGCAACAGTTAGTGAAGACCTGGAGTTACGTTCAGAGGTTGGGTCCGCTTCATCGGCGATACCTCCTCAGAAACAGTTAGAATCTGACCTTGGCACATCCTCAGAGGCAGTGCAGACGTCCATTTTGGATGGACAAGAGGAACCACGAACTTACTGTGCTTGAAGGGCCCAGGGACATACCTGTTACTAAAGCTAGGGGATAAAATTCCAGAGTCGGCCACAGAAGCCAGGCCTATCTCGGGTTCTTCCTCAGCTCATCATGCAGAAATGCTTGTTAAGAAAAAAACGGTAAACTAAACCATCTCAGGTCCCTTCCTGTCTACAGTCTGACTGGGATACATTTTCTCAGGGGTTTATTATGGCTTTAATGGCTGTTAAGCCTTCCACCTCTGTTTCTCTTCCTTTTTTACATCCTCTCCTGTTAAAAGGGTTAGGGAAAAAGAATTACATGATGATAATTCTTCCTCTGATGAGGATTCCTTGGCATGCTGTATACAAATTACTTTCCCTTTAGAATATGCTTCTCCAGAGGAGGAGTCCAGTGAGGCAAATTCCCCAGTAGAAGGGATTTCTTTTGGGGAGACAGTTAAAATGAGAGAATGTTTTAAATGGGACTGCTCACAGATCTCAGAAGAGCAAAAAAGGTATTATGACCTTTTACAAATGGAATCCCCTTCTTCTGCTGTGCCACCTGTTTTGCCAGCATTTTTGGACACTTTTTCCTCTGTATCGAAGACTCCTGATTCACAGGCTCTTGCTCAGAAAAGGCCAGACAGGTTCTGCAAGGTGCCTGATAACTGCAAATCCATGTATAAGTGTCATTCAGCTGCTCCAGCTGTACTATCCATTGCTTCAGGCAGGTCTTCTAGGTTATCTTCTTCAAAGCTTCTTCCTTCAGATAAGGAGTGTAAAATTATGGAAAGACTTGGTAAGAAAGTTTATTCTTCTTCCACTTTAGCTATCAGAGCTATAAATTATTAAACACATGTCTAGATATTCATTCCCCCTACTTTGACATGCCTCTCAAGTTCTTTCACAGCTTCTATACACTGACCTTAAAAGGCAGGTTATGTGTCTATTAGCAGCTTCTTCTCAAGTTGCTAGACACTTGATTAAATGCAGTTATGATGCAGCTGAAGCATCTTGTAGAGCAGCTGCTTCTGTCCTTAGAAGGCACTCTTAGTTGAGGCTTCAGTCTTTGCCAGATGACATCAAAGCAAAATTGGTGGATTCACCTCTAGATAACTGCTCTTTTTGGTTCTGCAGCTGCACATTTATTTAAGTCCTTCCAAGAGAAGGGAAAGGAACTTCAAGATTTGAAGCACCTTTTTGTGTTTCCTGTTCCAAAATTCCACAGAAATTTTCCCACTAACACTTCCTTTGTTAGGAGACAAGACACACCTGTCTTCTTCCTCTGCTTCTTCTTCCACATCTAAAGAGAGGGGTTCTAAGGGAATTACTTTCTCAAATCGCAATTCAGTATGTGCCAATGGACCAGAGAGGCAGAAGGTTTTACTCAAGAATGTTTCTTGTCCCCAGAAAGAATGGTCCTTGGAGACTAATTCTGGACCTATCCCATTTAAACAATTTTCTGAAAGTACCAACTTTCCGCATGCTGTCTTTACAGACTTTGTTTTCTTTGATTCCGCTTCAGTCTTGCATAGCTTCCCCAGACATCAAGGATGCCTACCTTCACATTTACCTATCCATCCTCTTTACAGGAAATGTTTACGTTTTTCTGTGCCTTCTTTGCACTTTCAGTTCTCTGCCTTGCCTCTTGGAGTTTCAACTGCCCCAAGCGTATGCACAAAGTGCTTGGCCCCTGTGATTGCTTTCCTCAGAGTCAAGGGAATTCAGGTATACACATACCTGGGATGATCTTCTTTTTCTGGCTCCTCAGTCAGAACAGTTGATTCAGAATCTGCAGTTTGCCATTTCTCTCCTGCAAAGTCTGGGTTTCACTATAAATTTTAAAAAAATCTTTTCCTTCCCTGTCACAGGATCACACCTTTCTAGAATGCAGGTTCAGAACAGACCTCATGATGGCTTTTCTTCCACCAGAAAAAAGTCTGTCCCTCACTTCCTTCTTTGAAAGTCTTCTACCTCTTCCCTTCATTACAGCCAGTGATTTTTTTTGAGACTTCTAGGGTTTATGGCAGTCGCAATACCCATGCTGCCCCGTGCAAACCTCCACATGAAGTTTCAGTGGTACCTAAAATCAGTTTGGATGCAGCATGCTTACCCTCAGGAGTGTGTGATCCCTCTTCTCCCATGCCTAAAATCCGAGCTCCTTTAGGGGATTCAGCAAATTTCTCTGAATCTAGGACTTCCTCTTCATCTGCCCCACCCAAATCAAGAGTTGTTCACAGATGTCTCAGACATTGGCGGGGGGGGGGGGGCAATTTTTGCATCAAAGTGCAAGGCCTCTTTCACGAACAAAAGAGCATATCAACATCAAGGAAATAAGGGCTGTTATTCTAGCTCTACAGGCTTTTCATCTTTTCTTTCATCCAGGCCTCTGAAAGTGTTTAGGGACAACACCACAGTCCTTTGGTATGTCAACAAACAGGGGGGACAAAGTCTTACCTTCTTTGCAGTTTAGCTGTCATGGCATGTGATTTGGCAGGTCAGTACAATGTGACTGTGACTGTTCAAGCGGTTTACATCCCATCCACTCAAAACATTGTGGCAGACACACTTAGTAGGTCCATGACTCAATCCCATGAATGGATGCTTCACACTGATGTGTTTCTGGACTTGGTCCATCGGTGGGGTACTCCTCTACTGGATCTTTTTCCTTCCCGTCTGAACAGACAGCTTCCTTTTTTTGTGCCAGAGTCCCATATCATCTGGCTTTGGAAGTTGGGCGCCCCATCTTTCTCATGGAAGGGGATGTTTCTCTTTGCATTCCACCCATTTCCTCTCATTCAAAAAGATTTGCTTAAAATTCAACAGGACAGTCCAAAAATCTTGCTGGTGACTCCCTTTTTGTCAAGACAACATTGGATGTTCTTCGTGTTTCACTGTTGCAGTCATTACATTTGGGTTGTCTACCTGCAGGTAGCCCTCAGCCGGCCTGAATACCGGAGTCTTGGATTCCTGCATCGGATGCTGTCTCCTCTTCCACGACGTCAGGTCGTCAGGGGTATAAAACATGCAGCCGATGCCATTAGACCAGTCTTTCTTGCCGCGCGGTGCCCGAAGCAAAAGCAGTTCGCTAGCGCCGGTCGGCTGACTCTTGAAATTTTCATTTTCGAGTTTCAGAACCGAAGTCTTCAAAAAAGCTAAGTACCCCGTTCGGGATCCTTTTTTCTTGCTCTTAAACCAATGTCAGTAAAAGTTAACAACTGTATTACCTGTGGAAAGCAAATACCTCATAAAGATTTTCATTCGTACTGCATTCCTTGCTTAGGCTCAGACCACGACATCCCTTGCTGTCAGTTTTGTGCCTTATTCAACCTCCGAACTATTTGTCGTCGGGCTATTTTTGCAGTAAATTATTTTGGTACTCTGTTTAACTATCCAGAAATGGCTTCGGTAAGCCATCCGACTACCAATATTCTGAAAAAACATAAAGATATAGACAGACTGCATAGGTCCAAAACTGCCGCAGACGCTTCCGCTAAGCTAGTCGTCAGTTCGCCGGTACTCAGTGAAGTGTTTTTGCAGCCCCTGATACCCGCTACTTCAAATTCGCAGGCCTCTGCTGAGACCCTTTCGGAATCCTGTGTGCTGCGAGATCCTCCTTTGACAATGGAACCTGCGGATGTCTCTACCTTGGATGGGTCCGGAGCCACTGTGCAGACACCAGCTTCTGAGGGTGTATTAAGGCCTACAGACTTGCATTTCAAACTGACACCATCTTCTTCTTCAAGGCCTAAAACTCGACTCACACCTACAAAACCGACGTCCAAACTGCATGGTCAGGCCCATATGCCTAAAAAAACAAATGATAAGAATATTTGAAGACTTTATTACTTTAATTAGGGGAAGCCAGCCTTCCCCCTCTAAGAGACCTAGAATTGATTTTCCTTCTGATTCTTCTGATCAGGATTCTGAAATTTCTATTTCTTCTGATTACCAGGATTTGCCCTTATCTACCTGTGAGGATTCTGATGCAGAGGATTCCATTCCCTCTGCTTCCCCTCCAGAAGATTTTTCTTTTGGTGAAACCTTGCACACTCTTAGGGAGCATTTCCACTGGGAAAGCCAGGATTACTCTGGCTCCAAAAAGAGGCTTAGCAAATTCTTACTCCTCCCTCAACACAGGCCTTTAGCTATCCCTCCTGTTCTGGACATTGTAGATCATGCCTTCTTGGAATCTAGTCTGGCCCTAGACTCTTTACCTCCAGCTTCCAGAAAGCCTGACAGATATTACAGAGTACCTGACTCTCACAAGTTTCTCTTCAAGAATCCTACTGCAGATCCAGAGACCATTTCCCAAGGACCAAAAGGCATTAAGGCTCCTACTGCTAAAAACCCTACCCCATCTGTTAGAGATTCCAGGGCCTTGGACAGATGGGGTAAGAAGGTATACACTTCTGCTACTTTGGTCATTAGGGCCTTAAACTGCCAGTTTCATATGTTAAAGTATCAACAGCATATTATTGGACTACTTGAACAGAAAATTATGCTGATTTCTGACGGTGCTGAACATAAAGAATTACAAGATTTAATACATTCTGCTGAACAAGTTGGTAAACGTACTTTGTAATGTGGTTTTGATTCTTTAGAAGCATCTTGCAGGGTGGCGGTCACTTTGTCTGTACTTAGAAGGCATGCTTGGCTTAAGGAGCAAAACTTGCCAGATCATATTAAAGCTAAATTACTGGATGCTCCCTTAAACCAAGGGAACAAATCAGAAGTAGTCCTTAAAAAGATGGAGGAAAAAGCTAAATCTATGCAAACTGTTAAAGATTTCCTGCAAGTACAGCCTCCCAGATTTAGTAGGCATTGGCCTTCTAAGAATTGGTCCTTTCCAGATTTCTTCCATGCCTTCTCAGCCCAAACCCAAGAACAGCAGACCACCTAGGCCACAGTCTCAAGGTACACACAGGCCTAAGCAGTGGGGGGCTCTTACTTCCAAAGCTGGAAGTAGTAAGACTCCCCCATATGGAAAAATGTCACAATGAATTAACCTTAACCCTTCCAAGCCCTGCTCAATTGCCTGCTCTCTTAGGGGGAAAGATCGCCCTGCATACAAAAAACTGGGAATACATTACCCAGGACAAATGGGTTTTAAATGTAGTTTTCCAAGGATACAGGTTCCACTTCCACACCTTACCAACCCCAAACGGTTTGCCATACCTACCCACAAATCAACGGGCAGAGGCTCAACAGCAGGTTCTTTCTCTTCTAAGTATCAGGGCTATTCAACTGTTCCAGCAGAAGAAAGAGGACAAGGTTTTTACTCTACTTTTCCTGGTGCCCAGAAAAGACAACTCCTGGCGTCCTATCCTGGACCTCTCTATTCTAAATACCTTTTTGGTAATCCCAGAATTCAAAATACTAACACTTCAACAGCTGCTTCCTATGCTAGGCAAAGATGCCCGTTGGCAACCTTGGACTTGATGGAAGCTTACCTGCACAATCCAATAACGGAATCTTGCAGAAAATACCTACACTTCAGAGTAGGCTTTATGCACTATCAGTTCTCTGCACTTCCCTTTGGCTTATCTACTGCACCCAGGGTATTCACAAAGTGTCTAGCTCCAGCCATTGCATTTTGCAGGCAGAGAAATATTCAAATATACCCATACCTGGACGATTGTCCTGATTCAGGCAGAAAGCCAGGACATGCTATTAAACATCTGACATTTGTAAAGAAACTTCTAAACTTGCTGGGGTACACCATAAACAAAAAGAAATCTCATCTAGTACCGTGCCAACAGATTGTATTCCATGGAGCAAGATTGAACACATCTTCCCAGATGGCTCATCTCGCGCCAGAGAAACAAGTTTATTTGACAGCCTACTTCAAACTACTGGCCACAAAGACCCAGCTATCTGCAAGGAAAATCCTGCAAACCCTGGGGTTCATGGCCTCTTGCATTCTACTAATTCCATATGCAAGACTGCATATGAGGAAACTATAATGGTATCTAAAAAGCCTATGGTATCAAAATTCTCAGGACCTGGAATCAATGATTCCTATCGTTCCTTGTATAAAGACAGAGTTCCTTTGGTGGGCAGAGGCCTGCCACCTCAACAAGGGTCTCCCTTTCAGTCTACCCCCTGCTGCCCAAACCCTGACTACAGACGCATCAGACTATGCATGGGGGGCTCACTTGGCAGGGCGGTGCATTCAGGGCAAATGGAACCCGAATCAGATGCACCTGCATATTAACCAAAAAGAAATGTTAGCTGTACAGAATTCCCTGACAGCCTTCAAAGACCACATCCTTCCAGAACAGTTATTGGTAAAAACAGACAACACCACAGTTAGGGTACACAACTGTACTTTCCCTGTTCTACATTTAGCCAACGGTGATCATCACAAGTTTCCTTACATAGTGGACCTTCTCTCACAGGACAAGGGATTTCTACTTCATCCACGTATCAACTTTGTAACTGACTTTATGGGTGATAAACTTTTGATTCCTTTCAGACACATTTTCTCTGAGGACATGCTTAGAGTTCTGCAGGATGCCAGGAAACCCAGTACTAGGAAATCTTGCTTATCCAGATGGAAGAGATTTTCAAATTGGGGTCTTTCTCGAAATCTGGATCAATTTTCAGTAGATGTTCCACTTGTTCTTTACCTGTGTGAGATACTTAAGACTGGTTTGGTTTATTCTTCAGTGAAGGTTCACCTGTCAGCCATTTCTGCCAGTCTACCATTATCTCCACCTTTGTCTTCCAGATGTGAAATAAAACTTTTTCTTAAAAACATACTTCATATTAACCCTCCCAAGAAACCACTTCCACATCCTTGGGATTTGAATCATGTCTTAGAGAAGCTTACTGTAGCCCCTTTTGAACCTGCAGTCTCAACTTCCTTAAAGTTTTTTACCTAGAAAACAGTTATTTTGCTACGTTTCACTTCTGCTAGGAGGATTGCTGAGATTCAAGCTTTGGCTTCTTCAACTTTTCTTGTTTTTCACAAGGATAGGGCCTCTGTGTACTAATCCTCTCCTTTATGCCCAAGGTGGTGAATGAGCTGTCTCTTAATCTGTTCCGTTTCCCACTTTCTTCCCTTCTCCTCAGTTCTCCAGTGAGAAGATTTTGCATACCTTGATTGTGCATAGACAACTCAGATTTTTTTTTGGATAAGGTTAAGGCTGCCAAAGTGTGATCAGCTGTTTGTTTCTTTTCCTCCCAGAGCTCTGTGTTTGCCTGTCTTTGCAGTATTCTTTCCATCCCTCCTCCCCCCATACCTTGCTGTTTTCTTGAATAGCAGATTATTTGTCTTTTGCACTGATGTTCCTACTGGGGCATTTCGGTTCTGAGGATTGTATGTGCGGACATCCTTTTATGGTGATGTCAGCACATACATGGAATGTCACACGTGCCTGCAGTGGCGAAATGCTGTTATATGCTGGCTGTCGGGGTCACTTGGGCAAGGACTTCCCATATTTAAAGAATACTGCAACATAGAAGAGAAGGATATCTAAGAATACAGTAAGATTTTGCACAACTATTCTTTCTCAGCATCAGTCAACTGTTGGGTGGCTAGACAGAACCAAGGAAGTGAGTGTTAATTTATCATCCTTTTCTTGTCTAAGTTTTTGCAATCCTAGAGACAGTCATATTTTCCTAGCATTCTCATATATATATATATATATATATATATATATATATATATATATATATAAATGTGTGGGTATATATATATATATATATATATATATATATATATATATAGATATATATAGATATATATATATAGATATATATATATAGATATAGATTCATAGAGTAGTACTAGGCTAACTGCCCTTGTGGGCTATTTTAAGCCTAGCCAATTACCACATAAGGGAATCAAACCCTGCACCTTGCATCTGTAAGGTAAACACCTTAAACCATTATGCCAACCTCCCACCCTTTTATATATATATATATATATATATATATATATATATTTTTAGGTATATAGTTCAGGGCTGTGGGTGCTTGGCTCCACATTAGGGGTACAAGGAAATTGCCCTTCTACAAAAAAAAAGTTTGTATATTTTGCAATCTTGGGAGTGTTGCAGTTTTCGGGTTTGAGTAGTAGCATGTCAATTAAATGAGAAGCAGTTATTCATAGTGGACTCATATGAAAGGCATATGCCGTTCCACAATTGACAGTTCTTATTAAAATGTTTGGATAATGATGCATGGATACTCAACTAGAAACTACTCATAAAACTCTCATTCTATATTTGAAGATATAAATGCACATCAGGGTTAACTGGCTGTTACATTTCAAGGGAAGTGGTTCAGCTTACTGTCTGACAGATGGGTGAAAGAAAGAGATGTTCTTCGTGTTTCACTGTTGCAGTCATTACATTTGGGTAATCTACTTGCAGGTTGCCTTCAGTCGGCCTGATTAACAAAGTCTTAGGTCCTGCGTCGGTTGCTGTCCCTTCTTCCATGAAGTTAGGTCGTCAGGGTTATAAAACATGCAGCCGACACCATTACATCAGTCTTTCTTGCCGTGTGGTGCCCGAAGCAGAAGCAGTTCGCAAGTGCCAGTTGGCCGACTCCTGAAATTTTCGTTTTTGAGTTTCAGAACTGGAGTCTTAAACTAAAAGCTAAGTACCCCGTTGGGGAAACTTTTTCTTGCTCCTTACCGATGTCAGTAAAAGTTAACAATTGCATTACTTGTGGAAAGCAAATACCTCATAAAGATTTTCATTCGTACTGTATTCCTTGCCTAGGCCCTGACCGCGACATACCTTGCTGTCAGTTTTGTGCTTTATTTAATCAGCACGCTATCCGTCGTCGGCTATGAATCTTCTGATCAGGATTCTGTTTTTTCTGACTCTTCTGATGACCTGGATTTGTCCTTACCTACTTATGAGGATTCTGATGCATAGGACTCTATTCCTTCTGCTTTCCCTCCTGAGGATTTTTCTTTTGGGGAAACCTTACACACTCTAAGGGAGCATTTTTACTGGGAAAGCCAGGAATTTTCTGATTCAAAAAAGAGACTTAGGGATTTCCTTCTTCTACCTCAGCATAGGCCTTTGGCTATTCCTCCTGTACTAGACATTGCTGATGATGCTTTCTCAGAATCCAGTTTGGCCCCTGATTCCCTGCCTCCTGCTCACAGTAAACCTGCCAGATACTACAGGGTCCCTGAGTCCCACAAGTTCCTTTTCAAAAATCCTATTGCAGATCCAGAGACTATTTCACAGGGGCCCAAGGGCATTAAGGCTTCTACTGCTAAAAATCCTACCCCTTCTTATAGAGACTCCAGGGCGCTGGATAGATGGGGTAAAAAGGTTTACACTTCAGCAACCTTGGCCATTAGAGCTTTAAACTGCCAATTTCATATGTTAAAATATCAGCAACATGTTATTGGACTGCTTAAACAGAAAATAATGTTGATTCCTGACTGTGTGGAAAATAAAGCCTTACATTCTGCTGAACAAGTTAGAAAACATACTTTGCAATGTGGTTTTGATTCTTTAGAGGCCTCTTGCAGGGCTGCTGTTACTGGGTCTGTGCTTAGAAGGCATGATTGGCTTAAGGAGTAATCTTTGTCTGATCATGTTAAACCTAAATTGTTGGATGCTCCTTTAAATCAGGACCACCTGTTTGGCAACAAGGCTGAAGAAGTTCTTAAAAAGATGGAAGATAAAGCTAAATCTGTGCAAATTGTTAAAGATTTTTTACAAGTTCAGTCTCCTAGATTTAGTAGGCACTGGCCATCTAAGAATTGGTCCTTTTCAGCCCCTTCCAGGTCTTCTCAAGCCAAAGCCAGACACAGCAAAAAACCCAGGTTTCAGTCCGAGGGGACTCCGAGAACTAAGCAGTGGGGGTCCTCCACTTCCAAATCTGGGAATAACAAGACTCCCCCTAAGGTAGACTGTCTCAATGACTTCCTTTTAAAATTTCCAAGCACTTGTCTTCTGACTGCCCCTTTGGGGGGAAGGATTGCTCTTCATGCAAAGAACAGGGAACTCATTACCCAGGACAAATGGATTTTAAATATAGTGTCCCAGGGATACAGATTTCACTTCCACATGTTGCCAACACAAAGTGGGTGGCCGGACCTACCCCCAAATCAGTGGGCAGAGTCCCAAAAACAAGTACTTTCAATCTTAAGCATGGGGGCTATTCAACTGGTACCAGAAGAGGAAAAGGGACAAGGTTTCTACTCGAGACTTTTCTTGGTACCCAGAAAAGACAAATCATGGCGTCCTATCCTGGACCTGTCTACTCTAAACACCTTTCTGGAGATTCCAAAATTCAAGATGCTGACTCTTCACCAGTTACTTTTGATGCTAGGTGAAGACGCCTGGTTGGCAACACTAGATTTAAAAGACGCATACATGCATATCCCAATCAGGGAATCTTGCAGAAGATACCTACGCTTCAAAGCAAGCTACACGCACTATCAGTTCTCTGCACTGCCCTTTGGCTTATCTACTGCACCCAGGGTATTCACAATCTTGATGATTGGATGGGAAATAGGAAATTCACCCCGGGGATCACCTCTGTGGCTCTGCTCAACAGTGGCACAGGAAAATAATTTTCTTGGGTGGCAAAAGCCAGGGTACCTTTTTGGCTGGGCTTGTATAGGCCCCAGGGCCGATAGCCTAGTACCTACCTATGAACCTAGCTCCAGTTATTGCATTTTGCAGGCAAAGAAGTATTCAAATATACCCATACTTGGACGATTGTCTAATTCCGGCAGAAAGCCAGGGCATACTTTTGAATCATCTGGCCTTTGTAAAAAGGATTATAACTTGTCTGGGGTACACCATAAAAGAAAAAAAAATCACAACTGGTACCCTGTCAACAAATTTGCATTCCTGGGAGCAAGCTTGAATACAACTTCCCAGATGGCTTACCTCACGCCAGAAAAGCAAATTCATTTGACAACCTACTTCGAACAAATGGGCACAAAAACCCTGCTATCTGCAAGACAAATACTGCAAGCCTTGGGGTTCATGGCCTCCTGCATTCTTCTAATTTCATATGCAAGACTGCATATGAGGAAACTACAGTGGTATCTAAAAAGCCTATGGAGTCATTCTCACAGCCTAGAAACAATGATTCCTATCATACCTTGCCTACGCCTAGAGTTCCTTTGGTGGGCAGAGGCCTGCCACCAAAACAAGGTACTACCTTTCACACCACCCCTGCCAACCAAACCCTAACAACAGATGCATCAGACTATGTATGGGGGGCTCACCTGGCAGGGAAGTGCATTCTGGGCAAATGGAACCCAAGTCAGATGTACCTGCATATTACTCAAAAAGAAATGTTAGCTGTACAGAATGCTCTGACAGCCTTCAAGGACTACATTCTTCCAGGATAACTAATGGTAAAGATGGACAACACCACGGTTATGTGGTACATAAACAAGCAGGGGGGTACACATTCTTACCCCCTCTGCAGTCTAGCCATGGCACTGTGGAACACAGCCTTGTTCTACCAAGTGCACCTACAAGCTCAATTCCTGCCAGGAAAATTAAATACACTGGCAGACGGACTAAGCAGAAACCTCATGGACCCACACGAGTGTAAACTGGAACCAAGGATTTTCAACATGTTGACAAGAGAATGGGAGAGCCCTGATATAGACCTGGTTGCCTCCCCCAGAACTGCCAATTAGACAAATGTTGCACAAGGACTCCCCACAAACAAGCCTGGAATGTAGATGCTCTGTCCTTCAGCTGGAAAATCCTATCAGTCTATGCCTTCCCCCTGCTGCCTGTCCAACAGGACAAACCAAGGATGATTTTGATTGCCCCAGACTGGCCGCACCAACACTGGTACCTCCTCCTCCGCAGTGTGTCACGGTTATCTCCATGGCACCCGCCTCAGACTTCTTCCATGCCGTCTCAGCAGGAGAACCAGATTCTGCACCCTCAGCTTCCAACACTGATCCTTGCAGCATGGCTAATTACTTAAACTCTCCCTTACCATCCCTCATGAAAACCTGTGATGGATGTCCTTTTAGAGACAAGGAGGCCTAGTACCAGAAAATCTTATGCTGAAAAATGGAAAAGATTCTATGTCTGGAACCAGTCTTAAAGGATGAGCACAGCAGTGCCCAATTTACCTCAGATTTTACAATACTTTATTGAGATGCTTCACAAGGGCCTGCCTTTTTCCTCCATTAAAATCCATGCCTCAGCCATTTCAGCTCATTATAACACAGAACCTCCCCTCTTCTCTCATCCACTGCTCAAGCAGTTCCTCAGGGCGGCCAAAAATTTGAGACACCCAGGAGAGCTCCAACTCCATCCTGGGACCTTAACTTTGTATTGGAGAAACAGACTTAAAATTTCTTTCTTGGAAAACAGCTTTTCTTTTAGCAATCACTTCAGCTAGAAGCGTATCCGAATTACAGGCCGTTATGGCAGTGGAGCCTTTCATCATCTTTCATGCGGACAGGGTGTCATTCAGAACCAATCCATCCTTCATGCTCAAGGTGGTATCCAGTGTGGCTCTTAATCAGTCCATTCATTTGCCAACCTTCTTTCCCAATCAACAGAACAAAGGGGAACGGATACTGCATTCCTTGGATGTGCGCAGACAACTTAGATTCTACTTGGACAGGATTAAACCTCAAAGAAAATCTGAACAACTGTTGGTAGCATTTGCTGCAGGGGCAGAGGGGAAGGCTATTTCAAAACAAACCATTTCTAAATGGATAAGCTATTGCATTAATTTCTGCTATAAGCACCATGGTAAACCTATCCCCCAGGGGATCAGACCTCACTCCATCAGGGCTGCATCTACTTGTACAGCCTTTCTCAGAGGCGTTCCTACTAGGGACATCCTGGAAGCTGCTACCTGGAGTTCTGTACATACTTTCACCAAGCATTATCATTTGCCAGTTTTCTCTAAATCCAGAGCTGGCTTTGCCACTGCAGTCTTACATGGCCTTATAGCTGGCCCTAATGTTCTCTAAACTCCTCCTCCCAACCATAGCTTTGGGAATCTACCCAAATGTAATGACTGCAACAGTAAAACGAGAAGAACATAGTACAGTTGTGTACACTTACCATAAATGTACATGTTTGAGTGTATTCACTGTTGCAGTCCTGGTTACCCTCCCTCCTGCCCCCTAACTTATTTTGGCTATACCTCTACTTTCCTTTACTATGCTTAAAATCCTTTTTGATGTATTTGCTTTTTTATTGGAGGCATACCTTTGTGTTTTTGTTTAATTGCTTTATTAATCAGGCCGACTGAGGGCAACATGCAAGCAGATTACCCAAATGTAATGACTGCAACAGTGAATACACTCGAACATCTACATTTATGGTAAGTGTACACAACTGTACTTTTCACAGGTGTACAAGCTAGAAATCTAATGTTTTCTTTCCTTTCATAAGGACAGAGTATCACTTCGGACAAATCTTTCTTTCCTACCCAAAGTTGTTTCAGATTTCACAGTAAACCAGTCTGTTGACCTACCAGTATTCTTTCCTAACTTCTCGAACAAGGGAGAATATTGCCTCCACCTTTTAGATGTACATAGACGATTGAGATTTTATCTGGACAGAACTAAGGAAGTCCGCAAACCAGACCAATTGTTTGTATCTTTTTCAGGCCCGAAATTGGGGAAAGCTGTCTTTAAAATAACTCTGTCCAAATGGCTAAGAGATTTTATACTCCTGGCGTACCAACATTCAAAAACCCCTATACCAGGCAAAATCAAAGCACATTCCATCAGATGTGTGGCAACTTCAAAAGCCTTTCATTCAAGGGCATCCATGGACGATATCTGTGCAGCTGCAACATGGGCTACTCCCCATACCTTTATCTCTCACTACAATTTGGATCTGGTCTCCAGGGGAAGAGCCTCCTTTGGTTTGATGGTGCTCAGGAATATTCTTCCATAGGGGCCACCCAGGACATAAAAGGTAGTTAGGGACTCTGCCCCATCAGCAAGGAATGAATGAAGATCAACAACTTCAGATATAGAAATTGTCTCACCATAACATTCAATTTGTGTTGTTGATCTTCATTCATTCATTACATCCCTCCCTCCTTTACCCCTCCTAGAGACTCCTGGGAGATTGTCTGGGTCCAGTGTCATTCTAGGTAACTTGCTCAGATATATAGCCTCTGCTTTTCTTGTTACGGGCAAACTCGATCTGAGGTAACTGGGAGAAGGGCGCTATGGGTGAAGCTTAGCTCGAGAATTTTTGACTGGCGCGAGCTTGGTATAAGGCCGACTCAGTTCCAAGGACAGAACTGATACCCATCAGTAATGAATGAATGAAGATGAACAACACAGATGGAACGTTATGGTAAGACATAACTTCTTTTTCAGGTCAGGACCTCTTGTCTAGTAGTGCCAAGAGTTTCTCAGGACCTAAATCCACATGGCATTTTTACTTGATCCACTGAGTGGCTCTGGAACTGTGGAAAGAGTACCACAGGAGAGCCAATGAACAAGTTTATTTCTAGATCCCTCTAAGTCTAAAAGAAAGATGATCCCTGGAGGCTTTTTCTTTTGGTCTGTTGTGACTGAAAAAAAATTATTAAAGGTGACCAAGCTTGAAATGCTGAAACTTCATACTTTAGTCTTGCATTTCTTGGTTGATTACAGGTATCGTCTTGGTCACTTTGCACCTGAAGGATACCTTTTTCCACTTTTCCATCTACAGAAAGCATAAGCAGTACCTAAGTTTGGGCCATTGCCACATTCCTTCCTTGTCTCCTTACATTCTTCCCCAAAAACTTTCAGCTATATCTCGCTCTACTATATATGACCTTAAGGATGTGAGGGTCCACATTTGCCTATACCTGGACAATGATTACCTGATCAAGTCCCCATCTGTAGAAGGACTCAGGATATCTCTGATACTTACCATACTTTGTATAACCACTCTGAGCTTCTCCCTCAACCCCCAAAAATGTGGTCTGGCCTTACAAATTCTGAGAAATTCCTGTTGGCTCACCTGAATACAGATGTCACTTTTTGCCTCTGGAAAGAAAGTGCTGTCCATTTAGAAGCCTTCTTTGCAAACTTTGTAGTTGTCAGCCAGAAGGATCTTCAGAGCCATGTGACACGTCCTTCTCCCCCTTCACTTTATTGGCTCTGTTAGTTAGCTTCAAACATGTTCATGGCCCTGCTAGCCAGACATGAGTAAAATCCATTGTTAGACATTTCTATTTCATCATGTAATACTTGTTATTCCTCCTATCATGAATGAGTTTTTTTGTTTGGCTCAGCAGGTAGTGCTCAACCAGATCAGACCCATGATGGTCTCAAGGGGGACACAGCCCTCACTGTCATGCCTTGTACTTTGCCAAAGGAACATTTGCAGCAACTAAAAGTCCAGGGAAACTATAGGAAAACCATGCTGCACAAGTAAGTCGACCTATAGAAGAGATTATGGTCTTGTATGTGTCCATAGTCTTTCAATTCAGCATTGACCCCAGGCATCGTAAGGGTTACGTGATGGACAATACCACATTGATATAGCATTTAAACATATAAAAACACAGGAAGGCACTCCTTGCCATAGACTGTGCAAGGCGATTGTTGGTGTGGGAGTTGGCTGTCCAGCATTGCTTGAATCTCCAAGTCTCTTAAGTTCTTGCATCCCAGAATGTGGTGGTAGAAAAGTAGGACTGTTTTCAGTGTCTTTTATAAGTGGAAGCTATATCCCAGGGTTCTCTTATCACTTAGAAGTGAGGGTATACCCAGGGACTAGGGCAAAACTTACCTTACCAGGATATTCCAGCAAAAATCTTTGAGCTGCTTGCTGTCCCTTACATGATAAACTTGATCTTAAATTTATAACTGAAAAAGTAATCTTCGCCCCTTCATAACCAAACTTTTCAGTAACTGAAAATGTTGGTAACTGCCTCTTCTGCTAGAAGGATATGTGAGTTGCAAGCCATCTTGTGTAAGGACTTGTTACAAGGTGTTGCACAACAACAGAATGATCCTTCAGACTAAGCTCTCCTTAATGCCTGTTAGTTTCTGAGCTAGCACTCAACTAGACTATTCAGCTTCTTACCTTTTACCCAAATCCTCAGAATTAAGGAAAAGAGCATTTCCGTTTGTTAGATGCTTGTATAGCGTGCAAATATTTTTGTTTATTTTATTTATTTTACATTTGTTTACCAGGAAAGTCCAACTGGACATGTCCTTTTTCAGCAGAGGCCCAGGGAGAAAAGCTCCACAATGAACATCTAAAATACAAATATCATTCCAAATATTAATTTATTTGGAGAAGAGAGATCAAACGGACATCAGCTGTTTGGCTCCATTGTGTCTGGAAAGGCAGGTAAACAAGTTTTCTTTTTGTCCAAATGGCTAGCAAGCTGCTTAGTCTTTTGTATTCACTAGCATAAAGGCCTGTATGGGCCGGATTAACATTAAATACATCCAGAGTGGCAAGACTGTAAACGATTTCTTCAACAGTGTATCTGCACAGAGAATTTTGAGACTGCTACGTGGATGCTTGCCCACATTTTCTCCAGGCACTAAAAGCTGGATGTTTATTTCAAAAGGAAGGCAGGGCTTGCCACTGTGGATTTGCAGGACATGATATAAATCCCACCTACTATGGGGAATACTAGCTTACTGACTTAGTACTCTTCCCATGGATAAGGATGTATACTGCAGCAGTGTTTTTAAACGTGAGCAGATTACAGTTGTACAAGAAACTTGTCATAGCAAATATTTGAGTAGAGGGATCATTACAAGACTCCTGTCCTTCTTGGTGCATTCCTCCAGAGAAAGTTGTGAGGAATGAAGACCTTATGACCATTCTTAGGTAGTGTTAAGTGTTAGCCATGTCTGTGTGACCTCTTCACTTAGCAAGCAGCACAGGAGTCTCCTGTGCCTAGAACAGAGAACAGCTGTCAGCTGTAGATGTAATGTTGCCAGGAGTACCCAGTAGAGTTTTATGAGCAGGTAGGGCCTGATGTGCAAGCACAAATGTAGATCCTTGTGGGGTTCATAAGCTAATCCATTTCTGGTCTAAAAAAGAACTGAAAATGGCATGTGTAGCTTCTCCCTTTTAAGCCTTAAGGTTGACCGATGTCTGGGGTGAAGGAAGAGATCAGCTTAAGAACATTGGTAAAATCTCTGGATGTTAGATTGGAAGGATGAATATCTGCCTTTGGGTATTTCCTAGTCAAAGAAGGGAGGCAGTGATCTCACATCTCATATGTGCTTGATTAGTTATTCATGCATTTGTACTTTCCTTTAACTGCTTCTTGGTTCTTTTTGCCTCTACCTGCCATTAAATTATTTCTTTGCTGGTTTTTATGTTGCTGTTATTTCTGCTAGAAGAATTTCTGTGTTACAAGCCCTCTGATACAAGGATCTATATCTGGGCATACACAAAAGATGGTTTCCCTTTGCACAAGTCCACATTTTCTGTTCAAGGCCATACGTAAATTTATATTCAGCCATTTTATCTCTTTATCCACTTTCAAGTTTATATTCTGAGAAAACCTAATCCAGGTGAAGATTTGCTGAACAGCCTAGAAAATCAGAGAAGGCTGACTTATTTTCTTCAGTGCATCTCTCTTTTGGGTTTCTAATACCATGACAGGAATGGGCCCCATTCATAAGTCAGGATATGTTTAAGTTCATGAAATTAGTATTGCTTCAGGCTTTAATGTTAGCCAAAGGTGCTCTTTGCAGAACCCACAATGTGCTCAGAACTGGCTTTTTCTGTAGTTCATGTGGAGTTACATGTATCGGTAGCATATCTAAATATGACTGTAAATTCTTTTTATCAGAAGCTTTGCTCCTTCTGTTGTTGGAACTGCCTGGGTATCCTCCTTCCTTGCTCTTGTTTCTGTTTGCAAATCCTGCTATTTTATTGCTTTATTTCTCTCTCTACATGATCAGTGCTACTTTTGTCTTTTTTCCTGAACTACTATATCTGGTTTGCTGGCATCGGTTTTTGAACTCTTTATAATAGGTGATCACATGTGATAAAAACTTCATCAGTCTCTACATTGCTTTCTGGTATAGGTGTCCAGTACTTCTCAACTACTGCAGTGTTGTAGTGTTTATGCAATCCCCAGTACAACAGTCTTAACACATGCAGCAACAAGATGTGCAACTGTTTCTAGTTCTGTTTTATAAACCTGCATTTTTCTGTCCATACAACATGTTCAATGGACTTTGTAAATTAATGTGTAAGTAGTCCAGAGAGGTCCATGATCATGTGTCACTATTAATAATCTTTCATATTTTGGTTTAAATTCATCTCTCTTTAACCATTCCTGTGTCAAACTAAGCAGAGAAGTCATCTTAGACTGCTTCTCATGTTTTAAAACTTTCACAATGTTTGGATCTGGTTCAGCAGATATGTTTGCAGGCCCATGACTGCAGATCTGTACATGTAATCAGTTTCGAGGAGGCCCTTACCTCCTTCAGATTGAGGAATATATAACATTGTATACTCTGATTTTTGTGTATCATTTTGTAAGCGTGAAGCATTTTTCCTTGTTTTCCTGTCCGTTGATCCACTATCGTTTGGGGCGAGTCACAACCTTCCAAACCATAAGAACAGAAAAGGCAAATTGCTTTCTAGTTTAGACTTTATTCCTAGATGTCAATGCTGTTTATATGTTAGTTTGTCTTCTAACCTATTCCTGACTGAGTTTTATTTGCATTTGCTCATGTTTTATTGCTGATCCTTCAATAATTCCCAAATAGGTATACATTCCCTCTGCTCAAGTTCATGTCATGTTCCTGTCCCAGATTATTTTTTTTTGTGCTGGGTCTTTCCTGCTTTAAACATTGCTTTTGCACATTTATCAAGATCAGATCCTAAGAAAGTTTTAATCACATGCAGTAGTGCTTTCAACTCCTTGATCTGATTAACTATATAGTTTTAAGGCATTCACACAAAGTAGGCGAGAAGTCTTTAAACAAGGTCATTTTCTGGGAGCCAAATTGTAGCCATGGCCTCGTATGTTAAATAGACAGCTTTGTGGATTAAGGGCAAAAAAAAAAAAAAAACAGCAGTGATGACAAAGAATCACCCTAAAATATCCCCCTTTGAATTTTTATCCCTGGGCTAATGATGTGCTCTTTGTCATGGCTTAACTGCAAAGTGGTTTATCACTGGAATGCAATTGATCAATGTAGGGTGTGTCTTATAGATCTCCTTTATTCATGAATGTGGGATGCTTTCAAATGATTATTTTTTTAACAATCTATACATGCCATACCTAGATTCTTCCCCTTTTTATTCTCTATTTTGGCTTTATTTAACAGCAAATGATCCTTTGCTCCATATGTCTTTCTTTTGTTACCCTTTAATTCTACTGCCATGATTGAGTTTTTCTCTAAATGACTGTAAACTCTCCATTTCCAGTATATAGTTTATACATCTTCAGAAGGCAAGTTATTGGTTTATAGTTTTTAGGATGGCTTACTGGTTCACTCTTAAGGAGGAGTATTTTTTTCCTGTTAACCATGTTGGTTTGGGATGTGGATATAAGTAATTCTTAACTCTGTGCTAAATCTTTGTGTAAAGATGTTAATACATTTAGCCAGACATTAGTTATTGCAGCTGGGACTGGGATTTTCCAGTTAAGAGCTTTTCTTAATTTTGTTTCAAGTTGTCTGGCCATTACTTCATCCCATTTCATATCCTCTACATATGAACTTCTTAGTGTTTCTTTTAATTTTCCTGTCCATTCAGCATCTTTATGATGTCCTTCTATTCATATGCTGTAGTATTTATAACATGAGGGGGTTCGCCCCAGGCTGACTCATACATCCGGCCAGTATACAAAAGTCTTAATGCTACTGTAAGGTACGTGCAACACCGCACATCAGCTAGTATACATCGGCCATAAAGAGACATCTAGTATAAAGTGGACATCGGCACGTACCAACCTCAGAACCTTTCTGCCGCCTTTCCATTTGCCTGCTCCGGTCGTCGCTCGCCAGATAAGTCACGAACTTTGGTTCAGATAAGTATCCTGTTGAGGTTTTTTCTTTACATTTTGGCTATTGTATTGTGCTGTGATTGCATGTAAACTAGGAAGGGCAAGTGTCAGTGTGGAAGAGAGATTCCACGTAAGGATTCACACAATCTTGTTTTGCTTAGACCCAGACCACGATCACACCACCTGTGCTATCTGTAAGGCCTTTGTACCCAAAACCCTTTGTAGCTGTCTAGCTTCCGTTAAAGTATATCTTGAGACTCAGCACCTTAAGGGTTTAGGGCTTGATATGGAGGTGGCATTGGGCCCTTCAGACGAGCCACAACCTAAAAAGGCCAAGAAGTCTCAGCTTGATCTTTCTGCTGCTTCCTCTCTTCCGGGCGTCCCTCTCGAGGCTGATGTAGGCCCAGAGGCCGTCCTGGATTTGGTAGACATCCCTTTGGAAGCCATGAAGGACCCTACCGGCACGTATGTGAGGGATTCGCAGGCATCCGATTCGGGTGTAGGGAGGGAATCATGGCTTATTACTGAAGGCCTGCGTGGCGTTACCCAAATCATCGTGGTGGAGGATGTGCCTACAGACATCATGGAGTGCAGGCTGACATCTGGCCCATCCACCTTCCACCACTCAGAAGCTCCTGAAAAGAAAAAAGTTTAAACCTAAACATGTTTTCTCTGGTTCCCCAGAATCGAGCACCAGATTGTCAGGCCTTTTCCCAAGGCCTCTTCAGTGTGTTTATGGTTGTATGTCAGACCTCGGCGTCGTCTTCCCCTTATCCTACCTTTCCTCCTCCTACTCCTTTAAAGATCACCTCTAAGGATTCTACACACTTTAGACATGCACAGGCAACTCAGATACTACCTGAACAAAACTAATCCTATGCATAAGTCTGAACGCTTGTTTGTTTCTTATCACCCAAGGGCCATGGATCATCCTGTTTCCAAGCAAACTATCTCCTCTTGGATTTCTAAAGCTATTTCTTTCTGTTACTTACCCGATGCAAAGAGCCCTTCATCTCTTATGAGGGCACATTCCACTGGGGCAGTGTCCTCCTCTGGAGCCTTCTTTAAAGGCTTGGACATTTATGCTCACCTGGAAGCAGCTACCTGGTCTTCTGTTCATACATTCAATAAACACTATAAACTAGATGTCATCTCTAGGTTCAGGGCTGGGTTTACCAGAGCTATTTTGCATGGCTTTGTGGAAAGTGCTTCTTCTTCTCCGCCCAAGTCTTCCTCTGCATGAGCTTTAGCACTCTCCCTCATGTTATGAATACTACAGCATGTGAACAGAGGGACATAGAATAGTTATGTAAAATCTTACCATAACCGTAGATGTCCTTCTCTTCTATATGCTGCAGTATTACTTACCCCCCTGCCTTCCCCCTGATGCTTGCCTGACCCCTGGTGGCATGTTTCCTCACCTAAGTATGTGCTGACATCTGCTTTATACCCGACATCTCTTTATGGCCGACGTATGCTAGCTGATGTGCAGCATCGCACATACCTTACAGTAGCATTAAGACTTTTGTTTACTGGCCAGATGTACGAGTCAGCCGGGGGCAGACTCCCTCATGTTATGAATACTGCAGCATATAGAAGAGAAGGACATCTATGGTTATGGTAAGATTTTGTACAACTATTCTTTCCACAGAGTAGTCTTAAATATTTTTCTAAAATTTGTCTATTTCTTCTTTTTGGTGGCGCTTTTATTCTTTTTGCTTTGTTTCCCAGTTCTCTGTAAAAGTTCTTTTGCATCATCAATGAATTACTTATCTTGTATTTTTCCTTTGTATTTATCTGCGTATCATCTAAGTTTTTCTGCCTGTACAATTTTTTAGTTTATTATTTGGAATAGTGTATGATGGTGTATGATAGATACTCCTCTGTTTTGATACTGTGAGTTACTTTTACTTTGTTTTGTTATTTTTGCATATAATCCATGACTTCAGTTTCTGTTTCCTTAACTTCTACCTTACTAATCCTCTGCTCTACATCCCCCCTTTGTTTTCTTATATTTTGTATTGGGAAAGTTTTCACATTTGGGTGCCTTTACCTGTATTTCTCTTCAAATATCTTCGCTGCATCTTTAAAAAATGTTACACCATATCAGATCTCTGTTTCCCATGTCCATATTTCTTCAGACGCCTCCCCTCCACTCACTGCTCCTTAATCTGTGGATTCATTGTTCTATCGTGCTACAACATGGCCTGTGTTGGATTTTCTACACTTAATCCATGACTTCAGTTTCTGTTTGCTTAACTTCTACCTTACTAATTCTCTGCTCTACATCCCCCCTTTTGTTTTCTTATATTTTGTATTGTGAAAGTTTTCACATCTGGGTGCCTTTGCCTGTATTTCTCTGCAAATCTTTGGAGCTGCTTTTTTGTATTGATTAGTTTGGCTTTCTCCTTTGCATAAATATTGCACCATATCCAACCTTGTTTTCTTTCCCATGTCCATGTTTCTTTTTTATACCTTTCAAAAACCTCTGAGTTTTGTTCTTTGTATTTTGGCACTTCCTGTTTTGCTCCTTTGTCTAGGTGGCCCAAAGTTTCATAGTTTATGTAATGATTTCATGGATCTATTGTATTAATGACTGTAAAATTTTTATTTGAAGCTTTTGACGATTTTTCTTGTGCCAGTATTTTTCTTTCTTTTAATTTGTCTTTTAATCTTTGTGAATATCTTCTGTCTGGAAATTTTGTTCTCCTTGCATAATAGCAGCAATGTATAACTTCTTCCTTATCCTCAGTAGACCACTCTGTCATCTTTATGGCATTTTTTTGGACCTGTCATTTTTTTTATTTTTTGTGAACTATTAATTAATTCTACAACAGGGGAGGTATACTCCCTTGAGCCTGGCCTAACCCCATTTCAGCAATGTTTCCCTGTCTTGGAGATTCTACACTGCCATTTTTTTAGTTCTGCCATCAGTGCATACACCAGGATTGGGCACTTTTTTCATTTTGGTGAGATTTTGTGAAAACAAGGTCCATCGTTTGAAGGTACTCACCAAGGCTTAAATATGAATTCAGTTCCAGCAGTATTTTTTTTTTTTTTTTTTGCTGATTTCATCTCCCCTTTCGGACTCTTCTCTCCATTCTGTGTATGTCAGTGTGGAGGAGCAGAATATCTTTTTGTTTGCTAAAGGAGGACAACATAACTTGAGTATCCAAACATACCATGTCATCTTTCTTAGGACAGTAATAAGTAATGTTTCCTAAGTGTAAAGACTGTCGGGGATAGGTAGGCAGAGCTGTGTTAAATGTGTTAAACTCTTTGGCTGTTGCTTTTAAGGGGTTCTTTCATGCAGGTCATGTATGATAATGTAACCCTGTCTACCCAGTGCTGTGGATTGAATATCTGGCATCTATGCCTGAGTGAGGGTGTAGTTTGCAACTGCTGTCCTTAATGGACTTATCTGAGCAAATTCATAAGTAAGCAGTTAATACCTCTTGGACCAAAAACTCCAAGGTGACTGGCTAGATAAGCAAGTGCGTAGTAGAAAAACAGATTTTCTGGGGTTTCTCATTCAAGAAGGTCGCAACACTTCTTCCAGTCTCCATTAGACATATTGGTCTCTTATTCTGTCTCTCATAGCTTTTTGTGACACAGATGTGGGCATTTAGTTTCTTGGTTTCTCTCCTCATCAGTCTTGGTGGGAAAGAAATGAAAGACGGAAGGGTCTGCTTCATTCATTTATAAGTTCCTAGGTAAATACTAGGCTATGTCTATGGGCTATTACACACACAGCCAGTAAGTATTCAGTACTTTGTCTGTGAGGTAAACTCCTTAACCATTATACCAACCCCTATATCCATTTCTCCAGTAACATTGATGAAAGTGGGATACTTCTTGACAGTTATATATGTGGATTGCCCTCTCCAGAAAAAGGACAGCTTGATAATAAACACCTTGCTAATTGAGAAGCCCGTGGATATCATCAGTTGTAGAGGGTGGCTTTGTAAGTAAACTTTTTCCTTCACACAGCATTTTGGCACATTGATGTGCAAGTTTAAGCAAAGCACTGCATAAGTAATTTAAAGTGTATGTGATACATGATGATATAGGGAGGTGTAATTAATTCAAAATGCAAACATTGTGTGTACATTGTTCTGCTAAAAATGTGTAAAATGTTAGGGGCAAAAGCTTCTTCCAGTATATTTTTAGTAATATCTTTTACCAAATTAATTTGTTTAGTGAATAAATTAAGCTGCTTCCATTGCTAATCATTGAAAATGATCTTTGGTGTCTTCTGATTTGCTTCCAGTATATAATATTTTTAGTACTTACTATTCTTCAGTCAGAACTAAAATGGTGTAGGTCTTGATGACTAGTGTTTGCTGTTGCTCAGCAGACAATACTGCAAATGATGACTGAATGTACACTCCGTGCCAAAGCTGCTCTGAAGCAAAGTTAATTGTTTATATTCAGATTTTGTCAGTCAGATTAGCATTGCTCACAAGGCTTCTCTATAGAGGGGAATTGTTGAGAAAGGTGCAAAAAATATTTGTAGAGCATTTCAGCTGTCTACCCAAATAAACATAGGAAGTTGTTTACTGTACCATAATGGGGTGGGGTGAAATGCACCAAACATTTACTAAACATCTAATGCATGACTTAAGGAATTTTTACATTTGCCAAGGTACATTTAAGCTCACATCTGATGTTCATCGTGTTACACTGCTGCAGTCATTACACTTGGGTTCCCCAGTCGGCCTGAGTTCCAAAGTCTTGGTCCGGCGTCGATTGCTGTCGCTTCCTCCCTGACGTCAGTGCGACAGGGGTATATAAGATGCAGCTGACGCCATTTTCTTCAGTTAGAAAATTTAATTACACCATGCCGTCGGAACTTCCGATGACTGCAATTCATAAAAAGCGCAAAGACAAAGACAGGCATCCGAGGCTCAAAACTGAAGACGAAGCCTCTTCTAGGCCAGTCGCCGGTTCTCCGGTTTTCAGCGAGCCGTCTTCGCAGTCCCTGATGACCACTTCTGCAGAACCACAGGTGGCCACCGAACCACAGGCGGCCACCGACTCCCTAGTGGAGATGGCTGGGCTCTCGGACACACAAGTTTTACAGACAACCGAAACCGACCCTGCTGAGGGATCTGGAGTACATGAGCAACCCGCAGCTTCAGAGGGTGTCTTCAGACCTACTCAGCTAAGCATTAAACCCTCTTCTAAGTCTAAGCCACCTTTAAAAACAAAGAAACAAATACAGTCTCCAGGACAGGCCTCCATGCCTAAGAAACAAATGCTCAAAATGGCTGAAGACCTAATCACTCTGATCAGGGGGTCCCATCCCCCACCTGATAAAAGGCCTAGACAGGATGCAGATTATGACTCATCCGACCAGGTGTCCATTTCCTCGGATTCATCCTCAGACCTAGGTTATTCTTTACCCCCTTATGAGGATTTTGATGCTGAGGAATCAATTCCATCAGCCTCTCCACCAGAGGATTACTCTTTTGGGGAAACCTTACACAACATGAGGGAGCATTTCCATTGAGAAGGCCAGGATTACTCAGAATCCAAGAAAAAGCTCAGAGAATTCCTACTATTGCCTCAACACAGACCCCTTGCTATTCCGCCAGTATTAGATATTGTGGATGATGTGTATACTAAATCCAGCTTAAATCCTGATTCCTTACCGCTAGCTCCAGTTAAACCAGACAGGTATTACAGAGTCCCTGACTCACACAAATTTCTGTATAAAATCCCAGTGGCAGACCCAGAAACTATTTCTCAGGGACCCAAAGGGGTTAAGGCCTCATCAGCAAAGAATCCAGTTCCCTCTGACAGAGACTCCAGAGCATTAGACAGATGGGGAAACAAAGTATATATGTCTGCAACTTTAGCAATGAGAACTTTAAATTGCCAATTTCACATGCTAAAATATCAGCATTTTTTGATGTTTCAGTTGAAGCAAAAAATGCTTTCAGATACAGATCCTCCTAAATTTAAGGAAATGCAAGATTTATTGCATGCTGCTGAGCAAGTGAGAAAACATACTTTGCAATGTGGTTTTGATTCTTTAGGGGCCTCCTGTAGAGCAGCAGTTACAGGCTCTGTCATTAGAAGACATGCATGGTTAAAAGAACATACATTACCAGATCATGTTAAAGCTAAACTACTGGATGCACCTTTGCAGCATGATGTTTTATTTGGAGTTAAGGCAGAAGAGGTACTAAAGAAAATGGAGGATAAGGCAAAATCTATGCAAATAGTGAAGGATTTCTTACAGGTACAGCCTCCTCGATTTAGCAGAAACTGGCCAACAAAGAATTGGTCCTTTCCAGTTATGGACAGACCTCAAAGGGGCAGATACAGACGTCCAAGAGGTAGAGGACAGCGGTCCTTACAGGCCTCGACAATGGGGGTGCATCAGGCCAGAAAGAAGGGGAAGACAGACACCAACCTTACAAAAAACAGTCCCAATGACTTCCCACTACATTTGCCAAAATCTCTCTCTTGGCAGCCCCCTTGGGAGGAAAACTGGCTCTTTTCTATCACAATTGGCATATGATCACCAAAGACAAATGGGTTCTCAATATCGTATCTCAAGGTTACAGGTTCCACTTTCACACTATGCCAAGGTTAAAAGGAATTCCAAATCTGCCACCAAATCAGTGGGCAGAGGCTCAAAAACAAATTACAGCACTCATGAACATGGGAGCTATTCAAAAGGTACCTCCACAGGAACAAGGACAAGGATTTTACTCGACTCTTTCTGGTGCCCAGAAAAGACAAAGCCTGGAGGCCCATTCTGGATTTTTCTTCTCTAAACACTTACCTGGATGTTCCGAAATTCAAAATGTTGACATTACAGCAGCTTCTTCCCCATGCTGGGCAAGCAAGCTTGGCTCGTGACCTTAGACCTCAAGGAGGCATACCTGCATGTCCCTATCAGACAAAACTGCAGAAGATGTCTCAGATTCATAGCTGGTCCAATGCATTATCAATTCTCTGCACTGCCCTTTGGCTTATCTACTGCGCCCAGGGTCTTCACAAAGTGCCTGGCACCAGTAATTGCATTTTGCAGACAGAGAGGAATTTAAATTTACCCGTACCTGGACGACTGCCTGATTCAAGCAGAGAGCAAAGACATTCTCCTAAAGCATCTGGCATTTGTAAAAAAGTTATTAAGTTGTCTGGGGTACACAGTAAACGAAAAGAAATCAAAACTAGTGCCCTCACAAGAGATAATATTCCTGGGTGCCAGCTTGAACACAACGGCCCAGATGGCTTATCTCATGCCAGACAAGCAAGGACAACTGACTCAATACTTTCAGTTGATGGCAACAAAGACCCAACTCCCTGCAAGAAAAATTCTGCAGGCCTTGGGCTACATGGCATCTTGCATGCTACTAATTCCATATGCCAGACTGCATATGAGAAAACTACAATGGTACCTAAAGAGTGTATGGTCTCAACACTGTCAAAGTTTGGAAACAGTTATACCACTAATACCTTGCCTTCAGAAGGAGTTTTGATGGTGGGCTCAGGCTTGTCACCTCAACAAGGGCCAGCCTTTTACTCAACCCACGGCCAGGCAAACACTGACAACAGATGCATCAGATTACGCCTGGGGAGCACACATGGCAGGAAAATGTATTCAGGGCAAGTGGCCCATAGAACAAAGGCATCTTCACATCAACCAAAAAGAGATTCTAGTTGTACAAAATGCCCTTATAGCTTTCAAGGACCTGCTGCATCCAGGACAACAACTACTAAAGACAGACAACACCACAGTTATGTGGTACATAAACAAGCAAGGGGGCACCCATTCCTACCCCCCCTGCAGACAAGCCATGACCTTGTGGAACACAGCCATAAACTATCAAGTTCATCTACAAGCACAATTCCTGCCAGGAGAGAAAAACACACTGGCAGACGACTTAAGCAGAAATATCATGGATCCCCATGAATGGGAATTGAATCCACAAATATTCAGAATGATAATGCAAAAATGGTGGAGCCCGGACATAGATCTGTTTGCATCCTCAAGGAATTGCCAGCTACAGAAATTTTGTACAAGGAGTTACCATCCACAAGCATGGAAAGTGGATGCCCTCTCATTCAGCTGGAAAAACCTACAAGTATACGCTTTCCCACCTTTGCCTCCTCTACCAAAAGTACTCATAAAAGCCAGGCAAGATAAGCCAAATATTATCCTGATTGCACCAGACTGGCCACGCCAGCACTGGTACCCAATCTTAAAAAACTTAGCACAAGGACCACCCTGGATTTTGCCTCAGATTCCATATCTGCTGTCTCAGAACAACAATCAGATACATCACAGCCAGCTAAAGACCTTAAACCTAGCTGCATGGAAGATACCTTAGCCAAACAAGCACTGCTTCTCTCCAAAGCAGTTATGGTTGTCATCCTGGAGGCCAGAAGACCCAGTACCAGGAAAGCCTATTCGGATAAATGGAAGAGATTCTGTGCCTGGAACCAGGCTCACAGCCTTGACCCTCTTGTGCCAAATATTCCTCAGGTACTACAATATTTGACTGAGATGCTGGACAAAGGCCTTTCCTTTTCATCCATAAAGATACACGCCTCTGCCATCTCTGCCCACTACAACACGGATCCACCAATTTTCTCTCATCCCTTGCTAAAACAGTACCTCAGAGGAGCAAAAAACATAAGACCGACCCCGTAGAGCACCAACTCCAACTTGGGACCTCAACTTTGTTTTGGAAAAATTGACCTTACCTCCTTTTGAGCCAGCTAGCACAGCAGAATTAAAATATATCTCTTGGAAAATTGCTCTGCTCCTGGCACTAACATCAGCACAAAGAGTTTCAGAATTACAGGCACTAATGGCAGTGGAACCATTCCTTATTTTCCACCAGGACAGGGTGTCTTTAAGAACTAACTCTACTTTTATGCCTGAGGTGGTTTCAAGTGTGTCTCTGAACCAAACTATTCACTTGCCAACTTTTTATCCAAAACCACAGAATAAAGGGGAGAGACTACTGCATTCTTTGGACATTCACAGACAGTTACGCTTCTACGTGGACAAAACCAAAGCTTTCAGAAAATCTGAGCAATTATTAGTTGCATATGCTGCAGGAGCACAGGGAAAAGCCATTTCAAAACAGACTATTTCCAAATGGATAGGACATTGCATACGTTTCTGCTATACACACCATGGAAAACCTGTGCCTACCAGCATTAGATCTCACTCCACCAGGGCAACAGCCACTTCAGCGGCCTACCTCAGAGGAGTACCTACCAAGGATATTTTGGAAGCAGCAACATGGAGCTCTGTGCATATCTTCACCAAGCATTACCACCTGCTGCTATACTCCATATCCAGAGCTGGCTTCGCCTCTGCAGTGCTGCAGGGCCTTATAGCCACCCCAAATGCATTATAGTACCAGCCACCCTACCTCAGCTTTGGGATTCTACCCAAGTGTAATGACTGCAGCAGTGTAACACGATGAACATAGTACAGTTTTGTACCTACCATAAATGTAGATGATGTTCTTCGTTTTCCATTGCTGCAGTCCTAACTATTGGGTATAGTCCGCATCCAGTCGGCCCGAATACCAGAGTATAAGGCTGACGTCGGTCAGGGCGCATTAGACTGACGTCAGTACGTCAGGGTACTAATGCGCATCGCCGACCCCATATCCTCAGTCTTTTGCGCGTGGTCCGATGCAGAAGCAGTTTGTGCAGGTTGGCGTTCTGAAATATTTCCGGAGTTTCAGACCGAATCAGAGTTGGCTAAGTACCCCGTTGGGGAACATTTTGGTTTTTTCTTGCCTCAGTATTTAACCGGATGTCAGAGTTTGACAGTTTTGAACAGGGTTCAGGGGCTTCTGAGTCTTCTGCGGAAGATTTGCTGGAGTATCCTCGTTATTCTGTTTCTGATGTGGATGATGCCACTCCTTCTCCTCCTGAGGATTTTTCTTTTTCAGAGACTCTGCATTCCATGAGGGAGCACTTTAAATGGGAAGGCCAGGATTACTCTGATTCCAGGAAGAGACTTAGGGAATTCTTGTTTTTACCCCAGCATAGGCCCTTAGCTATACCTCCTGTGTTGAATGTGGTGGAAGATGTTTTTGCAGAGGCTTCCCTGAACCCTGATTCTTTGCCTCCTGCTCCTGTTAAACCTGATAGGTACTATAGGGTGCCCGCTCATAAGTATTTGTTTAAGAGTCCTAGACCCAGAAACTGTTTCTCAGGGGCCTAAAGGTGTTAAGGCCTCTGTGGTTAAGAATCCTGTTCCCACTGACAAAGAGGCAAGGGCGTTAGATAGGTGGGGTAAGAAAGTGTATACTTCTTCCACTCTAGCCATGAGGCGTTGAATTGTCAGTTTCACATGCTGAAATATCAAAATTATCTCCTTTCACAATTGAAATCTAAGGTGGATGCTTTGGCGGAAGGTATTGATTGTAAAGACTTGCTGGATTTAGTTTATGTGTCTGAACAAGTGGGCAAGCATTCTTTGCAATGTGGTTTTGATGCTGTGCAGGCCTCCTCGAGGGTGGCTGCCACTAGTTCTGTTCTTGCATGCCTGGTTGAGGGATCAAAATTTGGCTGAGCATGTTAAGACACGGATTTTGGATGCTCCTTTACAGTCTGATGTGTTGTTTGGTTCACCTGTGGAAGCAGTTTTAAAGAAAATGGAGGACAAAGCTAAGTCTATGCAAACTGTTAAAGATTTTTGCAGGTACAGCCACTTAGTAGAAATTGGCCTGCTAAGGGGTGGACATATCCTGCTTATGATTCCCAGTCTAGGGGTAGGTCTAGACGTGGTAGGGGCAGGGCTCAAGGTTCTTTTAGGCCTAGAACAGGGAGTTCACCTGCTCAGACTTCTGGTGAGGGCAGGGGTCAGTCCTTTCGTAAACAGACCCAATGACCTGCCTTTTCAGCTGCCAGTAGATTCTCGTCTGGCAGCTCCTTTGGAAGGACGACTGTCTCTTTTCAAAGAAAATTGGAATTTAATTATTCAAGACAGATGGGTGTTGGACATCATTCAGCCAGTCCCTGTATCAGAAAGGGGCCTAGGATTTTATTCTCGCATGTTCCTAGTACCAAAAAAAGGGGAACACGTAGAGACTGCTTTTGGATTTATCTCTCCTCAACACTTATCTGGACATTCCCAAGTTCAAGATGTTGACGTTACAACAGCTTTTACCCCTGCTGGGCAAAGATCACTGGATGGTTACTTTAGTTCTCAAGGAAGCTTACCTTCATGTGCCTATCAGGCTAAGTTACAGGAAGTATCTGCGGTTTCGAGCTGGAAATTCTCTTTATCAGTTCTCTGCATTGCCCTTTGGCTTATCTACTGCACCCAGAGTATTCACAAAGTTTCTGGCTCCAGTGATAGCTTACTTCAGGCTACAAGGACTTCAAATCTATCCTTATTTAGACGACTGCCTGATTCTGGCTCAAGAAAAGGAAGACCTTCTACAGCATCTGGAATATCTTATAGCAGTGCTAAGATGCCTAGGGTATTCTGTGAACGAAATAAAGTCCAGTCTAGTACCCTCTCAAGACATGTGCTTTCTGGGTGTGAGACTGAATACAGCAGCCCAGATGGCCTTTTAACCCCGGACAAACAAAAGAGTCTATCACTTTACTTCCATCAACTATCTCATCAGTCCGTGCTGACTGCAGAGACAGTCCTTCAAGCATTAGGGTTCATGGCATCTTGTATTCTGGTGCTTCCCAATGCCAAACTGCATATGAGGAAGTTACAATGGTATCTCAAAATGTATGGACACAGCACTGCCAGGATTTAGACACTGTCATTCAAATAATACCTTGCCTTCAAAGAGAATTTTTGTGGTGGGCTCAGGAATGTCACCTAAACAAGGGACTCTCTGTGAGTCAGATTTTACCGACAGATGCCTCAGACATTGCTTGGGGAGCTCATCTAAATGGAAAGTGGATACAAGACAAGTGGCCTGCCAGACTACAGCATCTACATATCAACATGAAGGAGATGTTAGCAGTCCAGTTCGCATTGCTGGCTTTCAAGGAGTTACTTCTTCCAGGGCAGGTGTTGATTCTAACAGACAACACAACTGTCATGTGGTACTTCAACAAACAAGGGGGAACACATTCTTATCCTCTAGGCAGGCAAGCGATGATTTTATGGGAGATCGCTACGCTTGCACCTAACTCTTCAGGCAAGGTTTCTGCCAGGAGCACAGAACTCCTTAGCAGATGTGTTAAGCAGACAAATCATGGATCCCCACAAGTGGAAACTGGATCTTCATGTATTTCAGAAATTGACAGTGTCATGGGGAACTCCAGACATAGATCTGTTCGCTTCTCCACTAAACCACCAGCTGCCACAGTTTTGCACAAAGGGGTTTCATCACACAGCTTGGAAAGTGGATGCTCTGTCTTTCAGTTGGACAAACCTTCATGTGTATGCCTTTCCACCTCTGCCTCTTCTTCCAAAGGTACTGTTAAAGGTCAGACAGGACAGGCCAAGGATGATTTTGATAGCTCCAGATTGGCCTTGGCAACACTGGTACCCTCTACTAGTCTGGTAAAGAAGCCTCCATGGCCTTAACCTTTGATTCCACATCTGTTTTCCCAGCAGGACGGTCATCTGCTCAATGTCAAGCTTCACTCTCTTCATCTGACAGCCTGGCATATTCTGTGTTGAAACACAGCAGGTCTCAACTTCCTCAACAAGTTTTAAATGTGATTAGGAAGCTAGAAGACCTAGTACAAGGAAAGTGTGCAGCAAAATGGAAGAGATTTTTATTTTGGAGTAAAGCAAAGAATTTGGAGATTTCTGAGCCTAATTTGAGTATGGCTCTTCAATATCTTACTGAGTTACTGGACAAGGGTCTGTCCTTCTCTTCCATTAAGATTCATGCTGCAGCAATCTCAGCTCACTATGATTGTGACCCACCATTGTTTTATCCTTTGTTCAAGCAGTTTCTTAGAGGGGCAAAAATATAAGACCCCCGTAGAGCTCCTACTCCTGCTTGGGATCTCAATTTTGTGTTGGAAAAACTTACTCTACAACCTTTTGAGCCTCGGCTACTGCTGAATTGAAATATTTGTCATGGAAGACTGCTTTTTGTTGGCTATTACTTCTGCAAGAAGGGTGTCTGAGTTGCAGGCCCTTATGGCAGTCGAGCCCTTTTGATTTTCCATAAGGATAGGGTATCATTACGTACTAATCCTTCCTTTATGCCTAAGGTGGTTTCTAGTGTGGCTTTAAACCAAACTATTCATTTGCCTACTTTTTATGCAGACCCCCAAAATAAAGGGGAAAAGATTTTGCATACTTTAGATGTACACAGGCAATTTATTACTTAAGCAGGACTAAGGATTTTAGGCAGTCTCAGCAGTTGTTTGTTTCTTTTGCTTTGAGTTCACAGGGCAAGCCTGTGTCAAAACAAACTATTTCTAGGTGGATTGGCTTTTGCATTGCATTTTGTTATTCCCATCATGGCAAGGAGGTTCCAGCTGGGATTAGGCCTCATTCCACTAGGGCTACTGCCACTTCAACAGCATTTCTACGGGGGGGTGGCAACAAAGGATATTTTGGAAGCAGCTACTTGGAGTTCAGTGCATACTTTCTCTAAGCATTATCACCTTCCTATCTACTCTAAGTCTAGGGCTGGTTTTGCCACAGCTGTTTTGCAAGGCATGTTGTCAGCTCCTGCTTCTTTATGATTTGCCAGCCTCCCTTACCTCTGCTTTGGGATTCTTTAGGACTGCAGCAATGGAAAGCGAAGAACATAGTACAGTTTTGTACCTACCATAAATGTAGATGTTCGAGGATTCCATTGCTGCAGTCCCTCCTTCCCTCTGTGTTTAGGGGTGGTTGTGTAGGTGAGTTTACCTGCTTCTATTTTTGTATATATTGTTCATGTTTTGGTACAGGTATTTTGGGCCTTGTCTTTTTCGGGTCTTCTGACATCTGGGGCAAGAAAAGACTGAGGATATGACGCCGGTCATGCGCATTAGTACCCTGACGCCCTGACCGCTCTGGTATTCGGGCCGACTGGATGCGGACTATACCCAATAGTTAGGACTGCAGCAATGGAATCCTCGAACATCTACATTTATGGTAGGTACAAAACTGTACTTTTGAGTGTTCACATTGCTGCAGTCCAGGTTACCCTCCCTCCCCTCTTTACTGCTGGTGCGTACCTAGGTCATTTACTCTTTACTACCTATGGGGAGTATTTGCTGGTAACTGACAGTTGTTGTTTGCTTTTCTTATGTTTTATTAGCAATTTGAATTGCCTACCTATTTGGGGGCACCTGACATCTGGGGCAAGAAAAACTGAAGAAAATGGCGTCGGCTGCATCTTATATACCCCTGTCACACTGACGTCAGGGAGGAAGCGACAGCAACCGACGCCGGACCAAGACTTTGGAACTCAGGCCGACTGGGGAACCGCCTGACTGCAGGATAACCCAAGTGTAATGACTGCAGCAGTGTGAACACTTGAACATCTACATTTATGGTAGGTACAAAACTGTACTTTGTTTACTTTCAACTAGAGATGAGTATTTTCATTGTATAGTCCCTCTACACAAAAATATTGATATTTCTAAGTTTTGTTTGGTTGTAAATGGCACCATAACATCTACTGCATCAATTCCTACAGTCAAACCCAGGCTGAATAATTTTGATATTTTTAGATAATAGACTTACGATATCTTGCACAAATGTGCATTTAGATGTTTTTTCATCTGTGATTTTTTTTTTAATACTTTCCTTACCTTCAAGTTGCCTATCTTTGAGGCCCTTCTTTCTTAAGCTCCAGACTGGTTTGTGGCCATACTGACAATATTCTACTTCTTAGAGTCATTTGATACTGTTGGAGATAACTTCCCAGGCCAATAGTAACATTTTGTACCTGCCATTTTATATTTGTATGTTTAATTTCAAGTGTTATACAAATTATTTATTTGTGCCCACCTCCCCAAAAATGCACGTACATTGATGTAGGTTTTCAAAAAGTTCATTCATCGAAAGAGAGTACAAGGTACAGAAATTTCTATAGCTACAGAAAAGGTATGCATTTAATAAAAATTTGGCTGTTGCACTAAATGTTTGCTGTTATGCACCAGGCATTTTTAATACCTTTATTGAATTATCACATGTGATATTGCCAAACTTACCATTTATGTAAAAGAAAATAAACCATATTAACTTGTTCACAGTTACAAACATTATACATCACATATATTCATTCCCTTGTATGATGTAGTCAATCCAACATTAAAAAATTGGTCAATTCCTGCCTTCCCTTAAACCTAATTCTTCCTCTAAAACATTTTCTCCATTTACTGTTTCCACAGTTTTCATTTCTTGTATGTAATTTGCTGCTGTCCTTTTCTAAAGATCCCATTTCCAATCCTCTTACCTCTGTCATAAATTCACTACTTCAAATGCTGTTAGTTTAGACTCTGATTTTCGTTTTCTAGTAATTGCATTTTTGGCACCAGTAGAATTAAACTTAACAAGACCTTACTATGCCTAGGCAATTCAGGTCCGTAAGTATCCCAACTCAAAAAAATATTTTCTTTAGTTATAGCCATTTGCTCACCCAGTGTTTCTGACAAAGTATTCTGGAATTTTTAGAATCTGCCAACTCATTACACTCCAAAAACATATGTTCCCAGTTGCCTCTTTCGTCCCTGCCACACTTCCAGCATTTGCTGCCTAACCGAGGAAAAATTATTTGAAGTCTGCTTAGGATATAAAAATACCTCTCAAACATTTCCAAACAAAAATCCTAAATCTTCTAGACTTTGTTGCATGCATGGGAGCTATACATATGTCCTCCCATTGGTTCTTTGGGAAGAGAAATTAGATTAGCAATTCACAATCTTTTCTAACCTCCTCTAATTCCTGTGGTTGTCATGGAATATGTTATATGCCCTAGTAATTATCCTTTTTTTAACATCAGGTTCTGTTTTAGCTTCATCTAAAAAACTCTACCAGTGCAGGTCTTTCACTTTGGATTCCCCTAGACATTTCTCTTTGTCTGTATTCTGATATCAGTCCCTGAAAGAAAAGGGAAGGCAGTCTCTAGCCTGCAGTCCAGATGTCTTTTTTGCCTCTTTCCATTCTATTCTTTCTCTCTCTAATTATTTCTTCCCATTACCTTGGTTCTTTTGCCAGTTTTCTCCAATAAATTCCAGCCCCGCTCTTGTCTATTGTCTGTACCCCTAATTGCAGTTATCCTTATCGGCAGAATATCCTTTCTCCGTTCCAGTTTTGACTGTTCTTAGAATACTTTCTGCTACTTTATGAATATAATATATTCTGTATGATTTGTTCTCTTTAAGAGTCTGTATCCAAAATCCCACCTTCTGCTTACTTGAATTTCCTTCCTGCTTTGTCATCTTTTTCGACTTTGAATTGTAGCTTTCTGCTTGTGTTATTTATAATAGCCTTAACTGTGTTTTCTAAAATATTCCATAATTTCAAGTAACTCTAAACCACCTTGTGCTATTGGAAGGATCAACTTACCCCACTTGACTTTTGCCTTCTTCCCTCCTGGGATAAAATCCTTCAACTATTTATTAATTATATCCACAACTTCTCTGGTTTATAAAATGTCTGACTTGTTGCATGTAAAACTAAAATTACTAAAAACATTTTACTGCTTGTGTCCTGCTATCCATATTGATAAACAAGAGCTTCCAGTTTCTCAGTTTTTGTGTTTAGTCTTTCCCCACATTTCCTTAGTTGCCATATACTTTTTAACCTCAACTCCTATATACTTCATTTTATAATTTCCTAATAAATATAGATATTGATGAACCAATTAATGTGTGTGTACATCGTTTACAGCTATAGCCTTTGCTTTATCTTCTTTCATTTTATATCTCAAAAAAACTTGAAACTGTTTCAAAATGTTCCAGAAAACTGTGATATTCTTTTCTGGTTTTATCAGGTGCAAAATAATATCGTCTGCAAATAAAGACAACATTTCTTGATTGCTTTACCAGTTATATCTTTGAATTTCGGAGTCCATTATTTTATTTGCCAGTGGTTCTAAAGTTAACTCAAGTAATGCAGGAGAAAGAGGACAGCCATGCCTGGTTCCTCTGTTCAGACACAACTTATCAAAGAGAAACCCTCCCACAGCCTGATATTTATCATCATTTATAGTAGATCGGTCATTATGTTAGTGCAGCATGCAGAATATTTGGTACTAGTCAGGCATAACTTTGCTGTAGAGTAAATTGTAGAAAGAAAGAAATGCAGAATTGCTGCATAATGTGACTATGCAAGTGACTTTTTTCTTGTTATAGTTTCCATTTAGTGTTAATTGCTGTATTTACAGGGTTTTCATGCTGCTTTCCTGCATTGGACAAAGATCACTGAGTAACAGTGGAGTTTTAGAGAGCCTGCTGAACCTTCTGGATAATCTCTTGTCACCTCTTCAACCTCATATGTCTGCTTACAGACAAACAGAAGGTAAACAGTCTAATGTTTGCATGTCTTACTGTCTGTATTTGATTTTACAACACATGCAAGTCTCTAGAGTGGTTTAAATAATTTTTATGCACACCTAATATATATATATATATATATATATATATATATATATATATATATATATATATATATATATATATATATATACACACACACATAAACACACACACAAAAGCATAACTATATATACGTATATACATACACACAGGAGCATAAATATGTAATAAACTGTGATGCCCGTGCACTGGCCCGCCAATCAAGGAGCCTCAATCCTCACCACTAACATCAGTGAGGGGCGTCCATATAGGGAAAGGATAATAAATACACCCACAGTAAAGTACAATTTCCCTTAAGAGCACACAGAGATCAGTCAGTCTGGGGCTGGTTTCTCCCTTTCTCTCCAGGTCCCCAGTAAGACTCCCCACTGGCACAGCTATAGGGTCCAGATCTCAGCCTAGTGGGCAAGCTAAAACCTCCAGCACCCTCTTTGTCCAACAGTGCTTCCTGTCCCTGCCCAAGTAGCTGACATACGCACACACTGTGAGATAAGAGTTATATACAACCACACAGACACTCTTGGGGAAGGCTGGCACAAGTTCACCAGCTGTGCCCCTTTTACCCAGACTGTACTGTAGTACCACTTGCTACCACCCACTAATATTCATCAGCTACTAAAAGGCTTTTATGAAAGGGTGTCCAATTGTACTATGCAATATTATTATCCAAATGATAAGTGCAACTGAACAGTCGAGGCTTATTGGAGTGGCTTGACCAGTATCACTAAATACATGCAGTGTACTGTTAGAGCTTAAATTATCTCTACACAAAACAGCCACAATTGAAAGGTTTAAAAATATTTAATAATAAATAATAAAAACACAACACAATACTTCTTACTACACAGTGCTAGTCAAGATTTCAGAGATCACAGAGAAATACTCAAAATAATACAGTAGAAAAGTGCTGACATCAGTACAGAAAAAAAAAACTAATCTAATTCTTCCTAGTTATATCTAAGAGAAAACACAGTTCTAAAATAAACTTCCATATAGAGCAAGACAGTGCTGGTGATGTTCGATGTTCTCAGGACAAATGCTCAGTGCCATCATTATTTATGTCCTTAACTTGATAACACAGTACCACTGATTCATTTCATATTATATCATTTCTTTCTGGTTCCCAGGCTAACAGAAACACAGAGGTTAATAGCCCTTTTGATCTTGCAGCTGGCCAGGAAACCAGAGCAATAAAAGAAATTATGCATGCAAATTCTAGCAATTAACTCTGGTCTCAAAACAATAGCCAAAATTCCTTCATCCAGACATCTTGGCTTTGAGCCCTGAGATCAAAGACAGTCAGGAAATGCTTGACTTATCAGCTTTCTTACAGCAGAGTGCACTATTGTTACATTTTTTTTCAGTTCAACATCCAAGACAGTCTTTTCACATTTAAGAGAACAAGCCTGTGGCTTAAATTAATATTTACACATGACAGAATTATCTACAAAATTCTATCTAGCTAAGCTGGCAGCCTTCACCTATCTTCACATAAACTACTAAACTGCATAAAGCATAATAAGTGTACCAAGCAAATACAACAGCAAGACGACTTCACCCGCTGAAAAGAAACCAGCCAAACTTGTGTATTTTGAGTGCTTTCGTTCTTTAATAGGTATCCATCAGTTCTTAAGAAAATAATTGCGTCACCAAAAACCACGCATAAATAATTAAAAAGAAAGTCATAGATCTTGATAAGCAGCCAATAAGTGTATTTGTCAGAATTAAAATTTGCGGGGGGGGGGGATGCATACCTAAATACTGAATTCCCCTAGTTATTAAACAGTGAAAGGCACCTAATAATTACAAATGTATCTTCAAAGGTTAGCTAGACCACTTTAAAGCACATTTTATATTAAAATTCTCATTAAGCTCTGGGGCAGAGTCTGCATTAAACAAGAACTGCCATTTCAGTTCTCTCAGTTCAAGAAGTTTATCAGTGTCACCAAAAAAGCATTCTATTTGTTCAAGGACTAAAAACCTAAATTTAATAAAGTCAGTACAAAATCTGCTGTGTTTCCCCAAAGCATTGTTAAATTTCTGTTTTCTAATAGCCGCACAATGTTCCTTAATGTGGCTGGAGAGTCTCCGTGTAGTTTTACAAATGTAAAAATTAGAACATGTGTCACATACAGCTGCAAAAACCACATATGTACTGTTACAGTCAAAGTACTTAGGAAAAGTTGTTTTTTTTTGCCACAGTGATTGAAAGTAAAGTTTATACTGGTGTAAATATAATTACACGCCACACAGGCTCCACAAGAAAACATTCCAGCAGTTCTTTTATTAGTATCTCTTGGTGATAAGTAAAAACAAGTGTCTCTAAGGAAGTTCTAAGTGTTTTAGTCCTATATATGCATGCATACATAAACAAATGAGTTTCTGTATGTATTTATAACTATTTCATCTGCACCATCAACTTTGGTTACTCTAACAGTAGATCATAACATTTGGGTGTTTTGTAACTTACCTGTGCTTTCATTTCCATTAATATCACTAACATTGCAGTATTTCTGTTTAGACCTTAATCTCATGACAGTACATTGCAGGTTTCTATATTACAACATCGAAGCTTTAGTTAATCGAGTAACTAAAGCTCGATCTTGTAATATTGACATCTAAAAATGTTGAACAGCCGATTCAACCAAGGGAAACACTTCCCTTGGTCAAATCAAAAAAAAACAAAAAACTTTACATTCAAAATCAAGTGGGGGGCTTCGCCACCCAAACCTCCCCTACCTAAATATACAAACTCCGAGATCGCTCCAAATTGGAAAATGGACATACTCCATATAACGGCCAAGGGAAGTGTTTCCCTGGGTTAAATCAGCTGTTCGACATTTTACTGTTTTGATGTTACAAGATCGAGCTTTACTTATTCGATTAAGTAAAGCTTCAATCTTGTAATATAGACCCCATTGCAGAACCTTCATAAGGGAGCATGTCTACTTAACAGCTTAGGCCATGGTTATAATTTGTCTCCTAGAAAACAAGAACGTGTAAAGACTTTTCATCTTATCTGTTGATTTAAAACTGTGTAGCTCATCAGATGAGGAACAAAGTACAACTGCATGTTGTCATAACTTTTTCAGATGATATAAGAATGTCATTTGGTCTTTGATAAATGTGCAAAAGCAACCTTTAAAGCAGGAAAACTTCAGCACCAAGAAAACATCAGTTTGAGACAAGAATGTGATGTAAAAGAACTTGAGCAAGAGGGAGTTTATAAATATTTAGTAATTAATGAAGAAGCAACAGCAAAAAGTGAACAAATGCAAATAAAACTTAATAAGGAACACTTTAGAAAACTTAAATTAATCCTGAAACCAGCGTTGACATCTAGCAACAAAATCAAAGCTGTAAACCAGTTTGCCTTTCCTGTCCTAACTTAGTTTTATAGAGATTGGCCCTGAAATGTGTTTGATAGATTAGATAGGAAAACAAGAAGGATGCTTCATGCTCCCCAAATGATTTATAAAAAATCAGTGCATACCAAGATTATATATTCCCCATTCTGAAGGAGGGATGGGCCTCCTTGAAACTGGTTACATGCATAGATCTGCAGTCGTGGAACTCCCCACATATGTGCTGACCTCACAAGACCCAAATGTAGTGAAGGTTTTGAAACATGAGAATAAATCTAAGATGACTTCTCTGCTGAATCTAACAGAAGCATATTGGCATCAAGCAGGAATGGAAATCAAACCAGAAGTAGATAAAAATCAGGCAGCATCTTAATGTGCCAAACAACAAACGAAAGAATATAAGGTAAAGGACCAGATGAGAAGGTAAGAAATGTGGAATTTGCATAAATAGAATTGCAAGTATAGAAAACTTCTGGAAGAACCTCATGTTCATCTGGATCTAACGCAGGGATGGTTAAGGAGAGGTGAATTCAAACCAAGAGATGAAAAGTTAATATTGATGGCCCTTGATAGTGGACTACATACACGTTGGTTTACAAAGTCTATTGAACATGTGGGAGAAACGGATAAATTCAGGTTTTGTGAAATAGAATTGGAGAGAGTCGCATTCCTCGTTGCTGGTTGTGACATACTAATGGCAGAAGGACTGTATACTGAAAAGCATAATAATGCGGCAAGACTGTTGCACTGGGGACTTTGCAAACATTGTTATTGAAGTGGCTGAAAAACACTGGAAACATGAGCCACAAAGTGTCTTAGAAAATGATGAAGTCTACATCACATAGAATCACCCATTACCAACAGTTCAAAAGATAGATGCTAGAAAAACAGATGTAGTAGTCCATGAAAAGAAGCCAAAAGTAGCATTGATCATTGAACTCACCATACCCAAAGACTACTGTCTCGTGTGTACAGAGAGGCACAAAGTTATGAAATATCAGGATTTTCCAGCAGAAATGGGAGAAATGTGGAAGAAAGCTACCCAGACAGTACCAGTAGTAGTAGGAGCAACGGGTCTTATAAAAAAGAATTTACAAGCGTATTTAGATATGTTACCAATACATGTAACTTCATACGAATTGCAGGTGTCATTACTGAGCACATTGCTGGTGTTGCATAGAGCACTTCTGGCTGACATCAAAGAATCAAACAATACTAATTTCATGAATTGTTATCATACTTTGACTTGGGAATGGGGTCCATTCCCATCATGGTATTAGAAACCCAAAAGATTTGGAGAAATTAAAAAAGGGAGCATGGCATTAACAGCTAGTGTTGATTGGAGTCTTTTTCAATTCTTCTCATCACTTTTTTCTTCTAATTTAGTTTATTTGCATAGTAGCTAGTGCTTCTTTACAGGTTATTACTTTTCTGTAGAGATTTTTTCTGTCAGACACAAGTATGACTTTTGTGTCTTGACAGGCTGTTGCCAGGTCTTTAAACTACAGTGTATTAGATTTGAAACTTTTTTTACTTAGGAAAGAAAACAGGATTAGAATGACAAGAGTTCTTAAACTGGATAATTGTGATTTGTCAAATGAAGATGTAAATTAATTGACAGTCTGAAAACATCCATCTCATTATGAACAAGGTACTGTATCTCTACTGACTCCCAAAATGCATTCGGCCATTTTCCAAAATAACAAGAGTTCTCCTAACAGCCCTTTATGCTGCCACAAGATGATTTAGCATTGCTTTCTGTGTTGGTATCCTCTGAGAGTATACCGCATCCAGAGTTTAAACTGGATAATCCTAGTGCTTCACCAGTGCATCATCAGCGTGGGCAGTCCTTAACTTCACAACATTTGGTCCCTTCACTGATGCATTCCTTCTTTCAAGATAATATTTTATTGTTGCTCAGAAAACCACATTGAAACAGTAGGGGACTAAATTGGTACCTCTCCTGCTTGCCCGGAACCTGGCAAGATGTATAAAATACTGCGGACACACAAGCTAAATTTTGCTTTTGTTTGTCTACATCTACTGTAGGTGGCAAAGTTGTGAACTGTATCCTGTGATGGTCTAGTTTTATTGTCAGCATCCTCTTTCCTATTTTGTACATGTGGTAGGGGTGTTGCAGCAATGTGTTGCCATCCTGTTTGATTCAGTGCCACCCATCTACCTTCAGTGGTCATGTCTGGTTGTTGCATATCTTCTTTCACACACTCCATCCATTTTTTGCTGGACATCTTTGTTTCATTTTGCCTTCTTCACGTCTCCCAAATCATCTTTACCAGATTGTCTTCTGCTTTCATGCAAATGTTCCTGAGCCATCGTAATCTGTTCTCTTTGATATTCTCTGCATTTAGAACTTTGTCCTCTACTCTAATGTCTTCCTTTCTTCATCTGTCCCCATCCTACACCTGTTTCAGGCACTTCATCTCCATAACCTCTGCCTTCCTCAACTGCTCTGCCTTTACCGCACAGGTTTCTGTACCATACAGTAGTACTGGTTACACCACTGTTTTGTATGCCTTACTTTTCAGCTTCTTTGACATTTTTCTGTCACAGTCTACCCCCGACATTCTGTGCTAGCTGGATGCAGCCCCTCTGATTGTAGCTTTGATCTCCTCATTCAGACTCCCCTTGATCTTAACCACCCTTCTCAAGTACTTGAAGCTTTAAACCTGTACTACTGTTTTCCTTCTGTTTCTATGTCCACCTTCTTCTCATTTCCTCCATTTGTTTTTATGACAGCTGTCTTGTCTGTACTCCATTTCATCTAGTATGTCTTCAGTTTTGCTTTCTGTTTCTGTTTGCTGAAGGCCTTGCTTAGAGACTGCTTGTAATGCTACATCATCTACATACAGCACTTTTGTTGTTCCATCTCCTGCAACGTGTTTAGTAATGTAGTCTGTCGCCAGTTTGAATTGCAGTAGGCTCAGAATTGAACCCTTATATACACCCACTCCCACCAGAAACCACTCTGAGAACTTGAACAGTGTTCCTACTTTTGTCATTGGCTCCTTATACATAGCCTACACTAATTCTACGACTGCTTCCAAAACTTTGAACCATTGCAGGACTGCCAAAATCATCTTTCTTGGAACCTTGTCATATGCTTTCTCCAAGTCTAGGAATGCCCATTTTGAAAGAAATGGCTGAGAGTGACCAGACAGACACAGTACTACTGTGTCCGTTATTCTTTATTTGTATTAGTACAAATTCTTGACAAACAGTTAATTCTGTCAGAGCTATTTCAATTCTATTGTAACACAGCTAGACCGATGAACACTCAGTCCAAGAACGTCACTAAAGAAGAGCAAGTATTGTATACTTTATATACTTAATGCAATACTCATGTTATTTTTAATGCAAGCGCCATTCAAAGCTCATGTTATTTTTCTCATTTCTGTTGTGCAACAGTTCATGTTATTCTTAAGGTAAAACAGTCCCTGTGGTACAAACGTCTCTTTTTGTCATTGCTGAAATGTTATTTTTGAGATGAAAAAGTCCCTGTGATGCAAATGTCCCTTTCTGTATTGCTGATATGCAAAAGATGATGCTATTTTTGAGATGAAACAGTGTCTGTAATGCAAAATCAATGTAACTTCCTTTTTTTATAACAGGATGCCATTAAACTCACAGCTACATTTATTAATAACTAAACTAGACATTTCTAATAAAAGTCAACAACTAACTGTTCTTGCAAAGCAAGCCATATTATTTTGAAAACCTGCTGTTCAGCCTTGCATATTTTTCCTTTCTGCACACACAGTATTTTTGGGAAAAAGCCTTTAATTTATACAAACTCTATCACATTTAAACACTTTCATTTGCTTTTTCTCAGCTATCTGTCTCACTGCAAACACTGGTTCAGTTGTGCTGTTTCCTGATCTGAATCCGTACTGCTCTTCTCCCATCTTTTCTTCTGCTCCACATTTTCATTTATCAGATTCGCTCTCCAGCACTTTCATGCAGTGTGTTAGGAATTTGATACTGTGTACTGCTTGCAGTTGTGAATGTCCCCTTTGTTCTTGCACAGTGGCACTAGAATGCATGTTCTTCGGACATCTAGAATATGCCTTCTCTCAATAGAGCTACAAGTGCCCTCAGGATCCATTTCTCTCTTAATTCATGCAACAACATGATTATATTTAACTTGAGCTCATCTGAGCTTGCTGCTTTCCCTGACTTTGTTTTCTGTTGTTCTGTTCTTCTGGGTGGCTTGCTCTTTCTCTTTCATTTAGGTCATGTGTAGGGGGCAATGCAGTTTCTTTGGGATTTTCTTAATTCAGAATCTGCTGAAAAAAACTCCTTCCATCTGCCTCTGATGTCCTCTGGACTGGAGAGCTGGTTGTTGCTGGCATGCCTTATGAGGGATATCTTATTACTATATTCTTTAGCTTTCTGTCTTTGCTTTGGAACTTGATAGTTTCTTTTTGCTATCTGCTGTGTCACTTTCCAGAAACCGGTAAAGTGTTTCTGATGCCTTGTTGTTTGCTATTGCAGCTGCTCTCTTAGCCTCTTTGTTAGCCAACCAGTATACCTTCTTAGACTAATCTGTCTTTTCTGTATCCCACTTTTTCCAGCATTCCTCCTTTCTTTTGATGATTTCCTGGATTTCTTAATTCTGCTACTAGCTATCCTTGCATGTCTTATTTCCATACTTGGCTTGACCACATATCTGTTCTGTGGTCTTCACACCATTCTTAAACTCCACCAATTTCCTCTTCTTTAGGTGCCACATCTCTGAGTGTTTCCATGAACTCTTGTGCTTCCGCTCCAGCCAGCTTCCAGATATTCAGCCTAGTCTCCGTCGACCTTTTAATTCCTTCAGCTTATTTTATGCAAATCAAGGATCCTTGTAGGTTTCTAATCCACGTGGGTGGAAAACTCGGAGTTATGTAGGATAAAATAACTTGAAATTTTTCTGAAGAGCCTTGTGGAAGGAAGAAAAGCTGTCTTTTTTTGTTTTTTTGTTTTTGTAGGGAAAAGTCCTTACCTAAATGCACTTCTCTCCAACTTTTAAGATAGGTCCTTTATTTAACCGAATAGAATTTCCTGTTGTAACTGATATCTGCAGTTTAATCAGTGTTGGTCAGTGTTATTTCCTCAGTCAAAAGTGAGGAATATTTTCTCTGTGTGCTGTTTCTTTTTTAATATCAGCATTAGAAAGTCCAGTCCATGTGCTGAGGCATTTTCTCATAAAGTATTTGCAGCTATTCCCTTTGTTATAGTGTTGGTTTAAATGTCAAGTTGTCTTTGTGTGACCTGTCCTAACGCTCAACCACTTTCTGTGCATTTTGTTCATATTGTTTTTTCACCGTTTTCCTTTGTCTCCATTTCATTTTTATTTACATATCAGTTACTCTGAATGCCTGGATAAAACATCTTCTCTTTCATCATTTTATTAATGTTTGTCTGTTTACTCTGTCAAGGATCCCCTTATCTTGAAAATTTCAGAGTGCATTTAATCCATCTTTTTAAGTGTCATTACCATCTATTTTTCTCAACTCTGCTTCACTCTGCTTCCTGTCCCCTTTTCAGTGTTCACAGTTGTTCTCCCTTTTACTTCACTTTGTTAACCTTCTGTATGTCCTGGACTCTTCAGCTACTGATTTCTGTTAACAATTTGCAGCAATTCGAATTTTGTGCAGTTTTAACTGTTCTCAGCCTAGAGCTTTGTGTAAGCTGCTTCACACTATTACCATAATGTTGGCCTGCTTTTATTGGGCAAAATCCTTGTATGCCAACTTTGGACAACATGGAAGATGTCTTTAAATTTCAATAATGCCTTCCCATAAATTCAGTCTCTTGTTATAGACAGCACACTACTATTTTCTTTGCCATTTGGGTTATCCATGGCACAGCAGCATATAGGTTCGTAGGAGGTAACTAGGCTAGTGGCCCTAGAGCCTTTTCAAGCCTAGCCATGTTACTCCCAAGTATCCCCAGTTGTTCTTTCTGGGTAGTTCTTAAAACGAACTTATGAATAGAGTGGGCCTGTGATCAACACCGGCTACCTCTCTCCATGAAGAGACATGGTTGCCACCCCAGGGGTGAATTTGTGGTCTCCCATCCAGTTATTGAGGCTGCGTTTTAATAGGGTCAATGAGAAGCTCTGTTTTACGTGAATAGGAAGTCTATTCCAGAGAAGCAGCAGTCTGTGGGAGACCTGTCTGTCTCTCCAGCATGTTCTGTTAATGTCATAAGCAAGGTTGAGATCCCTAGAGCTAGTGACTCTTGTGCTATTTGACTTGCAGATGTGCAGCATTCCATTAGGGCAGAGTCAGAGATTGCCCTATAGGCAAGGCACAAGTCACCTCTCAGCACGCTAGAAGTTACAAAGTAAACACCAAAAAATCACAGGTTAGACCGCCATAACCGAAGTACTCTTTAATGTGAACACTATTAATCCACAGTTAGCTGCTACCTAAAATGGTAGGATATTGGCAACAGTTGTTGCAGTACACTGATTCCATGTAGAAAATGGAAAGTAGGGGGAATTAATGATGACTGAATACCTCAGTAAGCAAAACTACAAAGTTTCCCTCTCTGGACATTTGTTTGATAGTGGCAAAGATAAGGTAGTTGGTATCTTGCAGCATCTGCCGACATAGAAGTCTTTTTATAGACCGACTGCAAAACCGGGCCCTTAACAATTGGAATGAGTCTCTTTCATATAAGTTTAAAGGGACAGTCCCAGGGATTTTTTGTTTTGATTCATTTCAAGTTGCCTTTCTGAGCATGCTCACCTTTGATTGAGGGGGCTGGGTGTGGGGAAGAGTGCCTGAAGGAAGTTTCAAAGATGTTAGCCAAATTCCATCTCAAATTGTAGTTGTACTAACAATAGCTCTCCCTGTGAGCCTTTCAGTAGTTTAATCTGTGCATTTTAAGCATGGAGAAAAATAGCGTTTTAGGCATTTTATGACCCGACTGCTGCTGCTACTCTAGAAGGCACATCAGTTGTGCAAGGCTTTTAAAACATTAGTAAACAGAGTTTTTTTTCTTTCAGTTCATATTTTATTCTATGGTGATTGTGAAGCGTGGTCATTTACAACAATTTTATGACATGACTTCATAGCTCTCAACCTCTTAAGAGGCCAATGTGGAACACACAACCTAACTGTGTGACAAACAGCCAAAATATGGAACACCCTATTTTCGTACTACGTGAAAATGTGCCATTTCCATGGCACCTGGTTGAAGTGGGCTTTCAAACAAAAGCATGACGTTCAAGTACATAGCCAAAAATTAACACTATACATTTCTAAAAATTCTATAAAAATGCAACTTGTAATTTAAATCAAACTTGTTTATAATGTTCAATACCATAAGTAATCAAATGCAAAACAGAACTGCCAGAGTATCAAACTAAAAAAAAAACTACTACTATACAGAATCAAAGTAAAACTGCCCATGAATACCATTTCCTACAATATTGCATTGCTGTAAATGTCTGCTAAACACTACCCTGCTATATGTTTCACACTGGAAACAATTCTACATCTGTACATTGCACTATCTCTATGGACATATAATACTTTAGATGCACACTCCTTATTGTATGTTGCTGTATGTAACTGGTCAAGAATATATCACAAAATGTTCTGCATACTGCATAGCACCCCTAAAACGTCAAATGTCTTCACCTGTGCATTAAGAGAAAAACTGCTACTCTGTAGATCAACTGAAATGAAATTCTGCATGACTAAAACAGTCTGTTGCAACACCGTTTACCAAAATACCTGCAATATTGTACCACTGCACATCTAATTACACAAGTGCACAACCACAAATAACAGTAGTGATGACCTCAGTATTAAGAGTAGAAAATGCAGCATTATGAAATGTATCAAAAGGACAAATTTAGAAACAGAACAGTAAACTCAAAACAAAATGCAACAGCAATTTGCTACTGTAATGTGTTCAAAAGCATTAATGGAACAGGTTTTTGCATCAGCCTATTGCATCAGCCTACATTTAACGAACAATGAAACTGCAAAGCATGAAACTGTAATGTTGGGCATTACTAACATGCTGTAACCCTCAATGATTCATCAAGGAAGAAGTCTTTTGCATCCATTGTATGACTTTTACAACACTGCACCACAAATCCTATAAAAGTTAACACAACAAACAGATTTTGCCGATATGTACATTATCTTAACAATAACTAGTATAAATGTCCAATTTTGCATTAATGACCTTATTCAAATTCAAAGTAATAGAAGAGACTTGGCAAAAACCTAGATTTCATTTCCTTCCAGTAAGACAAAGTATAAAATTGGTGTCTACCATTCCTCACCCATTATAACCTGCATCAGCTCACCAAGAAAAAGAGGTAGGCAAGGCAGCTGTAAACGCCACTAACTCTGGTACAAAAAAAACTAAAGTAAGGCAGACAAACTCTACAAAAAAATCTTGCTTTTTTCCCACTTTTCTGAGAGTTAAAAAAGTTCAGTTACAGGCTTGCTGTTCCTGAACTGTTTGAAAGTTTCTGTGAGGCCATTTTTGCTTGGGCTGAAGGAGGGTCTCTGTGTTCATCAGTGGCAGTGACTAACATTGAGCAGCTTCCCTGCCCCCCGTAGAGGTGGTTACTGACTTGAAACTGTAGTTTTATTGGCCACTAGGGGTCATTTCCATAACTCCTTCATCTTCCTCTCTTAAAACCTAGTTGCCTCGTGGTTTGAGCGTCTTTTCAGGCTTGCTGGCTGTTGGTGAAGCACCCTCCAAGAGGAAAAAACGCTGAGAGAAGAAGGGAGCCACTTTTGAGATTTTAAGTATTTTTTCTCTGTTTATTTGCTAAGTTTTTCTGCATAGCTGCCTAGCTTGAGCATTTTCTGGCTTGTTAAACTTGATTTCTGTATTAGTAGCTGTATTTAGAGCACAACCAAAAGCTGTTTGCTGAATTTCCTGTTTGCACTTAATTTTAAATCGTTTTTTCTTAAAACTTGCATATTTTCTGTCCTTGACCTAGCACTCTTGTGTGGGGTCATTTACTGCACTGTTATGACTTGATATTACTTGTGAACCTCTGCTATCTCTGTAAAAACAAAAACAAAAAAAAATCTTGCTTTTTTCCCACTTTTCTGAGAGTTAAAAAGTTCAGTTACAGGCTTGCTGTTCCTGAACTGTTTGAAAGTTTCTGTGAGGCCATTTTTGCTTGGGCTGAAGGAGGGTCTCTGTGTTCATCAGTGGCAGTGACTAACATTGAGCAGCTTCCCTGCCCCCGTAGAGGTGGTTACTGACTTGAAACTGTAGTTTTATTGGCCACTAGGGGTCATTTCCATAACTCCTTCATTTGTCCTCAGAGGAGTGGTTTAAGGCAGTAACTTGTAGTTTATTGGCCATTTTGGGTCATTTCCTGTCTTTTCCAGCCCCCTGCTATAAAGCACGCTTTAGCGCGCATTAGCGCAATTTAGCGCGGAGTTGCCACTGTTGCACACTAGGGCAGCTCCGGTTAAGCAGGTTTAAACTATTCGGGCTACCTAAAGTCCACTCTTCAAATTTTCCCTTAAAACTACCTTCCTCGAACTATACTACTGATCTAATCAGCGTATCCTATAATTAAAAAGATCATCTCTACTTGACTCCAAGTAGACTATTCTCTATCTGTTAAACGTAGCACTTGCTCCTACAGTACTTATTACCTTGATACGGCACTCTTGTCATAGATAGTACCCCTAAAAGGCAACCCCCATTTCTCGGTCACCCACTTCCCCGAATCTTTTTAAAGTTTTTTGTCTATTCCTTCTAGCATGTCGAGGGATCAGTTGCTAGTGTCCTCTCCTGCTCAGCTGGTGAACCTGGGAATATTGAGGCAATGTTACAATTGCCTCATGTACACAGACAACCCTCTCCTCCTCCCACAAAACACAAATACATGTGAGAGATGCAACTATACGGCCAAACTGAAGGCTGAGCTCTCTCAACATAGGACTGGCAAGACCAGTCAGGAGGAGAAGGTTACCACACACACTATAGACCCAGTCTCACATAGTACCATTACAACCTCAAATCATACACATAAACCCACAAAGACATACTCGGAGGCTCTGATCAAAAATCTACCAAAACAGCAGAGGCCACCAAAGCAGACACCCAAACAACCACCACCTCAGAACACAACACCTGCAACACATAGACCTCACAGTCAGTGTGTCAAACAGTCACAGCCCTTAAGGCCAAACACAATGCCAGACACACTAGTCATTGGTGACTCCATAGTCAGACACACTGACGTCCGCCACCAGACTGAGTAAGGAGAAGGTCACAGTAAGCTGCCTGTCGGGCGCTAGAATCCGCCACATAACGCAAGCACTCAGGTCTCTCAACAGCAGGTACAAATATGACTCAGTCATTGTCCACGCTGGTGTAAACGACCTGAGACGTACCTCCTTGGACTACATGAAAAGAGACATTGAGGTGCTCTCTGATTATGTAGCCCAGGCAGGTATGACCCTGACCTTGAGCAGTATCCTACCTTCACCAAGAATGATGCCACAATACAGAGATAAGATGATCAGCTTTAACAATTGGCTTAAACACTGGTGTCATTCAAAGGGGATCCAGTGTCTGTCTGCCTGGGATGACATGCTGGACAAGCCACGCTGCTTCGCAAGGGACGGCTTGCACCTGTCACCCCTAGGATTCGGATATTGGCAAAGGCTCTTGCCACCCCATAGTGCCTTTTTAGGCAAGGCTCAAATTCTAAACCTACCACCCTAGAACACAAAAAAGGAAAAAACTAAGGGTAATGCTGCTCAATGCCAGAAGTCTAAATCTCAAAATGCACGCACTCGAGGCCCTTCTCAGTATGGAGAACATCGATGTCTGTGCTGTGACAGAAACCTGGTTCAAAGCTCCTGAGAGCACCCCAGCGCTATCAGGTTTTACCTCATATCATGCGTTCCGCCCCAAAATTCGGACAATACCAAGAAAGGAGGGGGGTATCCATATTCATCAAGGACACCCACACCTCAAGACTGGTGGCAACGCACGATGCATCGGAGACCATCCAGGTGCAATTAACCATAGGCAAGACTGCTCTGCAAATTGTAGCATGTTACAGGCCACCCTCACAAACTCAAGAACCTCACATGGCCTTCCTGAAAACACTAGAGGGGATAAATGTATCACCAAACACCATCATACTAGGTGACTTCAATTACCCTAATATAGACTGGGAACACTACTCAAGCCCAAACACCCTAGCCCAAAAGTTCCTGGAATTCATAAACTCAAATGCCATGGAACAACTAGTCACCATCCCCACAAGAGGAGATAACATACTTGATCTCATCATCACGAACATGGGAGCACAATGTTCAACACTGGAGGTGTACCCCTCACTGGTGAGATCAGACCACAAACTAATCTCGCTGGAGGTCCTCATCCCACCCCCACCTGAAATAAAAAAGACCACAGTAAAGAACTTCTCAAAAGCCGACTTCACACTTCTAAAGACTAGTGTGGTCTCCTTTAAGGCCCCCGAGCTGGCAGAAAACAGTACTCAAGCCGCTGAATCACTTACAAATGCCTTCTACCAGCACCTGCAGGACTGCATGGATAAGGCAATCCCAAGCAAAACAAAGACTCCTTGTACCAAAGGCAAGCGTCCAGTCTGGTGGACCCCAGCCATAAACAAACTCTACAACAAAAGGAAAGCAAACTTCTCCCCCCCCTCCCCCCCAAAAGGAGAGATATCTATACCAAACGATTGCAGCCCCCCAAACATCTCCAGCGCCCAAGTGAGAACTGCTCTCTCCAAAGCAAAAAACACAGCATCCATGGGACCTGATGGTGTCCCCGGCTGTGTGCTCCATGAACTCAATGAGGAATTAAACCCACAGCTAGGACAGCTGTTTAATCAAAGTCTTACCTCTGGATACGTACCCAGGGAGTGGCGCACTGCAACTGTGGTACCACTTCACAAAGGCGATGCCTCCACCGACCCTGGAAATTACCGTCCCATTAGCTTGACAAGCCTTATCTGCAAAGCCATGGAGAGGATCATAATGGACCTCATAAATAAAGACATAGGGAATTTGCAGACTTTGGATCCAACCCAGTTTGGCTTTGTCAAAGGCAGATCATGCCTTTTAAACTTGGTTGACTTTTTCGAAACAGTCACCAAAGCCATTGATGAGGGAAAGGCAGTCCATACAGCCTACCTCGATCTGGCTAAGGCCTTCGATACAATACCCCACTCGGGTATCATTGAAAAATTCATCAGCTTAAATGTCAACCCATACATCACAAGATGGGTTGCAAACTGGCTGAGTGACAGAACCCACAGGGTCAGAGTTGCTGGCGCCATGTCAGACTCAAAGCCTGTCACAAGTGGTGTCCCACAGGGCTCAGTCCTGGGCCCACTCTTGTTTGGCATCTACTTTTCCGAAGTACAAGCAAACACAGGAGGGTTATGGCTGACAAAGTTTGCAGATGACTGCAAACTGGGCGCCATAGTAGAAAACACATCTGACACAGATATCCTTCAGAAGGGTCTCACAGAAATGGATAACTGGTGCCAGAGCCACGGCCTAAAGTTAAATGCCAAAAAATGCATAGTCATACCCTTCGGGAAAAACAAGGTAAGCCCCTAGCTACCAAATAGGTGGCAATCCACTGAGCACAGAAGAAGTTATCAGGGACCTGGGGACCCAGGTTGATAGTAGTCTGTCATTCGACACCCATGTAGCTAAAGTAGTTAGGAAGACCTTCTACATTGCCCACCTTATCATGAAGGGATTCTCATCTAGATCAAGGGAGGTCATAGTCTCCCTTTACTCATCACTCATCAGACCAATGATTGAGTACAATGCCCCATTCGGAATGTATCTGACCCGACACTTGCAGCAGCTGGAGAGGCCACAAAAGATGTCCTTCATGGATGCATCTGCAGTCATAACAACTGGGTTGTCCTGTCGTCAGGCAACCCTTCAGTCGGCCAGATTCCAAAGTCCGGGTCCGGCTTCGGCTGATGTCACACTTCACCCGACGTCATCTCTGTTGGTCTTCGGGTATAAAGGCATCAGCCGACGCCATTTTCCTCAGTCTTTCTTGCCGTGGCGCCAAGCAGAAGCTGTTCGCAAGTGCCGGTCGGTCGGATCCAGAGATTACTTCTACCGAATACTACTTCGAAGACTTCTAAAGCTAAGTACCCCGTTGGGGACTCTTTCTTGCCTCAGCCGATGTCAGAAAAAGTTAATAATTGTTTAACCTGTGGGAAACAAATACCTCATAAAGATTTCCACTCTTATTGTCTGCCTTGTTTAGGCCCAGCCCACGACGTAGCAGCCTGTTCGGCCTGTGCTTCTTTCAACCGACGAACGCTTAGGCGTCGGTCGGAGTTTGCAGAACAGTTTTTCGGTTCTGATTTTGTGTACATTATGCAGTCGGATCCTCCAACTACCCAATCTGCCAAAAAACGCAAAGATAAAGACCGACACTCTTGGTCCGCGGTTTCGGCCGAAACCATGGTTAAGCAAACCGCGAGTGTCTCGGTTTCGGCCGAAACTGAGAAAACTGATCAAAGTACAGCTGAATCTATCTCTACAACTGAGGCCCCTGCTACCACTCTTGAATCGGCCTCAGAAATTTTATCCACTACGGTGGTTGCCACTGACTTATCAGACACCATTCCCTTGGATGTCTCTACCCCAGTACGTGGTGCTGCTAGGCCTCCAGCAGCCATGTCCATTAAGGCCTTCGCCAGGGCTAAAGCAGCCAAGACTACTAAAACAGTGCCTGTTAAACCCCCCACAACCAGGCCCTCTTCTAGTTCTCAAATGCTTACTTTGGCAGAAGATTTAATTTCTTTAATTAGAGGATCTCAATCTCACCCAGACAGGGCCTCTCAGCCCCCAGAGAAGAGACCTAGGGCAGAGCCCCTGAGCCAGTGTCCTCTGATGATTCTGCTGATGAATCAGACATAACTGACCAGCCAGAGGCTCCTTTCTCCAATTTTGAAGATTCTGATGCTGAAGAATCCATTCCAGCTGCTTCCCACCAGAAGAATTCTCCTTTGGGGAAACCTTACATGCCATGCGAGAGCAGTTCCAATGGCAGCAACAGGATTTTTCAGACTCCAGAAAAGACTTAGGACCTTTCTGCACCTTCCACAGCACAGGCCCTAAGCTATACCTCCTGTTCTCTCTGTGGTGGATGATGCTTTCAATGATGTCTGCTCCGCTCCAGATTCTTTACCCCAGCCCCTGCCAAACCAGACAGATTTTACAGGGTGCCAGATACTCATCACCACCTTTACAAGGCCCCACTTGCAGACCCAAACTATATCCCAGGGTCCCAAGGCAGTAGCACGACCATAGCTAAAACCCTATTCCTTCTGAAAGGGAAGCAAGGTCATTAGACAGATGGGGTAAAAGGTCTACACTTCAGCTACTCTCTCAGCTAGAGCTTTAAACTGTCAGTTTCACATGATACAATACCAAGAGTTTATGCTTGATCAGTTAACTAAAAAGCTAACCACTGATGAATCTCTTGATAAGAAATATGTATTAGAAATGGTAAATAACATACAACAGGTTAGTAACCATTCCTTAAAATGTGGCTATGATGCACTGGAGGCTTCATTTAGATCAGCCATGACTGGCACAGTGATAAGAAGGCATGCATGGCTAAAGGAGCAAGCTTTACCGGATCATGTTAAAGCTAAGTTGCTAGATGCTCCTATGGATAAGACAAGTTTGTTTGGTACACCTGCCCAGCAGGTTATGAAGAAAATGGAAGAAAAGGCAAAATCTGTTCAAACGGTTAAAGATTTCTTGCAGGTTCAAACCCAAGGTTTAGCAGGAACTGGCCTGCCAAAATTGGTCCTTTCCTGACTCCACAAGATCTCAAAGGGGCAGGAATAGACGCCCGAGAGGCAGAAACCAATCCAGAGGAGGTGCCTACAGAGGACGACAGTGGCAAGGTAACAACAGAGGCACAGACACAACCACTGCCACTACATCAACACAACCACAGTGACTTAACCCTAAATCCGCCTACCAGGGAACAAATAGCAGCTCCTCTAGGCGGAAAGTTAACCTTATTTTCAAAGAACTGGGACTACATAACAAAAGACAAGTGGATTTTACAAACCATAGATCAAGGTTACCGGTTCCACTTCCACACTTTACCAGTCAAAAGAGGAATGCCAAATCTACCTCCAAATCAAAAAACAGAGGCTCTACAACAGATAATGGAGTTAGCAAACATGAGAGCTGTGGAAAGAGTGCCAACAGCAGAGCAAGGAAAGGGGTTCTACTCCAGACTATTCCTAGTTCCAAGAAAGGAAAAAAGTTGGAGACCAATTCTCGACCTGTCCACCTTAAATACATACATCATTGTCCCAAAATTCAAAATGCTGACACTACAGCAACTTCTTCCCATGCTGGGCAAGGAGTGTTGGCTGGTAACTCTAGATCTCAAGGAGGCATACCTGCACGCCCCCATTCGACCAATCTGCAGAAGATACCTCAGATTTCTTGCAGGATCAGAGCACTATCAATTCTCAGCATTGCCCTTTGGCTTATCTACTGCCCAGAGTATTCACAAAATGCCTGGCATCAGTAATCGCCATTGCAGACTACAGGGAATTCAAATTTACCCATACCTGGACGACTGCCTGCTACAAGGGGACAACAAAAGCAAGCTGACAACAGATTTACAAAGGGTCATTTACTTGCTACAAGCACTGGGATACACAGTCAATTTACAAAAGTCAAGGCTGATACCATCCCAAACAAGGACATTCTTGGGTGCGGAATTGGACACAGTAAAACAAATGGCATTCCTAACTACAGAAAACAAAAAGAACTCCTCTTTACTTCTTGGCACTAACAAAACTGAACAAGTTAACAGCAAGAAAAGTACTGCAGGCCTTGGGCTTCATGGCATCATGCATAATCTTGGTCCCATTTGCCAGACTACATATGAGAAAACTACAGTGGTACCTAAAGAATTTATGGTCCCAACACAGACACAGCCTAGAAACAGAAATCCCACTAATTCCATGCTTAAAACAGGAGTTCCTATGGTGGGCTCAGGCATGCCAGTCAAACCCAGGACTACCCTTTCGCAGATGTCAAGCAAGCCAGACCATCACAACAGACGCTTCAGACCTAGGATGGGGGGCCCACATGCTGGACAAATGCGTGCAAGGATTGTGGACACAGGATCAACTTCACCTGCACATTAACCTAAAAGAAATGCTGGCAGTAAAACTGGCAATCCAAAAGTTCAGACCATTTCTCAAAGAGGGCCAGTTGATGATAAGGACAGACAACACCACAGTCATGTGGTACATCAACAAACAGGGAGGCACTCATTCATACCCTCTATGCAGAATGACTTTGGAGCTGTGGACCCTGGCACTCCGCTACAACATCCAGTTACAGGCAATATTTGTACCGGGAAAAGAAAATACTCTAGCAGACATATTAAGCAGAACCACATCGGATGCCCACGAATGGAAGCTGCACCCGGACTTCTTCAAGACCATCTCAAAGAAATGGGGAATGCCTCAGATAGATCTATTCGCATCACCTCTCAATCACCAGCTCAAAAATTCTTCACAAGGACATTCCACCCACTAGCATGGAAAGTGGATTCGCTCTCCTTCAGCTGGAAAGGCCTAACAGCATATGCATTCCCACCTCTTCCCTTGATACACAAAGTACTACTAAAAATCAAGGAAGAACGCCCAAGGATAATCCTGATAGCTCCAAACTGGCCAAGACAACACTGGTACCCACTGCTGAGGAGCATGTCTCGAACAATATGTGGCCAATACCCTGATGCCTTTGATGTTAACTCAGAACAACTACAGCATCATACATCCAAACCTAAAACGTTGCAACTGACTGCATGGAACATCACATAGCAGCAGCTAATCCAGAACTTTCCCAAAGAGTTAAAGACATTATTCTTGAAGCACGCAGACCTTCAACAAGAAGGAACTATGCTGGAAAATGGAAAAGGTTTGTCATTTGGAGTACTGAAAGAGGAAAAGATGTGTCAAACATAGATATGCCTAACATTCTGGAGTATCTGGCCGAACTTCTTTATTCAGGCCTGTCCTACTCCTCCATCAAGATACATGCATCAGCTATTTCAGCAGAATACAGCTTTGATCCACCTGTTTTTTCGCACCCTTTGCTCAGGCAGTTCCTCAGAGGAATCAAGAATGTAAAACCTCCAAGGAAACCACCATTACCAGCTTGGGACTTAAACTTTGTGCTAGAAAAGTTGACACTATCACCCTTTGAACCAGCAGCAACAGCAGACCTACAACACCTGTCATGGAAAACTGCTTTCCTACTGGCAATTACTTCAGCAAGGAGGGTTTCAGAACTACAGGCCTTAATGGCAGTGCAACCCTTCCTAATCTTCCACCAAGATAGAGTGTCCATGAGGACTAATCCTACATTTATGCCTAAGGTGGTATCCAGAGTGTCTTTAAACCAGGCAATCCACCTACCTACCTTCTTTCCCAACCCACAAAACAGAGGGAAAGAATACTGCATACCTTGGATGTACATAGACAGCTACGCTACTACTTGGACAGAACAAAAGTAGCAGAAAGACTGACCAACTTTTGTAGCCTATGCAACAGGAAGGGAAGGAAAAGCTATTTCCAAACAGACAATCTCCAAATGGATAGGAAATTGCATACGATTCTGTTACTCCTTCCATGGAAAACCAATTCCACAGAACATAAGACCTCATTCTACAAGGGCAACAGCCACTACCACAGCCTTCTTACGAGGAGTGGCAACCAAAGACATTATTGAGGCGGCTACTTGGACCTCCGTGCATACATTTGCCAAGCATTATAATTTGCCTCTATATTCCAGATCCCGAGCAGGGTTTGCCACTGCTGTACTGCAAGGGATCCTAAACACACCATAATCTACTTTTATCCTCCTCCCTAGTTGGCTATGGTATTCTACCCAGTTGTTATGACTGCAGATGCATCCATGAAGGACATAGTACAGTTTTGTACCTACCATAAATGTAGATGTCCGAACTGGATAGCATCTGCAGTCAGGATTACCCTCCCTCCTTCCCTCTGTGGTACTCCTAGGTGTTTACCCTCCTAATAGCTAGCTGGTGGGGGGGGGAGTCTTTTATGGTGTATTTGTTTGTATATATGTACATACATGCTTATTTTTGTGTTTACCTCTATCTTTTTGGAAACATTGGCATCTATCCAAATTTTAGCCTTCAAGAGGGCTACTGGCATCTGGGGCAAGAAACACTGAGGAAAATGGCGTCGGCTGATGCCTTTATACCCGAAGACCAACAGAGATGACGTCGGGTGAAGTGCGACATCAGCCGAAGCCGGACCCGGACTTTGGAATCCGGCCGACTGAAGGGTTGCCTGACGACAGGACAACCCAGTTGTTATGACTGCAGATGCTATCCAGTTCGGACATCTACATTTATGGTAGGTACAAAACTGTACTTTCCTCACCAAAAGGATAAAGGGTCTCAAAAATCTGTCCTATGCTGCCCGACTGAAAGAACTCCAGCTCTATTCAGTCGCTTACCGCTTGCTCAGAGGTGACCTTTGCCTAACATACAAGGCCATGTCAAACCCAGATTTGATGAATATGCTTCACCTCAAAAAATCTAGATCCATCAGAGCCACAAGGGCGGGAGACTTAAACCTTGACACAGCTATTAATAGGACGTGCTGGAGGGTTAGATTCATCACCCAAAGACTCCCTATGCTGTGGAACAAAATCCCGGTACATGTGAGGCAGAGCACCTCGCTGGCCTTGTTCAAGAGAAATCTTGACCAATGGATGGGAGATCGCAGATATACCCCAGGGATTACCTCAGTTTCACTGCTCGACAGAGGCACAGCAAAATAATGGGTATAGTTCCCCATACTAAAGGGGTGGCGTAAGCCACAAAACGATGGGCTAGGCTTGTAAATGCCCTCGGGCAGATAGCCTAGTATGAACCTATGAACCTATGAACCTAAAACCTCCGAACCAACCCAGCAGAAGTGCCACTGTCCCGATGTCCTAACTACGCTCCGGTTCTCCTCACTCCTCCAGCAAAAGAAGCATGTTCCAAAAGTAAACGAAAGAATAAGGATTTTACTGTAACTGTTTTTCAAGGTTTAGCAGTGGTGCGAAACCCCATTGTGATGTTGCTATCGGCTGTGTTAAGGGAAAGTCCTGTAGTGATTGGCCAATTTCTTTCTTACCTCATTGGCTTGCTTTACCTAGAAAATATCTCTTGATTGGCTCATATACCTCAATGCCGATTAGCTCTGTTTGCGGTATGCGAGCTCACAAACCGGAGCCATCACTGTTCAGTGAGGAACAGCGGAAAAGCACCTAAGAGAGCCTTTAAATGCGGAGCGTTCCACATAATCTGGAGCACTTGACTGCTCAGCATGACTTCTACCTATAGAAACTATCTGAGTCAGGCAAACAGCATTGGAACCATATTTCTCTTTTTATCATGTTTTACTGTATTTTGATTTTTGAATACTAGCCTGGTGACTTTCAGACCTGCTAGTAATTCCATTGAAAGCAAGTGTGCGACAGAAGGTTAGAGCATTAGTGGACGCACTCTTCTGTTCCTTTTCCAGCTTCTAGTTTGATATGTGCTGATTTCTGATTACTACTAAACAAATGCTCTATTTTTTTATGAGTGGGCTGCTTGTATATCTGTAGAAGCATGAGTGATGCAAAATTTAAAAGTTAGTATACACTGATGTCCTTTTTCCCTGGCACAGCTTTCTTTATTTTAAATATGAGCCAGGATCTGAGAACATAGTTCCCCAGTTCTGTGTTAGTCAAAGAGGAACATAAATCCAAGGATTAGTTTATCCTGGGAGTTGAAACAAGACTAGAACTGTGGATTTACAGGATTTTTAAAAGTAAAATGACATTGTGGGTGTGAATGAAAGTGACGTGTCAGAGTGGGCGTGATTTCTGTCAGCTTAACTCAGACATTAATTTTAAACATTGGGATTGTCCCTTTAAGCCTGCTTTTGCAGCATTAAACTCTGTTTTGGGCTTTGGTAATCTGTCAGTTAGAATTCAAGAAGTGTTTTTTCTTCAGTGTTGAGAAGAGAGTGAGCTGCCTTGTTCTGAGTGCCTGATTTGCCAGAAGGCCATGTAGCAGATCTTGTTTGCCTTGGCTGTTGTGCTATTTTGTGAAATTTTGATGTTATGTGATCCTGTCTCGCCTACATTCAATACTGATGGGCTCGGAGCCGATCCCTTGGCTCCGACTCGGCACGCTATGCTATAGAGCGAGGCTATAGAGCGAGGCCTCTTATTGGCTGAGCTATTTCTTATCCCAGGATGCACCACCACTAATCCCCTAGATCTCGTTTGCCGCTTACAAACTAGGACGTGGCCTCAACTTGGCTGGGCTAAGTACTGTTTTATTCAGGCTTTTCCTGTCAGGAATTTGCTTATTTTGAACCCAAAAGCTGTTTTAACAGCTGTTGTTGTGATACAAGTGCGTTTGAATATATTTGTTGAGGAATTTGTGTTTTTCGTTAAGGGAAGGTTTCCCATTTAAGTTAGAGGGGCCTTCCCCTATTTGCTATTTCTAGCGTTTTATTTGTGTGTCAAGTACCTGCTTAAGTTAGAGGGTCTTGACCCTCCTGTTCTGTGTTTTGTGCAACTATATTGTTGATTTAAAAAAAAAAAAAAAACTTTATATTTTGAACTTTAAACTGCTAGTTTTTGTCTATTATTAATCTTGCTAGTTTATTAGACATGTCTAAAGAGCATAGACCCTCTGGGTTTAAAAAGTGCGCGAGGTGTGGGTTATAAGATGTCCATAACGGACGACCACTCCTCGTGCGTTTATTGTTTAGGCGCCAAGCACCTACAAGAGTCATGTAGTGTGTGTCACGCCTTCTCATCAAGAGTCCTCCAGGAGAGGAAGAACAAATTAATTCTAAAAGGGTTGATTAAGCCATCCTTCGAGGAGGCTTTATCTTCTTCTTCCTCTCCTTCAAAAAAGAAAAAAGCGTCGGCTCCGACCAGTCTGTCGGAACCGACTGCCAAAAAACCTAGGCAGGCTTCTCCATCGGCTCCACGGACTTCGGAGCCGAGGGCGGAACGGTCTGCCTCGATGCCTCCAGTCTCGACCCCTCTGGTTTCGGAGCCGAGGACTGGGGCATCGAGAGGCGGGTCACCTTCATCGGCTCCACTGATATTGGAGCCGATGAGGGTTGCCGGCTCAGACTCTTCCCCTTCGGCGCCGAAGTCCTCATCGGCACCGAGGGAAATTGCTTTGAGATCTCCCTCGGAACCGATAGTAATAGAATCCATTCGGAGCCGGTCCCCTAGTCCTATGGAGCCGATGGAGAAATCGGTTCGGACCCGATCGGTATCATCTAGATCCTCCAAGATGTCTGATTCGGACATCGACAGGGTGCTCCTAAGACTCTTCCAGTCTCCGGTGTTTCAAAAGTTAGTTTTGGCTCCAGCCCATTCGGCTTTGGAGCCGATGGTTCACCCTGCTACTATGGTTCCTCCTCCAACAGCCTCGGCACCGTCGGAGCCGGTGCTGGTGGAACCGGTGGAGGTTTTAGGGTCGGGCCCGACCCTTACTCCAACTCCGGCTCTTGAGTCGGAGTTCGGTACGCGGACTTCTTCTGTCGGCCCCGGGGGGGATGCTTCGGGACTGATGTTTTTGGTCCCAAGCCTTCCTCTCGGTGCGTCGGCTGCGGGAGTGCCGTCTACAGTCGTGGCCACGGAGGTGCGACCCTCCCAGGATTCTGGTGGTCCCGCCTTCAGGGCTATGAGGAGTGCGTTAGCCAAATCATCTTTGGCTACCTCCACGGTCTCCCCAGCTCCTTCCCTGCATACCGAGACTGGGTCTTTGGCAGTCCCCCTGTCCTTAGACAGCGGAGCCCCGGGGCCTGAGGTTACCCCCACTGGGGTTTCCCCCCCTCCTGGAGGTCCTTCTGAAGCTTCTTCAGAGGAACCACCCAGGAAAATATCGTGCAAGAGGAAGCACGTTGACTCCCCTGATGAGTCTCTTACATCAGACACTGATCTCGATGATGCAGAAGGGTCCCCTAAGTCGTCCTCAGATGATGTCTCCTTTGCAGACATCCTGGAAGCCCTTAAACAACGAGGCGGCTGGCAATCCAAACCCCCTTCTGCTGATGAGTCGGTGTTCCTTAAGGCCTTCGGGGCTCAGCCCTCCGCCTCCTGGGTGTCTCCGCCCTTCGACGAGCTCTTGGACTTGATCTTTCGAAGGGCGTGGTAACACCCAGACTCTGTGGAACCGGTGCCTGCTCGTCCTAATAAGTTCATGTCAGCACCCCCTGAAAAAGAGTTCTTAACTAAAGGTGTGGCTGTAGATGCTTTGGTGGTGGCATCTGCTACCCAGCAAGATGTAGCAGAGGCTTCGACGTCCGTCCATCCTCCTAATAAGGAGTCTAGGAGCATGGATCGGCAGTAGCGCACCCTAAGTTCAGCGGCCTTTACATTAAGGTCCTTGAACTACCTCACACACTTTACCAGATTTCAGAGGGATCTGATTAAAGAACTTTCCGATACCCTCTTGGGTAACCTGCCTGAGGAGCTGGCCCAGACGGTTGGCTCTCAGCTGGCTACACTGTCATCCATTTCAAACTCGTCCATGAGGCTCATTTCTTATGCGGCCGGGGGCGGTAGAGCGGCGGTACGGGCATTGCTCTACGGAGACAAGCCTGGCTCCGCCTGTGTCATTTTATGGAGGCCTTTAAGTCTTCCTTTGCCGACGCCTTTGATGGGTCCTCCTGTTTGGACCCAAGGTAAAGGACACACTGACCGCTGCGAGCAGGAAGGTAAGACTTTGACTGCCGTGGGCACGATTTTCCACTCCCTTCGGCCTTACCCCAAGGCTAAAGAGGAGGGAAAATGTGGTTCCGTAGATCTCAGAAGTCTTACCCTCACAGCAGGATGATCCCCCTTCCAGAGGCAGGGGCGGGGGAAATTCTTCTGGAAGACGCCGTCCCAGAGGCGGCAGAGGCCCTCGCAACACTGGAGACCGCGAGTCCTTTCGTGGCTCTTCAGCCTTTCACAGTCCCTGAGGGATTGCCCGACTTTGCAGCTCCGGAGCCAGTCGGGGGTCATTTTTCGAAGCACCTAAAAGCCTGGGAAGGTATCACTCAGGACCGATGGGTGCTTCGAATTATCGCCAGAGGTTACACCATCCCTTTCTCTCACTCTCCACCTCAGTCCAAAAAAATCCCGAACCCGCCACCCAGTCAACGGGAAAATGCAGCCTCAGAAGTTTCAAAGCTGCTGCAAAAAGGAGTCATCCAACCGGTCCCCGCAGACCAGATCGGATTAGGGACTTACTCAAGATTCTTTTTGGTGCCAAAAAAGACCGGGGACTTGAGACCCATTTTGGACCTCAGCATTCTAAACCGTTCAGTCAGAAAGTCCAAGTTCCGAATGGTCACCCTACAAACCATTCTCCCATTGCTGGAGAAAGGTGTTTGGATGTGCTCCATAGATCTCAAGGATGCTTATTACCATATCATGGTACATCAAGCGTCCAGGAGACATCTGCGCTTCAGCCTAGGAGGCAGTCATTTTCAGTTCCGCTGCCCTTAGGTCTCACCACAGCCCCCAGGGTGTTCACCAAGTGTTTGGCGGTCGTGACTGCTCACCTGAGAAGTCTAGGATTCCAGGTGTCTCCGTATCTAGACGACTGGCTCCTAACTGCCACCTCCAAGCATCTACTATTGCGGAGCCTACAAGCCACTATATCACTGGGCAATTCCCTTGGAATCACCTTCAATTGGCCAAAGTCTGTGTTGCTGCCATCTCAACGCATAAGATTCATAGGGGTAGAGATAGACTCAAACCGAATGCGAGTCTATCTACCTACATACAGGATACAAACTATACAGGCTCAAGTTCGAACCTTACTTCCCAGATCCAAAGCCCCAGCCAGAATAGTCCTGCAACTATTGGGATCCATGTCCGCCCCGGTTCTTCTAGTTCCCCTGGCAAGGTTGCACATGAGAATTCTCCAGTGGCTTCTTTCAGCTCAGTGGTCCTTTCAGGAACTCCCTCTCAGTCACCTCATATGGATCACGGAAACCTGCAAACGGGACCTTCGCTGGTGGCTAGTGCCCTCCAATTTGGATCAGGGACGACCCTTTGTTCCACCTCCTCCTGCGGCCACTTTGACCACGGACGCCTCCCAGATCGGGTGGGGGGGGCATTCCCTGGGCAGGTCAGTCCAAGGCAAATGGCACCCAGAAGAGACCCTACTTCATATCAACATCCTAGAAATGAGGGCGGTATTTCTGTTCCTTTAAGCCCTTCACGATTACCTCCCTCAGGGCGTGATTGCTGTTCACTCAGACAACATGTCAGTTGTCTCTGTACTTGAAACAGGCGTGGGAGGGACCAGATCCTATCCTCTTTGCAGAGAGGCCATGAGGGTTTGGGAATGGGCAGTGTCGACCAAACGCTTTCTAGTGGCTACTCATATCCCGGGCAAGTCCAATGTGATAGCCGACAGACTGAGCAGAGCCATCCTCTCTCCTCACGAATGGTCTCTGAACATCACAGTTGCAAATCAGATCTTCAGCAAATGGGGAGTTCCGTGTTGCGACCTCTTCGCGACTCCTCTAAATGCGAAGTGCAAAAAGTTCTTCTCCCTCACCCCGGCTCCAGGGAAGAGCCCCATGGACGCACTAGCCCTTCCTTGGCCCACCGGCTTGCTTTATGCCTTCCCTCCAGTTCCTCTCCTTCCCAGGGTGATCCAAAAGGCATCTCTCTTGGGGAGCAAAATGATCTTAGTTGCTCCTTACTGGCCTCGTCAAGTATGGTTCCCCTATCTTCGGATGTATGCTCTGGAAGGTCCATGGTTCCTGGATCAGATCCCAGACCTTTTGGTTCATCAGTCGGGACTATTCCACCAGTCCCTACACACCTTAAAATTGACGGCTTGGCTCCTCCTCTTCCGACTATAGTCAGGAGTCATACATTGGATCCAGAAGTTGTACACATCTTATCTTCGGCCCACAAGTCTGCTACAAAGAAATTGTATTGTAGCAAATGGAAAAGATTTGCTATTTGGGCTCAACTCCGGGGCCTGGATCCCATCACTATTCCCGTATCAGAAGTACTAAAATTTTTAACTTCTCTTTTCAATCAAGGCTCTTCAGTCTCTACTATCAAGGTTCAATTGGCAGCTATTTCCAATTTTCACGAATCTATAAACCCACCTTTAATGAGCAACAGATTGTGTAAGACCTTCTTGAAAGGTGCTGCTTTTAAGACCTCCGATTTCTCATCCTGCTCCTCCATGGGATCTCGATGTAGTGTTACGCGCCTTAACTTCCTTCCCCTTCGAACCAGCAGCGACATGTGATTTAAAATTTCTATCGTGGAAGACTGCTTTTCTGGTGGCGATTACTTCTGCCAGAAGGGTTTCAGAGCTTCAAGCTTTGTCTGTAAAACCTCCGTACTTGGTTTTTCATAAAGACAGAGTATCTCTCAGGCCAAATCCTTCCTTTGTCCCTAAAGTTTGTTCCAGTTTCTGCCTACAACAATCATTAGAACTTCCAGTCTTCTTTCCGAAGTATTCTAACAAAGCGGAATTCATATTCCACACATTAGATGTCCACAGGCAGTTGCGTTTTATTTAGATAGGACCAAACAAACAAGGAAAACAGATCAGTTGTTTGTATCCTTTGCAGACAATAAATTGGGCAAAGCTGTCACAAAGGTCACTATTGCCAAATGGATCAGGGACTGTATTACTCAAGCTTATTCTTATTCTAACAAAGAGCTTACTACCTCTGTCAAAGCTCATTCTACAAGGGCTATGGCTACTTGATAGCATTTCATTCTAAGCTTGCCATTAGTGACATTTGTGCTGGCTACATGGTCTTCCCGCACACTTTCATTTCCCACTACAAATTGGATGTGGCATCTAGAGGACGAGCTTCATTTGGTTCCACAGTGCTCAGGAGTGTTTTCCAATGAGCCACCCAGGATTTAGGTGCTAGGGACGCTGTCCCATCAGTATTGAATGTAGGCGAGATAGGATCACATAACATCTTTTAGTTATGTACTTACCATAACTTTAGATGTTTGGGATCCATCTCGCACATTCCAATAACCCACCCTCCTTCCCCCTTCCTTGGAGGTCAGAGGATATCAGAAGGTCCGAATCCTGTTGTTTCATCTTGAAACATCTAACAATGTTATATAAACAAGTTGTGCATGTGTGCATGAATGCGGACAAACAAGATCTGGGGGATTAGTGGTGGTGCATCCTGGGATAAGAAATAGCTCAGCCAATAAGAGGCCTCGCTCTATAGCATAGCGTGCCGAGTCGGAGCCGAGGGATCGGCTCTGAGCCCATCAGTATTGAATGTAGGCGAGATGGATCCCAAACATCTAAAGTTATGGTAAGTACATAACTAAAAGTTCCATGAGTTGCTTTAAGTTGAGCTTGTTTGCTTTTGCTTGTGACGCTGAAATGATGATTTGACTGCAGAACCAGAAGCATAACAAAATGGATAAGTCTTTACTATTTTTGAGTTAGCTTGTTTTTTTTTAATACTGTTTAAGGCTCTGGTAATCTTTCATTTATAATTCAAGAAGCTGATTTTACTCTGAGAGTAAACTGTCTTTGTTCTGTATGTCTGAAAGCTTATTTCGATTGGACAGTGTTCTCTTTTGTGCTGTGTCTTGTTTTTCTTGGTTACTTTAAGTTGAGTTGAATTTATCTGGTTTGCTCCAGTTGTGACATTGAACCATTGAATTAACTACAAAACCAGGTTCATGACCAATTGGATAATATGCGGTGGGAAACTGTGCATAGTAGCACATAACTTGTTTTCTTGTTACCATGTAGTCTTCTGTGATGATGTAGCTGTCACCCTTGAAGACATTATTCTGGATTTCACATAGCACCTCCTCTAGTAACTGTGCAAGTCTATGTGGCCCCGAGCTGCTTCTAGTTGCACTCTTTTGCTAACTTTCTATGTAATAGATCCATATAGTTCCCAGTTGCTTCTGTGAGAGTAAAATACTCTGAATTTGTTACTGCATTGTTACCTAACAAGGAGAAGTTTATTTTACAAAATTGTATTCTCTGTTTTTCCATAACCAAATTACCCAACGTGTAATTGCTGTGTGTTGTGTTTGGCATCTGTGCCTACCATCACATTGCCATAATACTGTGTGGCATCCATCATGGTTCAGAAGGATAGTGCGCTTACTGCCACCCAGATGATCAGGTTCATCTAGTAACCCTTCACTGGAGGATCCAGGAATGGAGGGGAAAGAATATAGGGGCGTGAGCTTTTCACACGCCCTACTGCTTATGCTTCGGGGGAGGGATAGGCCCACTTGAAGAGAATGCCTCTTGTGATACTCAATGGACATCGTCAGCAGTTGGCTCACTGCATGCATTCTGTGGCCTTAGTCACATGTGCAGAGCTAGTTCATGGGAGAAAAGAAGAAAATCCTTGTGGCGTACTCTGTCAGAAATATTAGCTGAGCAAATGTCTGTATCTAAGGCAAAGATTCTTTTGACCTGGGACACAGGATCTGAATAGCCTAGACATAGAAAACCCTTACTAAGTTTAATTATTTTGTCTACCAAAAAAAGCAATTTATAGAAAATGGAATTCAATATCTAAACATACTTTATTTTGGGTCTATATTAGAACACCGAACTTTCAAAATTTCGAGTTTTCTAATATCGACCCATTTTCAGCGAACGCTAAAAATATCGAAGAAACAGAAAACTGAATTTTTTCCTAGGGAAAGAATTTGGTTGTCCGTTTTTGTTGCTACGGTATTTTCAGAGCTGTGGTGGAAAGTTACGGGTCGGGTTCCATTAAGTGTGCGATTGTGTGGATGTGAGGGTTAGGGTGCGGGTCAGGTGAGTGTGCAATTGTGTGGACGTGAGGGTTAGGGCGGGGTAGGTGAGTTAGGGTTAAGGTGCGGGTGAGGTGACTGTGCGATAGTGATGGACCTTTGGGTTAGGGTTTGGGTTAAGGTAAGTGGATAGTGGTATATGTATAGTTTAGTGTAGGGTTAGGTGTAAGAATTTAGGTGTATGTGTGTGGATTGCTGTTTGTTTGGTGTGCTTGTGTTGTGTGTATGTGTTTTGGAACAACAAATTTTTTCCCTAGGAAAAAATTTGCTGTTCTGTATGTTTGATGTTTTAAATTTTCGATTAATAGGGTTTGATATTAGAACACTCGAAATTTTGAAAGTTCGGTGTTCTAATATAGACCCTTTATTTCAAATATTGAATATTGTAAAAGAGATAAAAGAACTGGAAAAGATATCTTCAGAAAGGGGAAGCAGCAAATTACATAGAAATAAATAGAATTTGTGAGAGCAGTACATTCAGAATAATAATCAGGAGGAGGAGTGAAGTTTAAGGGAAGGCAGGAATTGAACAAATTATGTAACTGAAAGACCGTTATAAAGAAAGAAAGAGAAAATATGTATAATGTGTGTGAAAATGGAAAAATGTTAATATGATTTTTTTTTCTCTTCTATTAATGTATCTTTGCCTATATCTTAAGTGATAATTTAATAAATATATTTAACAACAACAAATAAAAAACACACTTTTGTCCTTTGAGTTTTTTAGCACTTGGCATTGTCAGGCAGTGCAGCAACTGCTTGATGTTTGACAGCCAGCTACTGCTGGATCTGTCAATTGATCCATCCACTACAACACCATTTATTTTCCGATTATACATGGGGTTGAGGTGTCACTTCAACAGTGTTAATCATCTGAAGACAGTGTTCACACCACCCATTGGATGGCTTCTGTTAGATCATGATAACATTTATGATAGGTATAAGTGTGTACAGATCTTGGAGGCTACTCTTTTATACAGACCAATAGTCAGTAAGCTTTGTACAAGCCTACCTGTATGTCTGGATGCTTGCATGCATCATACTGTTATATGCTTAGTTTAGAAATCACTTCCTTTGCCTCCTAGAATCAAGACAAATAAGCCTTAGCCTCAAACCAGTGCTATAACATCTTCACCAGTTTCACCTAATGCGTATAATATAAAGCCAGCTAATACAAGGCGTCACAAGGTTGCAGACTCTAAACCAGGAGTGTCCAACCCGCGGGCCGCATGCGGCCCCCAGAGCTCTTCCATGCGGCCCGCGACCCTTAAATTGAAATTTAACTTTTTTTTCCGTGTGTTTTCACGTCCGCGTCCCTCAGCTATTCTGCGCATGTGCAAAATTACTTTTTTCACGTTTTTTTTCTTGCCAGCATCTTTCAGCTGGTATGCGCATGCGCCAAAACACCGTTCGGTCGTTTTTTTCATTTGCGGTGAAGGAAGGAGTGAGATCGCGGCGAAGAAGTTGGATTTATTTACCTGACTGCAACATCTATTTTACAGCAGTAAAAGGTAAGCTAAGCTATATAGTTTACTTTAAACTGTCCATGGAGCTAATGAAATTGTGAGGCTATAGTTCTTCTGTGACAATCTGCCCATTTCTTTTAAACATGACACCAAATGCACCAAACCAAAATTCTGGAAAATAAAAATGCTCATCTAATAAATCACAAGCTCCCCTTGCACAGTAGAACGTTCTCTAGGGCCTCGGGTTCTACTCTATCCAAAACTGAAGTCTTTTCACATTATTAAAACAGACAGTACAAGAAACAGCAGCATTTTGCTTTGTGAAACTGATACACAGTGAGAACAGCTTTTTATGCACATTATTTTGCTTTGTTAAACAAGGACATAAGAGGCAAATTACTTTTATCTTTCAGAGTAGAATTATAAATACACGGGGTTACGTAAAGGATCTTCTTGTAAAACTTTGCATGCATTATTCACAACGGATTTGTTTTTAATTTGACAAACAGTTGTCTCCTTACCAAACTTAACGCTGTACCAGGAAGTCTTTGTGCTGCGGTGTTTAGTTGCCCCGGATAACACCGGGGTTGAAGTAGGCCAGCTTGCAAGAGAGAGGTGAAGCACTGAAGGTAAAAGGAGGCCAATGCAAAACGTATGAAAAGTGAGGACAGAAAAGTGTAGTATGAATGGCATCCATTAGGAATTTATGTGGACAATAGAAATATGAGTAGAGGTGTTGGAGAGCCAACATTCAAAGGGGTACTTGCTTCCGATATGAAACTAAACGAATTCAAGCAGCTTTACAGGTTTGCAAATTTTGGTAAGAGACTGCTTTAAAAACAAATTTGTGGGTGGGAGTAAATAGGCAGTATCAAAAACATGCAGCAGTCGTTAGCGACAAAGTTGCGTATTTACTACTACTTGTGCAGTAGCAGTTTGAAGTCTTGGCTCTGTTAATGAGAGACTTAAGCATACCTCTCTACCTCTTAGTGGTCAGACTTATTCTGGTTGTGTATTCTGTGTACAATGATTAGAATAAATGAAGGTTGCTAAAAGCATATTGACCTAAGGTTGTTGCATGAGTTCCCTGTAGTTTGTTTTCTGTTGGGTCTGTTTCATGAGGGAGTCAGTTTAATGTAGGCAGCTATGGGTAGCAGGATCCATCTGTTGGAAAAGGCATTTGCCTTCATTGTTTATGGGTATTTGATGTAACCAGAATAATTTTGGAGATGTGGAGGTCATGAAAAATGAGGATGAGTGTTTGAAGTATGTGTAGCTTCCTACTGCAGAAATGCAAAGTGTGTTTTGTTGTCTATGCTTGGGATGGTGTGTTATTGCACTGAAATTTGTAGCATCAGACTTTGTATTTTACTGCTCATAGCCATGTGCTACAATTTGAAAACATAATCTCAGGGTAATCTATATTTAATAAAGAATCAAAGTATCACTACCTTAGATCAGAATTTTATCAAGCTTCTTGAAAACTTGCTGGCATTATCAAAGGAACATAGGAATCTTTATGTTGTTCCCAAGTCTTAGGAGCATAACTGTCTGCCCATTCTAATAATTATGCTATGCTCAGTATTTTCACATGGTTCCTGACCAGCTCCGTGATGTAGAAGGATAAAGCCCTGATTATGCACAGATGACCCGAGTTCAAGAAGCTGCTCAGCTGCCTATGGGAGATAAACTGGGAAGTTGGGGATGATCTGGGGATGCCAGCTTGGTTCTAGTTCTCCACAAGGGTGACATGTAGTAGGATTACTAGGTGTTACCAGGTGTAGTTTCAGACAGCTGAGCCCTTGCTCTCATAATGCTTACCAGTAGCAAAGTGGAGGGAATTCAGCATGTGGAAGTATGCTTCCCCTCAGAAGACAGCAATAGCAAGCTCACAGGAACTAATAAGGAGGAGTTCTCCCACAGAGGAGAGGGTAGGCCACACCGTGTCAGAAAGCTTGTCAGCTTCCTATATAAGTATATATATTAATAACTCTCACTAGGGAGCAGAAAGGCTGAAAGGGACTTCAGGGTGGGAACAAATTGTTATAGGCTCTTGGTCAGCCATGAAATGCCCAGCTACTATGTCTCCAGAATGAAAGGGCTGTGTGGGTACTGGAGTCATCAGACAAGCTCCTGGTGTGTGTGTGTGTGTGTGTGTGTGTGTGTGTGTGTGTGTGTGTGTGTGTGTGTAAAACATATATTTGCATTGTCATCCCTGCAAAGTCACAGTTTTGTGATGTTTAATGCAGTTACTGCTGTTAAAGAGAGACTTGCTGAATGCATATATTATTTAACATTAACTTACGAACAATAAAAAGGCTGCTTGCTTGGTCTTTCTGAAAGGGTAATCTCGTATAAAGTATTAAGATAATTCAAATCCTTGTGGTGTGTGTGTGTGTGTGGGGGGGGGGGGACTAAGCCTACTGTAATGATTCTGCATTATACATGGGTGAAAAAACATTTCTTAATGAAACCCACTTCCTTATCCTTGAATCATGGAATAACATTACTGTACAGCAGTGTCAGTGGCACAACAGGTCACACACTTGTCTTTGGCGTAGATTAGTAGATAATTTATTTTTAGAAAGAGAAACTCTCTGCTTTCAGTATGTACCATAGCTCTCAACCTTTGATCTCAAAAATGAGGAACACTAGCCCTTATAATGTGGAACAAATGGGCAAAATGTGGAAGATATACTAATGGCTTACTAACAACTTCAACTATGAAGGTCATAGGATGGTTATGAGATATTGAATTTTAGGGCAAATATTATAATATTATGCATTTATTAATTTATTTATTGTTCAAATTAACCTACAATACAGCCACATTAGTCCGCATAAACCTGCGTGTTTTTTTTTTTTTTTTGCTCTTCAGTTAATGTGAGACCTTTTTTTTTTTTGGTCCTCACTTGCCGTTTGCCCCCAGACCATTTCTGTTGACTCAATGCGGCCCTTGCAACTGAAAAGGTTGGACACCCCTGCTCTAAACAATTTACTTTGTCTGTAGACACTGAAGGAAATGTCCTACTAATTGGTGGCTCCCTTTTTAGGCATACAGATTCTGCTGTCATCAGCCTGGATAAAAGTATGGTGATGGTCAGTTGTCTTTCCATTGCCAGAATTTCTGATGCCACAAGGACTGTATAATCCTTCAAAGAGGACAAAAAAAAAATGACTTGGACCTAGTAGCTGCCCAGGGGTGAAAATGATTTGAGGCATTCAATCTGGAAGGTACTCCAATATTCTGGATCATACCTTCCTGTCACCATCCCATCCAGTCACAAAACTGTGGACCTATGTATCCAACCACAAATACCACATTAGCAAACACATACAAGTTTAAGTAGTTAAAAAAAATTCTCATAACTATGTAGTCAACATTTGAAATTCATTTGCAATACCTCCACTTGCCATGTAGCTACCGCTGCCATGTATACCTCAGAGTTTTATTCACATTTGGTAAAATGTGTAGACCAAGTAGCCCCTACTAGGGCCAAATATATTGGGAATTTAAAAATAAACTATGTTGGAGGTTTACCCACTAAACAAATTCTTCAGTAAAAGAAAAAAAATGACTAAATGTTTACAGCAGATTGCGGTCTGCCTGCCTAAAGGATTACATCAAGAAGGTCAAAGAACTAAAAAATCATCTCAGCCAGACATGAACTGAAAATTTTCATAGAAACCAATCATAATTATCCTTCATCTGAGTGAGGAAACTAAGAACTAGCAATCGTCTTTTTTTAAACCTCAGTGAGAGTGCCCATTCTGATCAAAAGATATTGCCAGCATGCTAGAATAAATGTTTACTGCTAGTGTTTTCATTGGTTAAAGACATATAAATTAAATTCCTGAGTCACAAGCCTTTCCAAGGTTTACATTGGATCAAGTCATAACCACCCTCTCTATACCCAGAAAAACACCCATCTACATGTTTTGAATGTATTCCTGGAAATGCAGTTAAATTAACTGGAGCTGTCTCAGAAAATTAAATTAATGGAGTCCTTCAGTGCTCTGTACTCTAACTCCTTCTGTGTAGTTTTTATTTCACAGACTTCAAACCAGTAATCCAGAGTTGTAGCCAACTACGTTTGCCAGTGACTACAAGCTAGTTCATGGTATTTGCTCTGTTTCTGATACTGTTTCACTGCAGCTTGGTCTAGACATTGGAAATAAGTGGAGTAAAGAAAGCAAGTTTAAGCAAAATGCTAACAAATGCAGTGTTAAACTTGGAAAACAAAGCTTTTCTGTGATCTACAGCGTAGACCACACCCTTCTCCATTCATTGCATTGATACATTCATTAACTGTTCCTTGACCACAGTGTCACAACAGTAGTTAATAAATCTTTTGTCTGGGCTAGCTAATAACTAAAGAATTAGACCATTTTTAAACAACCTTGATAAATCTTAACATTTTAAACAATGATTTAGGTATGCATACATTAATAGAAAAAAACGAGCCATAGTAATTTTCATTGTTTTCATGCATTTTACTTTTATGTTGTCTTTTTAACAATTAGCATTCACTCCAGCTGTGTACAAGTTCCTGCCTTCCCTTAAACCTCACTCCTCCTGAACATTATTCTGCATTTATGGTTTCTACAGATTCCATTTGTTTCTATGTAATTTGCGCCTTCTGTTTTCTGAAGACCCCATCTCCAGTTCGTTTATCTCCTTTACAATATACAGTGCTTCAATTGCAGTTGGTTTAGATTTTGATTTCAGTTTTCTAATATTTTTTGGCAGCCTATAGCATTAAACATATTACAATAAGGCTTTACTGTCTCTGAGCAATTTAGATCCCTTAAATCACCTCAAAAGAATAATTTCCTTAGTTACAACCATTTACTCCTCCAGCATTTCTGACTGAGTACTCCATAGGGAATTTGTAAAGTCTGCTAATTCCTTAGATTCCCAGAAAGCATGTTCCCACTTGCATCTCTCTCTCCCATATGATGAAAAATTCTGTGAAATCTTCATAAGGTATAAAAATACCTATTCAAATACTCCAAGCAAAACATTCTAAACCCTCTGTACCAATTTTGCATACTTGGGAGCTGTACAGATGTCCACCTGTTGTTCCTTTGTTAATTGCCTTTTTGTGCTGCCTTTCCCAATCTTTTCTAACCTCTTCTCATTAATTCTTGTACTTTATCAGTCTCTGTTTAATATGCCCTTCTCATTATTCCATTCTGTTCATCCCGTCCAACTGATTTGACTGATGGGTCACTCAGACACTTATTGGATCTTATCAGGCAATACCAGTGCTGCAGAGTAGACATCCTTCACAGCTTTCCCTCCCCTAATCCCCCTGTGCCACTGCTACCTTCAGATCTTGTTTGCTGTGATCACAATCAGATGGAGCTCTGTTTAGCTAATTGCTCCATTTCAGTATCATGTAATATGTACTGTTCAGAAGTGTTCTTGTATTTTTAAGAACTCTTTCTAGGTAATTATTCTGTAACAATTTACTATATATTCTTAAATTGTCTTTACCTGTTATACACACATCATAAAGGCGGGAAGCCTACCGACTCTTTTAGCATCTGTGCTTTGTGCACAACAACCATATAACGCTCATCCCATCCATCAAAAAAAATTGATAGCTTGGGGTGCTATCAGAATTTTGGGTGATGGTATGATGGGAGACCTTTGAGCATAGTGGCTCCAAAAAAGCCCTGGATCTAGAAGTGATATCCAGTTTATAATGTCTGACAAATATATGCAACATGGGCCAGGTTGCTGCAGCACAAATTTTATCAACTAATAATTTTTTGAAGAAATCTGTGGAAATTGCAGCAGATGTAGTGGAATGAGTTTTAGGTTTGCTTGCCGATTATTTGTTCTGCATGTAGTAGACAAAGGAAGTATAATCAGAAAACCACATGGGTAGGGATACTTTTGAAACTTACTTCCCAAGCTGGTTTGGACAGGTGGAAACAACATTTTGTTGATCTTTTTGAATAGTTAGTTATGTGGAGATGGTCTTTGTTGTCTGTGATTGTGAAGTGTAAGGAAAAAAATATTTTTTTCTCTTTCTGTGATTTGGAAAAAAGGTAAATGTTGGTTCTAGTTTTGGGAATAAAAGATGGGTTCATACATAATGAAACACTGTCTTTATAAGAATCCGATATGGAGAATTAGATGACAATGACTGTACTTGAGAAAGTCTTTTTGTTGAGGTTATTGCTACTAGAAATAGTCTTTTAAGACAGAAATTTCAGTTGTGGAAGAAACTGTTCAAATTGGGGCGGTGATTGTTAATGCTACTTAACCATAATTAAGGTGCCGTAGGGGTGTATGTTCTTTTATTGGACAACATAGTCACGTTTGTTGTCTGTCTCAGGGAAGATTTTCTGAAGTCTAGACATATTGATGTCCTCTTGTTGTTCCTTTGTAAATTTCCTCTCCAGTCTATCTTAGTCTTTTCTTACCTCCTTTGACTGATTCCTATAGTTATTATGCAATATTTTATATGCTGTACTAATTAACCCTTTTTAACAGTGGCTTCTTGCATAGACTTAACTAAAAACTCTACCAAAGCTGTCTTTCTCTTGGGACTCTATCTATCAAGCCCAACCTGAGTTTGGCTTCATCCCAGTCTATCATCTTTCCCTCTTTGTGTTGTGTTCTAAATACCTTGGCTGCTTTGCTAATTTTCTCCAGTAAATTCCAGCCCCTCTTGCCTGTTTTCTGTACTCCTACTTTCAGTTTTACCTCTGTTAGTAAAATTTCCTTTCTCCATTCCATTGTTGGCTTAATTCTTTGAATACATTATGAATATAATACTCTGTGTGGTTGCTGATGTTCCCTTTAAGGACCTGCATCCAAATGTCTACTCTCTTCTTGTTTCTTAAACTTTACCCAGTCCAATTTTAACCCTTTCTTCTTTGTTTTATAACTTCCTGCATGTGTTGCATATATAAGCCTTATATAGCTTGAAAATCAGCCTGTCCCACTTAACCATTACCATCTTTCTCTCCCAACCAAAATTCTTCAAGTGTTTGTTAATTATTGTCCACAACTTCTCCTGTGGTTGATATCAGACTGTTTGTTGAGTACAAGGTCCCTTTTGGTATGTGTTTGTTTAAGCACATTGCAGAACTCAAAAGTCCTCAGACTTGCTTGAATATTAAAACAGAAAAAAAAATACTCCAGACCTGAAGACTGTATGCTATTAAAGCATACTTAAATCCTTCTCCTTACAGTGTGTTATAAACTTCTTCGTGATTGTTTATATTTAGGGCCTTGAAGTATATTGTTTATATTTAGGGCCTTGAAGTACTCTGCCCACCTTCATCTCCTACACAAGTGTCTGTGTACTATGGATTTTAATCTACAACAAGAAATTAAAAGGGCACATTGGCATTATAGATTATTTTCCAGTGCATATATCATCTCTGGAATAAAATACCATTTAATTTTAAACAGAATAAAACCCACACCACCTTTAAGGTGAACCTGAATAAATGGATTTGTTGCCACACATTCTCCTTAGACCTATTTTATGTCACCCTCCTCGTAACAGGAGGTGCCATATGAGGGTGACTGCTGGCAAGGCTTTAATGGCTGTTAAACTGATTTGTCGTGTTGATCCTTGATTTAGTAATCTCGTCTTTCTCTTTCATTTAAAAAATGATCCTCAGAGCAAAGTTAAAGGTCGCCATTGTCAAGACTTCATTAGCTTAGTAGAACCAACTAAATCAACTGAGCTAAATAAATTAAAACAAAAGTTAAAGAAAGCCATTGTAATTTGGATAGTTCCCTTTGGTCAAAACAGCTATGGTTGTGGGGATCTGAGGGGGAGGCAGTGTAACACACAGGAATTCTAGGTGCTCCATGTTGCTGGGACTGTTAAATTGCAGAAAAGTTTATATTTGAATTGAAAACTCCTTCCAGGTAGATTGAAGTGTGCCCATGTGTACCAGGAGATCAAATCAAAGGAAGAAAGCAGCTGGACAGGCAAAGCTTCTACGAAATAAGCAGAACACTGAGTAGAAATGACAGGAAACAGTTTCATCTATGGCAGAAGCAACAAAAGATAATTTGCCAGCAACAAATAGAAAAAATTGTTAATTTCCATTCAGAAATCTCCAGAATAAGTGGAATACTGATTGATACATCACAGCAAATAATAAGAGAGTGAATGAACTGGAGGAAACCTTAACCAGCCATGATGACGAACATCTATCAGTCCAGATAACTAAGGGAAATAAAGCGCTAGCCTAGCGGTGCAAGTAATACAATAAGCTGAAGCAGAAGTTGCATGAATTAGTGGACAGATCTAGACAAAACATCTTGAGATTCATAACAATCCCAGAAAAAGAGGAAGGATCAGACTTTTAGAAGTTTATTAGTGACTATACTTACTTGCCTGTGCTGTGGTATCCTGCTACAGGAGATAAAAACATTCCAGGAGTGAAGCCATTCGAACAACCATGGGCAATAGTAGTGCAATTACTGTTTTACAGAAGAAAGAAGACATCCTGTCAGATTTATTGAAGAAGGAAAATTTTTTGTGGACAGTGGCTGCTCCAGCCAGACATGAATCAGAAGGAATGTGTTTTTTCTGTGCTTTAAAAAAAAATAGAGAAATGCATCGTAATTGTAAACTAGAGTTTCCCAGTTATTTCAAGATATTTAATCTACTTGATACCAAAACTTGTATACAAAAATGACAATGGAGGAACTTAAAAGAGAGGAAGATACAGAAAGTGATAAAGTGACACAGGACAAGGCAAACTGTAGAAATAACATAAGAAAGAAACTGGTATTTGTGCCCTTATTAAGATTTCCTACAAAACCATCTCAAATGTCCAGAAAAAAAATGCATGACAAGTACTGGAACATACAGGGATTTTCAAAAAAATAGTTCTGGCAAAATTCAGTACCACAAAGATCGTGAAGGTAGAAGAGGAAGAAGTGTTAACTTAATGATTGATAGCTGGTCGGTAACCTGTGAACTAAAGAAGTTGGCCTAACGAGAATAAACTATAGTACAGTTGAAGATGAGTGCTATAAGGAATGATGAAATATATAAAAGATAATGATTACTCACTGTTATAACTTGGATTGTACCACCATGTGCATAAGCACGGGAGTTAAGAAAATGGTAGTTAAAACTCAAAAGTGGCAATAACTGAAAAGGAGAAGGAAAATAATTCTGTAATAACAAGATTACACAATAGGAATGCTAACAGTGTCTTGATTTTTAAGAACATGATGTCTGTGTATTTCAATAAGAAACTAATTGCAGTGGGTATCTGTTTGACATGACACAAATAAAGGAATGGCATGAGGGAGGGAGATGGTAAAGAAGAGGAAGAGAGAAAACATGGCCATTAAATTGGTAATATATATGACTGATTAAGTTAATTTATTTGTGATAGGCATATTTAGATGGATTGGGGGGGGCTTTTCTACTGAGAGTGAATTAATGGGTACTGTTAAGTGGTGATAACAGAGAAAAGTTATTGGTTGAGGGAGAGAGATGGTACAAAGACAAGATGTGTGAAGGGAAGCTATAATGGGTTAGTGATGCACAATAGAACAATGATAATCCAGAGGGAAGCAGAAAGTAAGAAACTACTACTGTTGGGTCTTGATCCAGAGAAAGCAAAATAACTGTACCTCCTTTTGAGAAAGATGATTCAGTTGATGACAATAATAATCTTTCTTGGAGAGCTCTTCTCTTAGTAGAGTTGCATCAAGAAATTCTTAATTCTGCAGGCTTCTGTGTGTAGACCTCTGTACTTCAAATTCCACAGTGATGCTCTCACTTAAGACAGAGACTCATCTTTATTTCCTAAATTTTTGTTCTTTTCATCATTCTTCCTAGTTGCCTTTGTTTGCATTGTACTAAAGCAACCAGAACTTCAAAATCTGTTTCAAAAATACTGTTGGTCTGACTAGTCTGGAAGTTGCAACTTGGATGGCAGTCCACACTTTCACAAAAAATGCAGACTAGAAGCTGTTTCTGAATACAGGACAGGCTTTGAAGCATTTGTATGTTAGGGGATGTTGTGTATGTCATCCTTCCAGAGATAACTTGGTATTGGTAGTGGTGCTACCCACATATAATTTACTGTACATGCATAGTTTCACATAAGCAGGACTCTTGTAGATTAAAGAAATTTTCCAGCCCTAGTCAGAAAAGCCAGTCACTGTTGGGATGATTATTAACTCCATCTTAATCTCTATCTTTTGCTGCCAAGAGACAGTTCCCACCAGATCTTCTGGCTGGGTCACAATGTTTTTTGAGGCTGCTGTACCTCCAAGTGGAAGTAATTGTCCATTTGGTCCAAGAGATGCCGTTGTACCTACTCAGGTGAGATTGCAACTGATCCTGACTAATCATGCTCACTTCCTTGAATCAGGTCTTGGTTATTTTGCAGTCAGGTTGGCTATTTCTGCTTGTTATGACCTTCTTAAGAAAGAATGGTCCAACACTGGCTGATCAAGGTATCCCATAAAGGAATGTTGCATGTCTTTCCTCCTTTGAAGAGCACTTCCACTGTATGTGAGAACTGAACTTTCATGTGTGCTTGTCCAATGTTTGAGCCTGATAGCACAGCACTGTTGGTTTGTTTCTTTGAAAACATGCTTTCTAAGGGATGTCACCTGAACAGGATGTCAAGAGTTTCATTCCTTCATGTCCCTCTAAGAAGGTTTGGATGCTGCATACGGCTAAACCACATAGATTTGATTGTCAAGCTTACAACCTACTAACATTCAAGAAGCTTAATTACTGTATTCTGTTATTGAAATTTTAATTTTTTACCACTTTTTTTGACTCTCCACAGCCAACCATCTACTGATCCTAGGTAGGCTCCTCATCAGCCACCAGGTGTACCAAACCTGACTTAGCCTTTCCAGTACAAACTCTGAACCATGTTTGGGGGTGAGTGAGAGGAGTGTGGTATCTGGGCAATGTTACCCTGCTGCTGGCTATTGTTTTTCCCCTAATTCCCTGCCCCTTGTGTGTACTTGTACTGTCCCAGAGGTTGGCATTCAGTGGGCTCTGTGGCTTCTTGTCTATGCAGAGTTTTCCGAGCCATGTCTCCCTCCAGGCAACACCCACCCATCCCCAACCTTAAAAGGGGATCGGCCACAGTGGTTTATCCAGCTGTATTTCCTACAACCTTCACTCCTTCCATGGATACATTATTCCTCTATGCCTATGCCATCAAGCGCCCATGCCACAAATTGAATCCTGTATGCCTGGCCTGCAGTCAAGGCCGTCTCCCCCAACCCACTGGTACAGGCCCATGTTGATATATACATTGTGTGTGTGTGTGTGTGTGTGTGTGTGTGTGTGTGTGTGTGTGTGTATAATATATATATATATATATATATATATATACATATATTTGTGTGTGAAAATATACACACATTTATATATATATATATATATATATATATATATATATATATATATATACATGTATATATATATATATATATATACATGTATATATATATATATATATATATATCTATAAAAATCAAAAATATTTTTGAGTTGGGGTTTCCAAGATGGCTGCACACTAACAGCTTGTTTCTAGCTCTCCCAGTGTGAAAACATAAACTCAGCAGAGAAGGCCAGTAGACTTGTGTTTATGGGTGAATTTCAGTAACTGGCTAGTAAGTACACTACCTTGATGCCAGGAATAAAGAAATAAAGAAGACCTGGGGAAAATCAGCTTTAAAAAGTGAGGAGGAAGCACTGACTAGGGAGAGTTGTTCAGCAAAAAGTAATGCAACCTTCAGACATGACTTTAGTAGCCTACATGATGATACAAGACAACTGCATACAGACCTGGTTAAAATAAATAAAACACCAATAGAGCATATAAACATACACAGCAAAAGGCTGGAACAAATGGAAGAAGCTTTAAACAGATATTCAGATGAGATGATAAAGCTGCAAGAATCAGAGGTCTAAATGAAGAAAAGGCTGGCTGAATATGAGACTGCTCAGGAAGAGATGTTTCAAAAATTAGAATTAGAGGACAGAGCACTTAGGGAAAACTTAAGATTTTCAGCTATATCAGAGAAGCTGGAAGGAACATAATGCATTAAGGTTATGAAAGCACAAATAAGCAACTGGACTGGTATTCCACAGCAGGACTTATTAGTTGAATGGGCACATTGTGTGTATGCTGCAAGTCTATCTATAAGCAAACAACCTAGACCTTTAATAGTAAGGATGCAATCCTACCAGAAGAAAGAGTTGATTTTGTCAAAACTGTGGCTGAAGGACAAAATAGTAAGAGTAGGAGACAGCCGAGTGTTTGTGGAGACTGGTTACTCTTTGTACACCAGGCAAAAGAGAAATAAATTCATTCCTCTATTCAGGGTATGTCGAGACACAGTTGTGAGATTCAAACTGCTGTAACCAGCTGTCCTCAAGTATTCTTCCCTGGAGGGACAAAATCATTTTTAATGAAGTGCATGCTAAGGTGGAAATGCAAAAGTTTGTTTAATGAAAACTGAGCTGTGAAACAGGAGATTCTGCTTCTTGTTCCTTTGGTAATGAAGACCACAGAGAAACTGCACATACGAAACCATTTCCAGTATTTCAGTAGAAAATGTTGGGGAGAAGGAAGGGAGCAGAAGAGTTGACTAGAAGTATCGAGAGTACATTGGAAATTAAGCAGATATGGGATTTGAGTGATGGAGAAGAACAGTAATAAAAATCAGTAACTTAGTTTGGGATTGCAATGCAGTAATTATATTTGTGAATGACAGAACAAGAAAATGTGGAAATATTGGACTTCAAAATTTGGTTGCTGAGTGGGGGGAACTCTGAAGTATATCCTCTACTTCATAATGTTAATGTTCGGAAAAATGCTTTGGGGAGGAGAAGATAGGGGAGAAAGCTAAGTAAGTAAAGAAAACCCTTTCTTTTCTTAATAGTACTGTATCTGTGTTGCATGGTTTTCTTTGCATGTTATTTTTGGTTGTAATGGGGATTGTAAATAACTGGTGGTTTTATTTTTCTTGTGCAGTTTTGAGAAACATTGGCAATGTAATGATTAAAAAAAAGGAAAAAGAGAGCCTGGTTAAGGGGGCATGACATAGTTCAAATTAATGTACTTTTTTCATTCTTGCATGGGGAAATGACTCGTTAAAGACCTTTGTTTTTAAGACGGAGGACAAGTAAATGAAAAAGAATATTGAATATTATTTTTTTCTAGAACTTGCAAATATGTATACTAAGTAGCATTTCTGCAGCTGGTCTTCATGCTTCCAAGGAAGACAGTCTGATAAAAAGAAACTAGAGACAGTCTGGTGGAAGGGGATTGTTTGAGGGAAAGTAAGAAAAAAGAACAGAGAAATTGACTAGGACATAATGTTCCCTGAAAACAATCAGGGGTTTTCCCAGGTGTGACAGCTTTAAAGATAATACAAAAACAGTTAGACTTTAAGTAAAGTTCTCTCAGTTTTTTTTTAATGCAATGGGGATACCGATATAAACAGGTGCTTTTTTTTTTTCTTGTTCACCCTTCTCTCTTTTATTGTTTAGCTTTGAGAAATGTTGGCACTGCAATGAAAAAAAGGGGAGGAGATGGGGGGAGAGCGAAAGTGTCTGGGTTAGATTATGTCAGAAGAAAAATTAGTGTGCTTTTTTCTCATGCTTGCATAGGGAGATGACTGGGTTAAAACCCTAGGAGTTATCCAGTAACAAGTTTTATTACAAAGCATGTAATTGAAAAAGAATATTGAATATTGTAAGGCTTATTTCTGATAAACAAGGTACCCTTAGCAGTTTTGTGCCTGGTTTGCACATCACTAGAATACAATTTAAGAAAGAGAAATGGCTTGTAGAAAATGTTTACTGAAAGCATTCAAGTGTTTCACAACTGGGAGAGTTATAAAAATATGCAAAACCAAATAGCACTTACTAATAGCACAGGCTGTACCATGCAGCTTAGCATGACTGACCTTTCTTTTTAGTTAACTTTAGCCTTGTGTTCTTATTAGGAAACAAAAACGTCAATATTTGAAGATGTACATAGTTTTGTGTTATGTTCGTAGGTTTTAGGAGGGTTTTTTGGGGATTGTTTGTTCTGTTTGAGGGCTTTCAAAAAAAGAAGTTGTGTGAGGTGTGTCATAGGCACAAATGGATATGACTAGAAACAACTGTATAAAGGACCAGCCTGCCGAACAGTGTATATACATATATATATGTAACGTAAAAGTTGGAACTAGACATTTAGCAAAAGAGCAGTTATATATCAAAGGTGGTAATAATAACTATATTATTGTCTTTCAGTCTGAATGGTCTTGCAGATAAATATAAAAAAGAAAGAGTAGTGAACTATATTAAAAAATGTAGAGTGAAAATAGCTATGCTACAGGGGAAATGCCTGGGAGGAACTAAATATGTGAATTTGATAGAGAGGTTTTCAGGATGGTTGTTCATCGGAATATCTGGGGCAAAGGAAAAGAGGAGTACTTATATTAATTGCAAGAGGAGCTCCAGTAGTGATAGAAGAGGGGAAAAAAGATAATGGAGGATGCATAGTCAGGGGCTAATGGCTAGGGAGGAGGATTACACTGGTGTGCATTTGCATCCCCCCTAAAACTGCTATAATGGAGCTTAAGACATTTTTAGGAGAAATCAGCTTTCAGCAAGAAATATTACTTATAGGAGGAGACTGGAATTTGGTTTGCAACAGTGAAGATGTGTCTGGGGGGGGGCCTAGAAGGGAAAATGTAACAAAGGAAGGATAGATTTTTGAAGAAATTTATGAAAATGTTTGGCATGGAAGGTATGAATTCACTACTAGGAGTTTGGAGTGAATTTACATATTACTCACCAAGATACAGACACTGGGCTAGGCTAGATAGAGTTTACATCTCACAGGAACATGTGGATTTAATTGAAGGTCTTAGAGCACACCAAATACCAATTTCAGATCATGCGTCAATAATAACTAAAAATGCAAGGTAATTAAATAAAAATGAGACACTGGCACTTTTCCACCTATCAGTTGAAAAGAAAGGAATTTAAGGAATGGGTTGTGGAATTAATTCCGGAGCTACTAGAGAAGATAGAATTGTCTTCTGGAAACATAGCTAATGAGTGGGATAAAATTAAAGTGGAGTTTAAAACTAGGTTGGAAATGAAAGGGAGAGATGGTTAAACAGTAACAAGAATTATTTAGAGGGATTGACAAATGTTAGTTTATTGCAAAATAGCAGGAACCTCTCAGAACAAGAAAACGAGTAACTGCAGAATGCTGAAGAGAAAATAAGGGATTACCTCGATAATATGCAAAAGTTTAGAAAGATTAGTGTTAAGCAACTGTTTTTTGATGATTCTAGAGCACAAAAACATTCAGTGCAACAACTCAAGCAACAGAAAGTGGAAAGGACAGTAGCAAGCTTAGGGAGCCTATAACAAGGAAGCTAATAAGAGACCCCTGTAGAAGTATCCAAAATATTTAGGACATTTTATGAAAATTTGTATAAAGTAGATAAATATGGAAATGAATAAAAGGTACAAATGGAAATGTTTATGGAATAATTAAATATGCCAAAGTTAGAGATAGATGAGGCTCGATTACTAGCAGGTTAGGATAGGATGAGACAAAAATGGTTATGTATAACCAATTTACAAGAAAGTCCCCAGAAATACTATGGTATTCCTGTGAAAGTTTGGAAGTTAGGAGGGAAAAAACTGATAACGATCTGTAAGGTTTTGTTTTAACAGTATTTTAAGAGAAGTACCAGCATCCTGGAAGAAGGCGGTGGTAATGTTAATACCTAAAGAGGGTAAAGACCCATCAGATCCAGCTTCATACAGGCCCATTTCAATACTAAACCATGATTATGAAGTGTTTATGTCTATAATGGCTAAAAGAATGGCAAAAGTGATACCAAGATTGATAGATATGGATCATTGTGGTTTTGTGGAGGGGAGGCAAAGATGTGACTATATTAACAGAACATTGATGATCCAGAGGGAAGCAGAATGTAAGAAAGTACCGCTTTTACTGGTGGGTCTTGATGCAGAGAAAGCATTTGACAGAGTAGACTGGGACTTCATGAGCAGGGAAATGGAAGCATTTGCTTTCCCTGATACAATTTTAAGGTTGATTAGAAGAATATGAGGGATCAAGGGTGCAAATTAAAGTGGGCGGGTCCTCCCCAGTAATTTCTGCTTGAGTAGAGGAAACAGGCAGGGTTGTCCACTTTCCCCTTTGTTGTTTGCATTATATTTAGAGCCATTGACCAAGAAAATAAGGGACTCAGAAATTCAAGGATATAATTGGTATGGTAGTTATTTCATATTTGCAGATGATATTATTTTATACACAAAACCAGAAAGGGACATTATAGTGTGGAACATTTTAAGACGGATTCAAATCTTCTCAGGATACAAAATTAATGAAGCTAAAACAAAGGCAATAGCAGTAAATTATGTACCCACACATGAATTGGTCCAGCAATATCCACATTTATGGGGACATGATAAAATGAAGTATTTAGGAGTATGGATTAAAAATGACTCTGTGGTGGCTGCTAAGGATATGTGGGAAGAGACTAAACAGAAGATAATAGAAATATTGAGAAACTGGAAGTTTTGTGATATGGATACTAAGATACAAGTCAATAAAATGGTTTTAGTCCCTTTAGTCTTATACAAAATTCAGGCATACTTTTATCAATGGAGGAGAAGTTGTGGATAGAAATTAAAAAAGAGTTGAAGGATTTTATCTGGGAAGGGAAGACAGCAAGAGCCAAGTAGGATAAGCTGATTCTACCAATAGAACAAGGCGGACTACAATGACCTAATTTGAGGGGATATTTAGTTAAGGCTCTCAAATGTAGCACAAGCAGAAAACTGTAATTCAAAGCGGAAAGGAATGGTGCTGACACAGGGAGGAAGCTCAAGAAATAAGGAAAGATTGGTAATTTGCATGCAGACTCTTAAGGGGAACAGCCAGAATCATACAGAGCATTATATTCATAAAATAGCAGGGAGTATTCTAAGAACCAAACAGCACAAGAATGGAGAAAAGAGATTTTGCCAGTAGGGATGACTGTGATCAGGGATACAGATATTGGGCAAGAGGGGGCTGGAATTTATTGAAGAAAACTGGCAAAGGAACCATAGTATTGGGAGCAAATAACTAGAAAGGGAAAGGTAATAGAATGTGAAGAGGCCAAGGATTTATTTTGCCTGCAGGTTAGAGATTGCCTTTCCTATCGAGGATTGATATCAGAGTATAGGCAAAGAGAATGAAATAAGGGGCTCCTAAATGATAGACCAGCACTGGTATAATCTAGAACAGAAGCTGCCGTTAAAGGAATAATTAGTAAAGCATATAAAATATTGCATAATAATTATAAGAATCAATCAGAAGACCTTAGAAAGGATTGGGAAGAGAGATTGGATAAGCAATTCACAAAGAGACAATGGGGGATATATGTTTTTGTTGCGTCTTTCGGCTTTTCCCAGTTAGGGGTCGCCACAGCGGAACTCCGGTCCGCTAATGATTGGCAGTAGATTTTTACGTGACAAGTTGCCAGCTCTGACGCACAACCTTCAACGAAGGTACGCCCATTCACGCATGTCTCCACACAGAAGATGCTCTAGCTGAGAATCGAACAGGACAACAACATACTGTGAGGCGACAACGCTACCGCAGCACCACCACCGTAGTTAATGGGGGATATATGTATATCTCCCAAATATGCAATGAAGTCTAGAAGATTTAGGATCTTTGCCTTGAAGTGTTTACATAGGTATTTTTGTACCTCGAGTAGACTCCAAAGAATTTTTCTTAGGTGGATAGCAAATGTTGGAGGTGTGATGGGGATGAAAGAGGTAGCTGTGAACATATTGGGTGTGTAATGAGCTGGCAGACTTCGATTCCCTGCAGACTGCTCTTTTGGAGATTCTGGGTAAGCAGATTGGACTGACTGGGGAGATTTTTTTTTTTTTTTTGAGTTACGGTACAGAATCGGAATTGCCTAGACATAGTAAAACCTTGATAAGTGTAATTATGGTGGCTGCCAGAAAAGCAATTACTAGAAAATGGAAATCAAAGTCTAGACCAACTTTAATAGAAGTAGTGAATATAGTAAATGAGATAAAACAACCAGAATTTGGATCTTTAGAAAAGGGAAGGAGTAAACTACATAGGAAAAAAATGGGAATTGTGGGAACAATATATGCAGAGCAGGAATGAGGTTCAAGAGGCAGGATTTTATCTCCCAACACTCAGATTTGCGAGAGATGCACTTGTATATCCAAATTGGAAGCCACGCACTCTCCAGCCAAGATCGGGATAACTGGTCAAGAGGAGAAGGTCAACACTTGCACCACATCACACTGCCTTCACATAAAAACACAAACCACGCACCCACCTTTGCGGAGGCTCTCAGTAAAAATCTAACCAAACAGCAGAGACCTCCAAGGCAGAAATGCACTCCACCACCACAACACAACACTAATCACGAGACTCATAACTTTACTAAACAGTGTGCCACTCAAGCAAAGCCCCTAAGGCAAAACAGCATGCTCAACACACTAGTCATAGGTGACTTGATAGTGAGGCACACTGATGTTCAACTCACTAGGTTGAGTAAAGAGAAAAGCAACAGTCAGCTGCCTGTCAGGTGCCAGGATCTGCCACATAACGCATGCACTGAGGTCCCTCAACAACAGGTACAAACATGACTGTATCATTGTGCATGTGGGTGTGAATGACCTGAGATGTACCTCTCTGGACCACATGAAAAAGAGACATGGACGAGCTCTCGGATTATGTAGTCCAGGTGAATAAGACCCTATTCCTGAGCAGCCTCCTACCTTCAGCCAGAATGATACCACAGTACAAGCAGAAAATGATTGATTTCAACAATGGCTAAGTTTCTGATGTCATTCTAAGGGGATCCAGTATCTGTCTGCCTGGGATGACATGATTGACAGACCTCAGTGCTTTGCAAGAGATGGCCTGTATCTGTCACCCCTGGGCTTTCCAGATGCTGGCCAAGGCTCTTGCCACCCCTATAGTGCCTTTTTTAGGCGGTGTTCCAAAGACCAAATTACCACCATAACAGCTGCAAACAAATGCAATCTGGGGGTCATGCTGCTCAATGCTAGAAGTCTAAATCTCAAAATGCACTCGCTCGAAGCACTCCTTAAATAGAGGACATCGACATTTGTTCCAGAACAGAGACCTGGTTCAAGGCAGCAAAGAGCACCTCTGCACTACCAGGCTATAACTCATTCTTTGGATATACTGGCTGAGTCGTTTCTTGGACTATTTTTCCTTCTTGGTGGTTTAATATACTTTTATCAATGGCCAGTGATCCTTCTTTCCAAACTCCCAGAATTTTTCGTGAGGAACTGGAAGACACTACTCAAAGAACTTTTGAACAAAATATTCTACAGGTGGGAGAAAGTTTGCCTGATAGAGGTATGAATTCTACATCCCAACTGGGAGAGTCACAGAAGATTTGGGATAAAGTGCTGTTGGATGGATGTCAAAAATGGACTGTTAATCCATTCTCTACTATAGGACAACATCATACTGCAGCTATGTCAGCTGAATTAATAGGTACTGTTAAAAAACTTGAAAGTTTACTTTTTAAAGAAAATGCAACACATTATAACATTATTAGCTTACAAAGGTTTTTGGAGCTGAATATTACTCCAAAGGGCTTAAGACCTTTCAAAAATCCTTCTACGCCCTTTGATGAAAAAAATGTAGAAGATGTACAGTTTGCAAAAAGATGGGCGATGGCAGCACATCGCTGTACAACAGAATGGGTGGCCATCCTAGTCGAAAGAGATTTGTTAAAACAAAAACTGATTAAAAATGACATTGCAAAGCTGTGCTCTAGTTTATGCACTTCTTTGACGGTCCCTAGATGTGAGGGCGTGTTACAAGATCTTAATGAGAAAGTACTGAGTAAAACTGAGACTTTGATTGATAGAAAAATACACAAATTGCAGAGAGATCTGAGGGATTATGCAAATGAGACTGCTTTTACCAATAAAAACCATCTGAAAACCATAGGCGGGTTTTCTGGTAAAAGAATGGTAAAGAAAAAACATGGTGTCTCGTTTGCTTCATCTGAAGCAACAGAAGCTTCAGGAGAATGGTCGGATGAAAATGCAGACTTTCATTCACTCCCTCCAGCTCAAAAAAGTGAATATATGTATGAACATTTTTATAACAGACCCAATACAAGTGAGAGAGGTCGGAAAAGGGACAAGCAGATACGACGTGGGGCAGGCAACAACAGAATCAACAGGGGAAAAGGAAAAGATGGTACTAACTTTCTTAAGACTAATGGTGTTAATGACAGGTTGGATGAACAGTATGTTTTTAATTTAACTGGCGGTTCTTTTTCAGATACTGAAATAGCAGTATTAAATTGTGGCATTAAGTTTATTCCTACTGTTGTTTCTAATATGCATACATTTAAAATAGATGTTTTTAAGCTAGTGAGAAAGTTGCATCTTTTGTGCTTTTTTTCAAAGTCAAAAGAAAAAAATGTACAAGTAACTAATTCCTTTGATATGGATGATTCTTTGAATGAAACAACTTCTATGGATTTTTTTTCTTGTGATTCTTTTTTTGAGAATGATGAAACTGTGAATGCTTACTGTCTATTACCGACAAATGGGATTAGCATAAAAAGTAACTATACACCTCCTTTTACTAATGAGGCAGTGAAATGTTTTTCCAGCATAGTGAATTATTCTATGCAGGATATTTTTTAAAAAAAGGAAAAAGTGTCTTATAATCTAACTAAAAATGAATGGGAGGCTTTAACGAAGATGAGATGTAGAAAATATATTATATTTAAGCCCTCAGATAAAGGTAATAAGTTAGTTATAATGACAGTAGAACAGTATTATAAGATGTGTATGGATAATTTAAATAATGAGGAAGTATATAGAATTGCTATATGGAAGGAATATGACACGGCCTTGTCAGCATATAATGAACTAATAAATAGGTGGTCTCGACTTGGCTATTTTACCAAAAAAGACATAGAGAGGAAATTTTCCATAGAAAATTGTACTATGGCTAAATTTTACTGTCTTCCTAAACTACATAAAGATAGATATAATCCCCCGGGTCGTCCTATAGTGTCTGCTTGTAACTATTTTCTTCATAATATAGGAATTGTGTTGCATGAATTACTTTTACCAAAGGTTGTGCAGTTGTCTTCCTATATTAGAGACACCTTTGACTTTCTGGAGAAAATTAATAAAATTCAGTGGAATGAAAATAGGTACTGGATAGTAGTAGATGTTAAAAATTTGTATACTAATATTACACATGAATTAGGGGTGGAAGCTCTTAAATTTCATTTGGGTGAAACTCCACTTACTTTATTATACAGTTGATTTAATACTGTTTTGTCTTAAAAATAATTTTTTTGAATTTAATGAAATTCTTTATCAACAAATTAAAGGCACAGCGATGGGAGCAGTCTTTGCTCCAGTATATGCAAATCTATTTATGGGTTATTTTGAAACCAAATTTCTATATAGAATGTGCTTTTTCAGAAGTCATGTAATAGAATATTATCGTTACATAGATGACTTAATCTTTCTATGTGAAGGGGGTAGTATAGATGTACATAATTTTATTCATGACCTAGACTGTAATAATTTTGGTATAAAGTTTGATGGAGCTCAGTGGGGAGATAAAGTTACATTTTTGGATGTAAATTTGCATGTTAGAGATAATAAGGTAGTAACATCAGTGCATCATAAATTTGAAGGTGTGAATAATTTTATTAATGGGACTAGTTGCCACCCTCCCCACTTAATATCAGCACTTCCCTATAATGAATTATTGCGAATCTCAAGATTAACTAGTGATGAATAACAAAAAGAATTAGAAATTGAGTTGACTTGTCAGAAATTTATCAAAAGAGGTTATAGCGTAGAAAGTGTAGAACAAGCTAAAAATAATTTGAATTTTAATAATCAGACTCATAAACAAGTAAAATATAGGGCTAAATCAGATAAAAATGTGTATAACCAACAAGTGGATAAAATGTTTTTTGTTACAACATATGGAACATATACAGAGAAATTAGTAGAAATTGTTATGTTTTATTGGACACATTTATTACAAGATCCATGCTTGGGTGAATTGTTACCTCAAAAACCAATGGTGTCTTATAGACGTGGAAAAAGTATTAAAGATATGCTAGTTCATGCTTATTTTATTTTTTCTGCTGCCAGTTTAACTAAATGTATTTCTGATTATGGTTTTAAAGCATGTGGTCATTGTAGTATATGTAACCAAACAGTAAATTCTTTTGACTGTATAAATGGAAAGAAATTTTATGTGAATGGTAATTTTAGTTGCAACACAGAGGGTATTGTTTATGTACTCAAATGTGAATGCAATTTATTTTACATAGGTGAATCAAAAAGGAGTTTTCGAGTTAGGTTCTTAGAACATCTGAGAAATATTAAAAATGAAAAGGTAGAAAGCCCTTTAGGCTTTCATTTTAAAAAATATCATAACAGTGATGGTAAGAATTTAACAGGCACAATTTTGGAAAAAGTACATTGTGTGAAAGGTATGTGCCTGAAGAATAAACTACAGTGGAAAGAAGCACTGTTTATTTTAAAATTTGACACCCTATACCCTAAGGGGTTAAACAGAGAGCTTGATTGGAAATGGCTGTTGTAATTAAGTGTTTTTTAATTGTTTTATTAGAATAGTTTTTTACTATATAAAGGAATGAGAAATGGGTTTTGTTATGCTCTGTTAAAAGGCTTATGCCGAGGTGCTGAAGAACATCAATTGTTGGTACTATAAAATAAATTCTTTGGATATACTGGCTGAGTCATTTCTTGGACTATTTTTCTTTCTTGGTGGTTTAATATAACTCATTCCACACCTTTCGGCCCCAGAAATTGGACAGAAGCTCCAAAGGCGATGGTGTTTCCATATTCATAAAGGATGTGCACACCTTCAGACTAGTAGCCCAACATAACGTATCAGAAATACTTCAGGTGCAGCTAACATTGGGTTAGACAGCGATTCAGGTCGTAGCCTGCTATAGGTCCCCAGCCATGTCTCAAGACTCACACTCCACTTTCCCAAGCACCCTGGAGAATATTAGGGTCCAACCTAACACTCTCATACTGGACGACTTCAAATTACCCCTCCATTAACTGGGAAAACTACTCGTGTACCAATACACTTGCCCAACGTTTCTTGGAATTCATTAATTCCAGTGCGCTGGACCAGCTCGTTCTTACCCCCACTAGAGATAGCAAGATCCTTTACCTAGTCATTACTAACGTGGGCGACCATTGCCATACACCATTAGTTAACTCCTCCCTGGTTAGATCCGACCACAAACTAATCACCTTGTAAATCCACATCCTTCCCACCCCGCAAAGGTAACCACCATGAAAAACTTCTCCAAAGCTAACTTTGGGCTCCTAAAAAACAGAGGTGGCTAACTTCATGGCACCCATGCAAATGGAGAATAGTTGCATAACCGCCGAATCATGCACCAATGCACTGTACAAGCACGTACACAAAATGCATGGATCTCACCATACCCAATAGAACCAAGGCACTCTCCTCCAAAAAAGGAAGCTAATCTGGTGGTTCTCTGCCATAAGCAAACTCTACAACAGAAGGAGGAAACTGGTGCCTAATAAGGTGAAGTCCCAAGATGGGAAAGACTCCCTTATCAGCCTCAACAAAAAGTTGAGATCCCTCATCAAATCCTCTAAAGATAGTTATGAAAACAAAATTGCAGCAGATAGTAAAGACAACCACAAGGCCTTCTATAGTTCATAGGTAGGTACTAGGCTATCTGCCCAAAGGCATTTATAAGCCTAGCCAGAATGTGTTGGCTTTCGCCACCCCCTTAGATTAGTTACCCGTGCCTCTGTCCAGCAGAGCCACTGAAGTGATCCCGGGGTAAACGTTCTGTTTCCCATCCACTCGTCAAGGTTTCTTTTGAAGAGTGTTAGCGAGGAGCTCTGCCTAATGTAGATTGGAATCTTGTTCCAAAGCATGGGAAGTCTCTGGGACAGGAATCTGTCCCTCCAGCACGTCGTATTTATTGTTGTGGTGAGGTTTAGATCCCTAGAGCGTGTGGTTCGATATGTAAAGAATCTCCATGGCAATACCCAGATTTGCTCTGAGCTACTGCACAATGGTACCTCCTATACAGAGCCAACAGATATTGCCAATATACTGGCCGACAGATTCAGTGCCAACTTTACCCCTCTCTCCCCCACCAAAGGACCAATCACAATACCAGTAGATTGCCAGGCACCCAGTATTACTGCTGCACAGGTTAAACAGCACTGTCCAAGGCCAAGAATACAGCTTCTATGGGACCTGACAATATCCCTGGCTTTGTTCTACATGAACTACAGAGTGAACTGGCACCGCACCTGTGTGACCTGTTTATTCACAGGCTCACCTCAGGCTTTGTCCCTACCGAGTGGTGCACTGCTACAGTCATCCCTCTCCACAAAGGAGGAGTGACTACAGATCCTGGGAACTATTGCTCCATTAGCCTGACGAATCTGATATGCAAAGCTATGGAATGCATCATCATGGACTTAATAAACAAGGATATAAGGAATCTCCAAACTCTGGATCCCGCACAGTTTGGTATTGTGAAGGGTAGATCATGACTGCTCAACCTGGTCAACTTCTTTGAGTCAGTCTCCAGAGCTGTGGATGATGGCAAGGTGGTTCATACAGCCTACCTTGATCTGGCCTCACTTAGAAATCATAGAGAAACTCACTAAGCTAGGTGTCGACCCCTATATCACTAGGTGGGTTGCAAACTGGCTCACAGATAGAACCCATAGTGTGAAAGTAGCTAACTCCATGTCAGACCGCTGACCAGTCACGAGTGGAGTCCCACAGGATTAGGTCCTGGGTCCTCTCCTGTTTGGTATCTACTTCTCTGAAGTTCGGGCCAACACAAAGGGTCTCTGGCTGATAAAGTTTGCAGACGATTGCAAGTTGGGAGCTATTATTAACTCCCCAAGTGATGCTGACATCCTACAGAAAAGCCTCACTGAGACCAACGACTGGTGTCAGAACCATGGCCTTAAGCTCAATGCCAAAATATATGTCGTCATCCTTTTGGGAAAAACACGGTTCCCATGAATTACCACATCGATGGTAGTCCACTGAACACAGAAGGCATTATAAGAGATCTGGGAACCTCTCTTTTGACCATCACATAGCCACTGTGGTCAGAAAGTCCTTCTTTGTGGCACATCTCATTACTAAGGGTTTTGCATCCAGGAAGAAAGAGGTAATTGTCTCCCTCTACTCTTCCCTCATTAGGCCAGTCATCGAGTGTAGTGCCCCATTTGGCATGTATCTCACTAGACACCTGCAACAAATGGAGAGGCCGCAAAAGTACCTCGCAAAAAGGATCCTAGGCTTTAAACACTTGTCCTACATGGACAGGCTCAAAAAACTCCTAGCTATTCTCTGTCTTATATTGCCTACTTAGAGGCGTTCTGTGCTTGACTTACAAAGTCATGTCTGACCCAGCTCTGTTAGAAATGCTTTATCTAAAGAAATCCCAGTCCCTCTGTACCACACGCTCCAGAGACCTCAGCCTCATTACCACAATCAACAGAACAAGCTGGAGGGACAGGTTCATAACCCAGAGACTGCCCATGCTATGGAATAGACTTCCCATACATGTCAAACAGAGCACCTCACAGGCCCCCTTCAAGAGAAATATTGATGAGTGGTTGGGAAATAGAAAATTCACCCCAGGGATCACTGCAGTAGCTCTACTCGACAGAGGCATTGGGAACTAAGGTCGGGTGGCACAATGCCAGGGTAATCCTATGGGCTAAGATTGTAAAGGCTCCAGGGCCATTAGCCTAGTACTCACCTACGAACCAGTTTGAATGAGCTATACAATACTTAACTGACAATGACTGGAGGGTTTATAAGTGATGTATAATATTTCCAACTACAATTGTTTCATTGGTGTCTGTGATGTAAACTGTTTGCAACTAAAGGGTGTCATTTTGTATGTTTTTCATTTATATAAATGTAAGATTGCCTTTGTCATATGTGAAAATTTTGTAAAGATGTTTGGAAAAATATTTTTGAGTTATTTTCTCCCGCCGTTTAACTGCTGCTCAGTTTTAATTGTACTGTTTTATTAATCAAAAGTGTGAGTTTCAAACTAAAGCAAAAATGCATGGCTACTGCTGATTATTAGGAGAGGCTTATTCCATAATGGTATATGTTGCTTAATGTACCTTTTGTGTTTTTTCTGTTGGTAATTTAGTATTAGGTTCCACCATCTGATGTTAGGTTCTTCAGCAGCGTGTTCCAGGCATAGCCTTTTAAAACGGAACCAAATCACCTTGCTTTATACAACAGACAGAGGTCACATTTGTAAGAAATGGAAAATAGAATGGAATGATAGCTCTTGAAGCCTTTCTGAATAGTTTAGGTTTTCCTGTCCTCTGATTTTTTTAAATAAGCAATCATAACTTTTTCATATCCTTTAAGGTGGCTTGTTTGATGAGTACAAAATGTAGCACTGTAATCAGTATTAGGTCATATAAGTGAGTTCAAAAGTAGTTCTTGAATTCCCATTGAGTGACTAGATGTGCCGTTTAGGATTAGGTGGTCTATAAAATGTACTTTTCTGGCTTTGGCAGAGAGACTATTCAAAGCTTAGATTGTTTTTGTTGTGCCTATGTCTTTAATGGTGATGTTGCTTTTTATGATTTTCTGTTTTTATTTTGTAATCATTTATGTTTTCAGCAAAGTCCCAGGACACCACACTTTATATCACTAGAAGTAAATCCCGTACTGCTGCTCCAGTTACATATTTTGTTGAATGTCTTGAAGAAATGTAATATCTTTTGCTGAAGTAGTTATGTTCCCCAATCTGGAGCCATTATATCTATTATTCATTGCCTTTTCCCCCCTTTTTTTTTGTCTGGGAAAGGTATTCCTGAAAGAAGTAACCCTGGTACTGAGTCCTGTGGGACACCACTGGTAACATCCATACCGACATGTTGTTGCATCTATTTGCTTAACATTTGCTTATGTATTGGACTATGCATGGATTTGCATTAATGTTTTAGTTTGCCCATTATTCTTTTATGTTTAATAGTATCAAAAAACCTTAGTAATGTCAAGATAAGCAGTGCACACTTTCAGGCCTTCGTGTATTGCTATTACCTCTTAAAACATTGCCAGAGGATTCAAAAGGCAATATCCCCCCTTTAATAGGCCCATACTGTTCCATGTTTGAGACGTAGCGGCCATGTCCTCTTGAATACGCTCTGTTATAGCTGTATGTTTTTGCGTGGAATACTGACCCAAGTTTGTGAACTGTTGCAACCTGCTAATATAGGTCAGTGTGGTATGCATGCTAATACTTTGTTTAAAATGTTAGATAGGTGTTTAATTAATTCTTGGTTCTGTATGGAAAGCCTCCTGGTATATTGTCTGGTCCCACCTTTTAGTTTTACTTTTGAAAGCAGACATTGTGTTTTAGTTACAAAAGGAATGTCATGCCCATTGTTTCTAGCACTGGCATGTATCTTTGTTTACTGTCAGTCTGCAAAAACAAAGGTTTCTGGCAGCACATTTGTTTTATGCCATGTCCTGGTAGTCACTGCATTGTTTATGTTGACAATTTTTTCCCTTTCAGACTAAACTTACAGCTGAAGAGGGATGGATGCTTGAGTCCTGAGAGACTCTATCAGTTCACAGAGGCCAGCTGTGTGTTCTGAGGTCAATTATTGCTTCCCCAACCCCCCTGCTCCAATGCTTCCTTCTCCTACATTATCAGCTTTCACAGCCCATCGGGAGTCTGACTGTTATGACAGCTGCTTTGTCTTTCCATGCGTCTACAGAAATTTTAGTTATATCACAGCTTGTGTTGATCAACACTTCCCTGTTACTGACCAGCACAAGGTGCATGCCAAGAAAGATGGTTTTTCTCAATGGATTTACCTATTTTTGCTCAAATGTCTGTAGTCTCAGGGTAGCAGTAGTTAATTCAGCCATGAGTCGGCTTTTTATACTGGTAAAGCTCCTGGCATATTTTCCTTCAGACTAGACATCTGTCCCCCAGATAGTTGTCCTAGCCTTGTTTGCCTGAAAGCAATTAACTCAAGAATTTATTTTGGCATTGCTGAAGGCTAATATTTCCTTTCTCCTTTCTGCCAGTTCATCCACTTTGGATTCATAAGGTAAGCTTTTCCAGAATTAGCTTTTGTTTTACACATTGGTAAAGATATGGGTCAGGGCATCATGTACTCCACACAGCTGTATTGAAGTAGCTGAGAGGCATTGGAAACATGAGCCACAAAACATTATTAAAGAATGATGGTGTATATCACAAGATCAACCATTATCAACGGTTCAAAGAATAGATGTGAAAAAAATGGATGTAGTAGTCTTTGGAAAGAAAACAAAAGTAGCATTGATCATAGAAATTGCTATACCCAGTGATTACAGCGTCTTGCATATATATAGAGAGAGAAAGAGTTGTAAAATTCCAGGTTTTGCAGGAAGAAAGGAGGGCAGTGTGGAAGATACCCAGACAGTTTCAGTAGTTGAAGGAGCAACGGGTCTTATTAAAAAAAAGTTTACCGTCTTATTACATATGCCACTGATACGTAACTCAATATGAAATGCAGGAGTCAGTTCTGGGCAGTTTGTGGTGCTACAAAGAGCATTTTTTGCAAACATCAAAGATTGAAACAATACTGATTTCATGAACATTAATTATACTTCAAGTTAGGAATGGGGTCCATTCCCATTATGGTATTAGAAACCCAAAAGACTTGGAGGAATTAGACTGTGCTGTCTCTTTGGTATGTAACACAGACAATGATGAGTTGCTTCTCCTGGCTTTCCTGTAGAAGAAATCTTCTTTGTTGAAGTTTGTACTTTAAAAAAGAACATATTACATGGGGATCTGAAGAGCTGTCCTCCCATAAATTTGCCTCATTCTGTTGGGTATTGGTGAACTAGAGCTAGGAGGCATCTCCTAGATGTTCTTCAAGTTTCACTGTTGCAGTCATTACATTTGGGCTATTTGCCTACAGGTAGCCCTCAGCCGGCCTGAATATCAAAGTCTTGGATTCCTGCTTCGAATGCTGTCTCTTCTTCCATGGGGGAAGTGATGTCATAATTGGGGATATACAATATGTATAAAAACTGTTCCTGAATTATGAATGTTTTATCACTGAAGAAGGTTTGATACTGAAACCGGTCTGAAAGAAGGGAAGGAATAAACACTGTTTGCCTCTGAGTGCTGGCTTTTTCTTTTTTGTCGTCTTCTCTGACGTCAAGTCGTCAGGGGTATAAAACATGCAGCTGACGCCATTACATCAGTCTTTCTTGCTGTGCATTGCCCGAAGCAGAAGCAGTTCGCAAGTGCCGGTCGGCCGACTCCTGAAATTTTCATTTTCGACTTTCAGAACCAAAGTCTTCAGAAAAGCTAAGTACCCCACTGGGGATCCTTTTTCTTGCTCTTAACCGATGTCAGTAAAAGTTAACAATTGTCTTACCTGTGGAAAGCAAATACCTTATAAAGATTTTCATTCGTACTGCATTCCTTGCTTAGGTCCAGACCACGATGTCCCTCACTGTCAGTTTTGTGTGTTATTCAACCCCCAAACTATTCGTTGGTCTATTTTCGCAGCAAATTATTTCGGTACTCGGTTTAACTATCCAGAAATGGCTTTGGTAAGCCATCCGACTACCGATATTCTGAAAAAAACGTAAGGATAAAGACAGACAGACCGCATAGGTCCAAAACTGCCGATGACACTTCCGTTAAGATAGTCGCCAGTTCGCCGGTACTCGGTGAGGTAATTTCACAGCCCCTGATATCCACTACTTCAGATTCGCAGGCCTCTACTGAGACCTATTCGGAGTCCGGTATGCCGCGAGATGCTTCTTCAACTATGTAACCTGCAGATGTCTCTACCTTGGATGGGTCGGGAGCCGCTGTGCAGGCACTGGCTTCTGAGGTTGTATTCAGGCCTACAGATTTGCATTTTAAACCAATGCCATCTTCTTCATCAAGGCCTAAAACTTGACCCACATCTAGAAAACCGACGTCCAAACCACATGGTCTTGCCCATATGCCTAAAAAACAAATGCTTACAATGGCTGAAGACCTTATTACTTTACTTAGGGGAAGCCAGCCTTCCCCCTCTAAGAGACCTAGAAATTATTTTTCTTCTGATTCTTCTGATCAGGATTCTGAAAATTGTTTCTTCTTCTTACCAAGATTTGCCCTTATCTACCTATGAGGATTCTGATGCAAAGGATTCCATTCCCTCCTCTTCCCCTCCAGAAGATTTTTCTTTTGGTGAAACCTTGCACACTCTTAGGGAGCATTTCTGCTGGGAAAGCCAGGATTACTCTGACTCTAAAAAGATGCTTAGGGAATTCTTACTCCTCCCTCAACACAGGCCTTTAGGTATCCCTCCTGTTCTGGACATTGTAGATGATGCCTTCATGGAATCTAGCCTGGCCTCAAGGCACTTTACCTCCAGCTCCCAGAAAACCTGACAGGTATTACAGAGTGCCTGACTCTCACAAGTTCCTCTTCATGAATCCTACTGCAGATCCAGAGACCATTTCCCAAAGACCAAAAAGCATTAAAACTATTGCTGCCAAAAGCCCTACCCCCTCTGATAGAGATTCTAGGGCCTTGAACAGATGGGGTAAGAAGGTATACACTTCTGCTACTTTGGCCACTAGGGCCTTAAATTGCCAGTTTCGTATGTTAAAGTATCATGAGCATATTATGGGACTACTTAAACAGAAAATGATGTTGATTTCTGATGGTGCTGAATATAAAGAATTACAGGATTTAATACATTCTGCTGAACAAGTTGGTAAACATACTTTGCAATGTGGTTTTGACTCTTTAGAAGCATCTTGCAGGGCTGCTGTCACTGGGTCTGTACTTAGAAGGCATGCTTGGCTTAAGGAGCAGAAGTTGCCAGATCATGTTAAATTACTGGATGCTCCCTTAAACCAAGACCGCCTGTTTGGCAACGAAGCAGAAGTCATCCTCAAAAAGATGGAGGAAAAAGCTAAATCTATGCAAACTGTTAAAGATTTCCTGCAAGTACAGCCTCCCAGATTAGTAGGCATTGGCCTTCTAAGAACTGGTCCTTTCCAGTCTCTTCCATGCCTTCTCTTTCCAAACCCAGGAACAGCAGACCACCTAGGTTACAGTCTCAGGCTACACACAGGCCTAAGCAGTGGTGGGGCGCCCACTTCCAAAACAGGACGTAGCAAGACACCCTCCTATGGAAAAATGTCACAATAACTTAGCCTTAACCCTTCCAAGCCCTGCTCAACTGCCTGCTCCCTTAGGAGGAAAGATTGCCCTGCATGCAAAAAAATGGAAACTCATTACCAAGGACAAATGGGTTTTAAATATTGTTTTCCAAGGATACAAATTCCACTTCCACACCCTATCAACCCCAAATGGTTTGTCAGACCTACCCCCAAGTAAATGGGCAGAGGCTCAACAGCAGGTTCTCTCTCTTCTAAGTGTCAGGGCTATTCAACCTGTCCCAGCAGAAGAAAGGGGACAGGGTTTTTATTCAAGACCTTTCCTGGTACCCAGAAAAGATGGCTCCTGGCATCCTTTACTGGACCTCTCTATTCTAAGCACCTTTTTGGTAATCCCAGAATTCAAAATGCTAACACTTCAACAGCTGCTTCCTGTGCTAGGCAAAGATGCCTGGCTGGCAACCTTAGACTTAAAGGAAGCTTACCTACACATTCCAATAAAGGAATCTTGCAGGAAATGCCTACGCTTCAGAGCAGGCTCCATGCACCATCAGTTCTCTGCACTTCCCTTTGGCTTATCTACTGCGCCCAGGGTATTCACAAAGTGTCTAGCTCCAGCCATTGCATTTTGCAGTCAGAGAAATATTCAAATATACCCATACCTGGATGATTGTCTGATTCAGGCAGAAAGCCAGGAAATGCTATTAAAACATCTGGCATTCATAAAGAAACTTCTAACCTCACTGGGGTACACCATAAACGAAAAGAAATCTCATCTAGCACCCTGCCAACAGATTGTATTCCTGGGAGCAAGTTTGAACACAACTTCCCAGATGGCTTACCTCACACCAGAGAAACAAGTTTATTTGACAACCTACTTCAAACTACTGGCCACAAAGACCCAGCTATCTGCAAGGAAAATTTTGCAAGCCCTGGGGTTCATGGCCTCTTGCATTCTACTAATTCCATATGCAAGACTGCATATGAGAAAACTACAATGGTATCTAAAAAGCCTATGGTGTCAACATTCTCAGGACCTGGAATCAATGATTCCTAACATTCCTTGTATAAAGACAGAGTTCCTTTAGTGGACAGAGGCCTGCCACCTCAACAAAGGGCACCCTTTCAATGTACCCCCTGCCGCCCAAACACTAACAACAGACACATCAGACTATGCATGGGGGGCTCACTTGGCAGGGCAGTGCATTCAGTGCAAATGGAACCCTAGTCAGATGCACCTGCATGTCAGCCAAAAAGAGATGTTAGCTGTACAGAATTCCCTGACAGCATTCAAGGACCACATCCTTCCAGGACAATTATTGGTAAAGACAGACAACACCGCAGTTATGTGGTACATAAACAAGCAGGGGGGAACCCACTCGTGCCCTCTCTGCAGACTAGCCATAGATCTGTGGAACACAGCCTTGAGCTACCAAGTGCACCTATAAGCTCAATTCCTGCCAGGCAAGCTAAATTCATTGGCAGATGACCTAAGCAGAAATCTCATGGACCCACACGAATGGAAACTGGAACTAAAAATATTCATCCTCTTGAGGAACAAATGGGGGACTCCAGAGATAGACCTGTTTGCTTCCCCCCAGAACTACCAATTGGACAAATTCTGCACAAGGACTCCCCACAGTCAAGCTAGGAAGGTGGATGCCCTGTCCTTTACCTAGGAAAGCCTCTTGGTTTATGCCTTTCCCCCTCTGCCTCTCCTCTCGAAGGTTCTGCTAAAGATCAAACAGGACAAACCAAGGACAATTCTTATTGCACCAGACTGGCTTCACCAGCACTAGTGTAACCCCTCTTGTGCAGAATGATACTGCTGGATCCATGGCACATACCTTAGACACCTTCCCTACTGTCCCAGTAGGTGGGCCAGATTCTGCACCCTCAGCTTCAAACCCTGAACCTTGCAGTCTGGCTAATTCCTTGAGCTCCCCAATAGCATCCCTCAGTAAGCAGGTGCTAGATGTCATTCTGGAAGCAAGGAGATCTAGTACTAGAAAATCCTATGCTGAAAAGTGGAAAATATACTGTTCCTCGAGCCAGACCCAGGGTATGGGTACTACAGTGCCCAGTTTACCTCATATTCTTCAGTACTTAACAGCAATGCTCCACAAGGGCCTATCCTTCTCATCTGTTAAAATTCATGCCTCTGTAATTTCAGCACATAATACTGAACCACCCCTCTTCTTTCACCCCCTGATGTCCTTCAAGGATGCATCTGCAGTCCTTACAAATGGGTTGTCCTGTCGTCAGGCAGCCCTTCGGTCGGCCGGATTCCAAAGTCTGGGTCTGGCCTCGGCTGGTGTCGCACTTCACCCGACGTCATAGCTGCAGTTCTTCAGGTATAAAGGCATCAGCCGATGCCATTTTCCCCTTTCTTGCCGCGTGGCGCCCGAAGCAGAAGCTGTTCGCAAGTGCCGGTCGGTCAGATCCAGAGATTACTACTACCGAATACTACTTCGAAGACTTCTAAAAAGTTAAGTACCCCATTGGGGACTCTTTCTTGCCTCAGCCGATGTCAGAAAAAGTGAATAACTGTTTAACTTGTGGGAAACAAATACCTCATAAAGATTTCCACTCTTACTGCTTACCTTGTTTAGGCCCAGACCACGACGTAGCAGCTTGTCTAGCCTGTGCTTCTTTCAACCGACGGACGCTTAGACGTCGGTCGGAGTTTGCTGAACAGTTTTTCGGCTCAGATTTTGCGTACATAATGCCGTCGGATCCTCCGACTTCTCAAGTTGTTAAGAAACGCAAAGAAAAGGACCGACACTCGTGGTCCGCGGTTTCGGCCGAAACCACGGTTAAGCAAACCGTGAGTGTCTCGGTTTCAGCCGAAACCGAGCAAACGGTTCTATCTTCAGCCGAATCCATGACTACTACCGAGGCCCCTTCTACCCTGGTTGAATCGGCCTCTGAAGTTCTACCTACTACTGTGGTTTCACAAGAATTATCGGACACCATCCCTTTGGATGTTTCTACCCCTGCACGTGGTGCTGCTAGGCCTCCTGCAGCCATGTCTATAAAGGCCTTTGCCAGGGCTAAAGCAGCCAAAACTTCTAAGTCTGTGCCTGTTAAGCCCCCCTCTCACAGGCCCAGTTCCAGTTCCCAAATGCTTACTCTGGCAGAGGATCTCATCTCTTTAATAAGGGGATCCCAATCTCACCCAGACAGGGCCTCTTAACCTCCAGAAAAGAGACCTAGAGCAGAGCCCCCTGAGCCAGTGTCCTCAGATGATTCTTCTGATGATACAGACAATACAGACCATCCAGAGGCTCCTTTTTCTACTTATGAAGATTCCGATGCTGAGGAATCGATTCCTTCTGCCTCTCCACCAGAGGAATTTTCCTTTGGGGAAACTTTACATGCCATGAGAGAGCAATTCCAATGGCAGGGACAAGATTTCTCAGATTCAAGGAAAAGGCTTAGGACCTTTTTGCATTTACCACAACATAGGCCTTTAGCTATACCTCCAGTTCTTCCTGTTGTGGATGATGCATTTAATGATGCTTGCACTGCTCCTGATACTTTGCCTCCAGCCCCTGCTAAGCCTGATAGGTTCTACAGGGTCCCGGACACTCATCACCATTTATACAAGGCTCCTTTTGCAGATCCCAGGGGCCTAAGGCAGTAGCTTCAACCTCAGTTAAAAACCCTCTCCCTTCTGAAAGGGAATCCAGGTCCTTAGAGAGATGGGGTAAAAAAGTATACACCTCTGCTACTCTCTCAGCTAGGGCATTGAACTGTCAGTTTCATATGATCCAATACCAGGAGTTTATGCTTGATCAGTTAACTAAAAAACTGTCCTCTGATGATTCTTTAGATAAGAAATATGTTCTAGAAATGGTGCATAACATTCAGCAGGTTAGTAACCATTCCTTAAAATGTGGCTATGATGCACTGGAGGCTTCCTTTAGATCAGCCATGACTGGCACAGTTATAAGAAGGCATGCATGGTTGAAAGAACAGGTCTTGCCGGATCATGTTAAAGCAAAACTATTAGATGCTCCTATGGATAAGGTCAGTTTATTTGGTTCTCCTGCTCAACAGGTACTGAAGAAAATGGAAGAGAAGGCAAAATCTGTACAAACAGTGAAAGATTTCTTACAGGTTCAGCCTCCAAGGTTTAGCAGGAACTGGCCTTCCAAAATTGGTCCTTTCCAGACTCCTCTAAAACTTAGAGAGGCAGGAATAGGCGCTCAAGAGGCAGAAATCAATCCAGAGGAGGTGCCTACAGGGGACGCCAGTGGCAAGGTAACAACCAACGAGGCACAGACACAACTACTACCACTGCAACAGGACAATCACAGTGACTTGGCTCTGGCACCGCCTACCAGGGAACAAATAGCAGCACCCTTAGGCGGAAAGTTAGCCTTATTTTCAAAAACTGGCACTATATCACAAGAGACAAGTGGATTTTGCAAACTATAGACCAAGGCTACAGATTTCATTTCCACACTTTACCAGGAAAAAGAGGAATGCCAAACCTACCACCAAATCAAAAGACAGAAGCTCTAAAACAAATAGCTCAATTAGCAAAGATGAGAGCTGTGGAAAGGGTACCATCTATGGAACAAGGCAAGGGATTTTACTCCAGACTATTCCTGGTACCAAGAAAAGAGAAAAATTGGAGGCCTATTCTCGACCTGTCCGCTTTAAACACATTCATCATTGTTCCAAAATTCAAAATGCTGACCCTACAGCAACTTCTTCCCATGCTGGGCAAGGAGTATTGGCTGGTAACTCTAGATCTCAAGGAGGCATACCTGCACGTCCCCATACGACCAAATTGCAGAAGATACCTCAGATTTCTTGCAGGATCAGAGCATTATCAATTCTCAGCATTGCCCTTTGGCTTATCTACTGCCCAGAGTGTTCACGAAATGCCTGGCATCAGTAATCGCTCACTGCAGGCTTCAGGGAATCCAAATATATCCATACCTGGACGACTGCCTGATACAAGCGGACAACAAAAACAAGCTAACAGAAGACTTACAAAGAGTCATTTGCTTACTACAAGCCCTGGGATACACAGTCAATATAAAAAAGTCAAGACTGATACCATCCCAAAGAATAACCTTCTTAGGTGCAGAATTGGACACAGTAAAACAGATGGCATTCCTAACTGCAGAAAAACAAGAACAACTTCCTCTCTACTTCTTGGCATTAACAAAGCAGAACAAACTAACAGCAAGGAAAGTACTGCAGGCCTTGGGCTTCATGGCATCCTGCGTAATCCTGGTCCCCCATGCCAGACTGCATATGAGAAAGCTACAGTGGTACCTAAAGAATTTATGGTCTCAACACAGGCACAGCTTAGAAACCGAAATACCACTAATTCCATGCCTGAAACAAGAGTTCCTATGGTGGGCTCAGGCATGCCAGTCAAACCCAGGTTTGCCCTTCCACAGCATTCAACCAAGCCAAACCATCACAACGGACGCCTCAGACCTCGGTTGGGGGGCCCACATGCTGGACAAGTGCATACAAGGCTTATGGACTCCAGATCAGCTGCACCTGCACATAAATCTAAAAGAAATGCTGGCAGTAAAACTAGCAATCCAGAATTTCAGACCATTCCTCCAAGAAGGCCAGTTGATGATAAGGACAGACAACACCACAGTCATGTGGTACATCAACAAACAGGGAGGCACTCATTCATACCCTCTATGCCGGATGGCACTGGGCCTATGGAATATGGCTCTGAGTTACAACATTCAGTTACAAGCAATTTTTGTACCGGGAAAAGAAAACATCCTAGCAGACATATTAAGCAGAACTACCTCGGATGCTCACGAATGGATGCTACACCCGGACATATTCAAGGTCATCACAAAGAAATGGGGACTGCCACAAATAGACCTATTCGCATCCCCACTCAATCACCAGCTCAAGAAATTCTGCACAAGGACGTACCACCCACTTGCTTGGAAGGTGGACTCTCTATCCTTCAGTTGGAAAGGCCTGACAGCATATGCATTCCCACCTCTTCCTTTGATGCACAAGGTGCTATTGAAAATCAAAGAGGAACGGCCAAGGATCATTCTGATAGCTCCAGATTGGCCAAGACAACATTGGTACCCATTACTGAGGAGCATGTCTCTGGGGAAAATGTGGACACTACCCCTGATTCCTTTGATGTTAACTCAGAGCGACTACAACATCCTGCATCCAAACCTGAAAACCCTGCAACTGACTGCCTGGAACATTACATAAGAGCAACTAACCCAGATTTATCCCAAAGGGTTAAAGACATTATCCTTGAGGCCCGCAGACCCTCAACAAGAAGGAACTATGCAGGAAAATGGAAAAGGTTTCTCATTTGGAGTACTGAGAGGGGCAAAGATGTGTCAAAGGTAGACATTGCCAACATCCTGGAGTATTTGGCAGAGCTATTCCATACAGGCCTGTCCTATTCCTCCATCAAGATACATGCATCAGCTATTTCTGCAGAATACAGCTTCGATCCCCCTGTCTTTTCGCATCCTCTACTCAGGCAGTTTCTGAGAGGAATTAAGAATGTAAAACCTCCTAGGAAATCACCATTACCAGCATGGGACTTGAACTTTGTGCTAGAAAAATTGACACTCCCCCCTTTCGAACCAGCAGCAACAGCAGATCTTTAACACCTATCCTGGAAAACTACTTTCCTGCTGGCAGTTACCTCAGCAAGAAGGGTTTCTGAGCTACAGGCTTTAATGGCAGTACAACCCTTCCTAATCTTCCATCAAGATAGAGTGTCCATGAGAACTAATCCTACATTTATGCCTAAGGTGGTATCCAGAGTGTCTTTAAACCAGGCAATCCACCTACCTACCTTCTTCCCCAATCCACAGAACAGGGGGGAAAGACTGCTGCATACTTTGGATGTACATAGACAGTTAACGCTACTACCTGGACAGAACCAAGGGCAATAGAAAAACTGACCAGCTTCTGGTAGCATATGCAACAGGAAGGGAAGGAAAAGCAATTTCCAAACAGACAATCTCCAAGTGGATAGGAAATTGCATTAGATTCTGTTACTCCTACCATGAAAAGCAAATTCCACAGAACATAAGGCCTCATTCTACAAGGGCTACAGCCACTACCACAGCTTTCTTATGAGGAGTGGCTACCAAGGACATTATAGAGGCTGCTACTTGGACCTCCGTGCATACATTTGCCAAGCATTATAACTTACCTTTATACTCTAGATCCCGAGCAGGGTTTGCCACTGCTGTTTTGCAAGGGATCCTAACTACACCATAATTTCTTCTTCCTCCTCCCCTAGTTTGGCTGTGGTATTCTACCCATTTGTAAGGACTGCAGATGCATCCTTGAAGGACATAGTACAGTTTTGTACCTACCATAAATGTAGATGTCCGAACAGGATTGCATCTGCAGTCAGGATTACCCACCCTCCTTCCCCTCTGTGGTATTCCTAGGGTATTTGCCCACCTAATAGCTAGCTGGGGGGGATCTCTTATGGTGTATTTGTTTGTATATATGTACATACATGATTATTTTTTGTGTTTGCCTTCTACTATTTGGAAACATTGGCATTTATCCAAAATTTAGCTATCCAAGAGGGCAACTGGCATCTGGGGCAAGAAACACTGAGGAAAATGGCATCGGCTGATGTCTTTATACCCGAATAACTGCAGCTATGACGTCGGGTGAAGTGCGACACCAGCCGAGGCCAGACCCAGACTTTGGAATCCGGCCGACCGAAGGGCTGCCTGACGACAGGACAACCCATTTGTAAGGACTGCAGATGCAATCCTGTTCGGACATCTACATTTATGGTAGGTACAAAACTGTACTTTATAGCAATTCCTCAGAGGGGCTAAAAATTTAAGCCCCCCGGCAAGCCCCTACTCCAGCCTGGGACCTTAATTTTGTATTGGAAAACCTCACTCTCCCTCCATTTGAACCAGCTGCAACTGCAGAGTTGAAATTCCTTTCTTGGAAAACAGCCTTCCTTCTAGCCATCACTTCAGCAAAAAGAGTGTCTGAATTACAGGCCCTCATGGCAGTGGATCCCTTCATTATTTTCCATGTAGACAGGGTTTCCCTAAGGACCATTCCTTCCTTTATGCCCTAGGTGGTGTCTAGTGTGGCCCTTAATCAGTCCATTCATTTGCCTTCCTTTTTCCCGAATCCACAAAACAAAGGAGAATGAATTCTGCACTCTGTGGACGTGCACAAACAACTTCGATTTTATTTGGATACGACTAAGCCTCTCAGAAAATCTGAACAGCTGCTAGTTGGCTTTGCTGTAGGGGCGGAGGGGAAGGCCCCTTTTTACACAAAGCTAACCATTTCTAAATGGATAGCCCATTGCATTCATTTATGCTATAAGCACCATGGAAAACTTACCCCACAGAGGATAAGATCACATTCCACCAGGGCTTCATCTACCTCTACAGCCTTTCTCAGAGGGGTCCCTACCAGGGACATCCTAGAAGCTGCTACCTGGAGCTCTGTACTTCACCAAGCATTACCACATGCCTTTTTTTTCTAAATCCAGAGCTGGTTTTGCCACTGCAGTTGGAGGTGTAACCTAACGTATAATTACTTCCCATTATGGGGGCACCTAACATCTGGGGCAAGAAAAACTGATGTAATGGCATTGGCTGCATGTTTTATACCCCTGACGACCTGACGTCATGGAAGAAGAGACAGCATCCGACGCAGGAATCCAAGACTTTGATATTCAGGCTGGCTGAGGGCTACCTGCAGGCAGGTAACCCAAATGTAATGACGGCAACAGTGAATACACTCGAACATCTACATTTATGGTAAGTGTACACAACTGTACTTTTTCCAGACATTTGAAAATGCATTTGACACTGCTTCTCTTGAGGCAGGTTAAAAATTTCCAGTGTATAGAGGATCTAAATGACTTTACTTGTGGAGTACAAAACTAAGTGTTTGTTTAAGAACTCAACTGCTTACTCTCTGCCCATTTGTCTAGGTATTTTCAGAAGATCAAAACTAACCTCTGGTAGAAGTGCCCCTGCATTATATATGGAAAGCATGATACATAACAGGTTCATAGGTTCATAGGTTTATACTAGGCTATCTGCCCTAAGGCATTTATAAGCCTAGCCCAAAGTTTTGTGGCTTACGCCACCCCTTATATGAAAAAATACTGTACCCATTAGTTTGTTGTGCCTCTGTCCAGCAGTGACACAGAAATGATTCCCGGGGTAAACCTACGATCTCCCATCCACAGGTCAAGATTTCTCTTGAACAGAACCAGCGAGGTGCTCTGCCTCACATGGACCGGGATTTTATTCCACAGCATAGGGAGTTTCTGAGTGATAAATCTATCCCTCCAGCACGTCCTATTTATATCCGTGCTAAGGTTTGTCGCTTGCTCTAGTGGTTTTGGTGGATTTGGATTTTTTGAGGTGGAGCATGTCCATTAATTCCGGGTTGGACATGGCCTTGTATGTCAGGCACATGTCACCTCTGAGCAGACGGTATGCGACTGAATAGAGCTGGAGTTTCTTCAATCTGGCAGCATATGACAGATTTTGGAGTCCCTTTATCCTTTTGGTGAGGAACTTTTGGGGTCTCTCCAATTGCTGCAGATGTCGGGTGAGATACATCCCGAATGGGGCATTGTACTCGATCATTGGTCTGATAAGTGAAGAGTACAGGGGAACAATGACCTCACTAGATCTGGATGTGAATCCTTTCATGATCAGGTGGGCAATGTAGAAGGTCTTTCTAACCACTTTAGCAACGTGAGTGTCAAAAGAAAGGCCACTGTCAACCTGGGTCCCCAGGTCCCTGATAACCTCTTCTGTGCTTAGTGGATTGCCACCTATATGGTAGCTTGGGGTTACCTTGTTTTTCCCGAAGGGTATGACTATACATTTTTTGGCGTTTAACTTCAGGCCATGGCTCTGGCTCCAGCTATCTGTTTCTGTGAGTCCCTTCTGAAGGATATCCGTGTCCGATGCACTTTCCACTATGGCGCCCAGTTTGCAGTCGTCTGCAAACTTTGTCAGCCAAAGTCCTCCCATGTTGGTCTGTACTTCTGAGAAGTAGATGCTGAACAATAGGGGGCCAAGGACCGAGCCCTGTGGGACGCCACTTGTGACCGGTTTGAAGTCTGACATAGCGCCAGCAACTCTAACCCTGTGGGTTCTGTCTTTAAGCCAGTTTGCAACCCATCTTGTGACATATGGGTTTACATTTAAGCTGGTAAGTTTTTCTACAATACCCGAGTGGGGTATTGTGTCAAAAGCCTTTGCAAGGTCAAGGTAGGCTGTATGGACTGCCTTTCCCTCATCAATGGCCTTGATGACTGTTTCGAAGAAGTCAACCAAGTTCAAAAGGCATGATCTGCCCTTGACGAAGCCAAACTGGGTCGGGTCCAATGTCTGCAAGTCCCCTATATCTTTGTTTATGAGCTCCATTATGATCCTCTCCATAGCTTTGCAGGTTTAGTAGAAAAGTGTGTACCTTGGTCTCACTGGTCATTTAAGATATTAGCTGCTAGATGCTCATATTGTAGTAACATGTTGGTGTCCCCAGAAGGAGATGGCAGAGATCTTTAATGTCACAGTAAAGCACATGCTATTAACGCATTTTCAGGCATCTGTAAAGATAGTCTAACATGATATTAAATGCAACAGTGTTGATGACAGTGCTTTCTTCAAGGCAGCTGGTTCTAGAACAGTACTTAGGAGGATTGCTTGATTACGAATCCAACCCATGTCAGATGATGTCAAAAGGCAGGTAATTAGTTCAGTTTTAGACAATTACTTTTTGTTTGGCTCAATGTCTAAATGAATCTAGAAAAAAAAAGAAAAAAAATATTAGATGATAGAGCCATTATTTCTTTCCTCTAACTAAGTACAGTAGGAATTATTCAAGAAAGGAATGACCTTTTATAGGAAGCAGATGCACTTCGTTACCCAAACAGAAAAAAATGCCTTTGTGAAAGACTCCTGGGTATGAGGTTAGAATTAGGTCAGGAAACCAAGTAGAGAGGGTAAGGCTAATGATCCCCTTCCCTCCAAGGGTAGTGACACTCAGTTTTGTCTAACTATCCTGTAGTTTTTTGCTCTCTTTACTTGTTAGAAGGAAGACTTAACACTGTTCAAGAAACAGTGATTCATCTTGGCCCCAGAATCTTAGGTGAAGTAATCTGTTGTTTCAGGATACAGGATAGAATTCTGAGTTTTCCAGACTTTATTGGTTTGTTTCAGATGGCCCCAGATTAGTTCTCATTTGCAGAGCCAGTACTAGAATAGCTGCTATCAGCCACTATATAAAGCACCTTCGATAGAAGAAGAAGAGAGAGAGAGATTTATGCCAAATCATTGCTGGTCACAAGAATAGATAGGCTGTGGGGGACTTAACCTGGATTTATCAAGACTAATCAAATTCTTAGAAAAGAAAGTTGAAGATGCTGACTTTGCATTCCGAATTCCATTTTTTCCACAGCAGAAGCCCTCGTGGCCAGACTAGACACAAAGGGTGCTTGTCTTCACATCCACATGTACAAGACTGCAGGAAATTCCACATATTCCTGGCAGTCTCTCAACACAACCAGTTTTCAAGCTCTGTACTGCTTCCATCACTAAATGCTTATTTGCAGTTTCTAACCTCTCATTCTCTTAAATTCATGTTTATATATATCTAGATCATTGCCATACCATGGACACTTTCTGTTGGGAATTGGTAAATCTCTTAGACTACTACATATCCTGTCTAACAAGTCTGTACATTTCTATTAGCTACCAGAAATCAAGTCTTTCTTCAAATGAAGGCTTTTCTGGAAGTGCAGTATTGACATCACACAGTCCAAAGTATTCCTTTCTCAAGAAGTTGTTGATGTAGTAGCCACTGTTGTAGTACTGCCTCCTGGAATTCTTTCTTCTAGAAGTCCTACAATTGGCTGGATTTTCAGAGGTCTTTCCCCTCTTGGTCCAGTAGAATCTCTCGCAATGGGGATGTCAAGGCTTCAGTGGTATAAAGTGACATCAATCAGTTTGTGCCATCTGATGATTTTTCTTACTACAGTTTGATGAACTTGGTTGAGTCCTCAGTCAGTTTGGCCTGTTTTCAGATAAGTACGCTGTTGGAGTAGGGAGTTTTGACTTTTTCATTTATGGAAGGCTAATAGTGGGATATTGTATTAGATAGATATCTGTTTCTAAAAGTTTAATGACTGTTAAATGTAGAAAGCCACTCCCCATATGGAGTTTAAGAACTTGTCTTTTTTTTTAATCAGTGTTTGGAGCACTGTGTGCCCAGGGTGCATTCTTTAATTAATGGACCTGAAAGCACAGAGTGGAATCTTTCTTGGATTCTTTAGCGTGGAAGTGGGCGTGAAAGTTCCTGGTGTGCAGTGTCATAGATGTCCTTCAAGGATGCATCTGCAGTCCTTACAAATGGGTTGTCCTGTCGTCAGGCAGCCCTTCGGTCGGCCGGATTCCAAAGTCTGGGTCTGGCCTCGGCTGGTGTCGCACTTCACCCGACTTCATAGCTGCAGTTATTCGGGTATAAAGGCATCAGCCGACACCATTTTCCTCAGTCTTTCTTGCCGCGTGGCGCCCGAAGCAGAAGCTGTTCGCAAGTGCCGGTCGGTCAGAACCAGAGATTACTACTACCGAATTCTTCTACTACCGAAGACTTCTAAAAAGCTAAGTACCCCGTTGGGGACTCTTTCTTGCCTCAGCCGATGTCAGAAAAAGTGAATAACTGTTTAACTTGTGGGAAACAAATACCTCATAAAGATTTCCACTCTTACTGCTTACCTTGTTTAGGCCCAGACCACGACGTAGCAGCTTGTCTAGCCTGTGCTTCTTTTAATCGACGGACGCTTAGACGTCGGTCGGAATTTGATGAGGAGTTTTTCGGCTCCGATTTTGCTTACATTATGCCGTCGGATCCTCCGACTACGCAAATATCAAAAAAGCGCAAGGAAAAGGACCGACACTCGCGGTCTGTGGTTTCGGCCGACCGCGAGTGTCTCGGTTTCGGCTGAAACCGAGCAAGCGGTTCTTCCTTCAGCCAAAAACTTACCTCCTACCGAGGCCTCTTCCAACCTCGTGGAATCGGCTTCTGATTTACCTTCTGCTCAGGCAGTTTCTCAGGAATTATCTGACACTATCCCCTTGGATATCTCCACCCCTGCACGTGGAGCTGCTAGGCCACCTGCAGCCATGTCCATTAAGGCTTTTGCCAGGGTTAAAGCAGCTAAAACTACTAAATCTGTGCCTGCTAAGACCCCCTCTCACAGGCCTAGCTCTAGTTCACAAATGCTTAGTCTAGCAGAGGATCTCATTTCTTTAATCCGGGGATCCCAATCTCACACAGACAGGGCCTCTCACCCACCTCCAGAGAAGAGGCCTAGAGCAGAGCCCCCTGAACCAGTTTCTACAGATGATTCCTCTGATGATTCAGATAATACTAACCCTCCAGAGGCTTCTTTCTCCCCTTATGAAGACTCTGATGCTGAAGAGTCCATCCCTTCTGCCTCACCGCCTGAGGAATTTTCCTTTGGGGAAACCTTGCATGCTATGAGGGAACAATTTCAGTGGCAGGGCCAGGATTTCTCAGACTCCAGGAAGAGGCTTAGAACCTTTCTGCATTTACCACAACATAGGCCTTTAGCCATTCCTCCAGTTCTCTCTGTTGTAGATGATGCATTTAATGATGCTTGTACTGCTCCTGATTCACTTCCACCGGCCCCTGCTAAGCCCGATAGGTACTACAGGGTTCCGGATACTCATCACCATTTGTATAAAGCTCCTTTTGCAGATCCTGAGACTATCTCCCAGGGTCCTAAGGCTGTAGCAGCTACCTCTTCCAAAAACCCTCTCCCCTCTGAAAGGGAATCCAGGTCCTTAGAGAGATGGGGTAAAAAAGTTTACACTTCTGCAACTCTTTCAGCTAGAGCATTGAACTGTCAATTCCACATGATCCAGTATCAAGAATTTATGCTAGACCAGTTAACCAAAACGTTGTCCTCAGATGAACCATTAGACAAAATATCTGTTCAGGAAATGGTACATAACATTCAGCAGGTCAGTAACCATTCCTTAAAATGCGGCTATGATGCACTGGAAGCTTCCTTCAGATCAGCCATGACTGGCACAGTTATCAGAAGGCATGCATGGTTAAAAGAGCAGGCCTTACCAGACCATGTGAAATCCAAATTACTAGATGCTCCCATGGACAAGATCAATTTGTTTGGCTCTCCTGCACAACAGGTGCTCAAGAAGATGGAAGAGAAGGCAAAATCTGTCCAAACAGTGAAAGATTTCTTACAGGTCCAACCTCCAAGGTTTAGCAGGAATTGGCCCTCCAAGAATTGGTCCTTTCCCGACTCCTCCAGAGCCCAGAGAGGCAGGAATAGGCGTTCAAGAGGCAAGTCAATCCAGAGGTGCCTACAGGGGCGCCAGTGGCAGGGTAACAACCAGCGAGGTGCAGCCACGGACACAGCCACCACCACTACTACAGGACAATCACAGTGACTTGGTTCTAGCACCGCCTACCAGGGAACAACTAAAAGCACCCTTGGGCGGGAAGCTAGCTTTATTTTCAGTAAGCTGGCATTACATCACAAGAGACAAGTGGATTTTGCAGACAATAGACCAAGGTTACAGGTTTCACTTCCATACTCTACCAGGGAAGAGAGGAATGCCAAACCTACCTCCAAATCAAAAGGCAGAAACTCTAAAACAAATATCTCAATTATTAAAAATGAGAGCTGTGGAAAAGGTAGCATCTATGGAGCAAGGACAGGGATTTTACTCCAGACTCTTCCTGGTACCAAGAAAAGAAAGCAAATGGAGACCTATTCTCGACCTGTCCGCTTTAAACACATTCCTCATTGTTCCAAAATTCAAAATGCTGACCCTACAGCAGCTTCTTCCCATGCTGGGCAAGGAGTCTTGGCTGGTAACTCTAGATCTCAAGGAGGCATACCTGCACATCCCCATATGACCAGATTGCAGAAGATACCTCAGATTTCTTGCAGGATCAGAGCATTATCAATTCTCAGCATTGCCCTTTGGCTTATCTACTGCGCCCAGAGTGTTCACGAAATGCCTGGCATCAGTAATTGCTCATTGCAGGCTCCAGGGAATCCAAATCTACCCTTACCTGGACGACTGCCTGATACAAGCGGACAACAAAATCAAGTTAGCAGAAGACTTGAAAAGGGTCATTTACCTACTACAAGCCCTGGGATACACAGTCAATATAAACAAGTCAAGGCTGATACCATCCCAAAGGATAACCTTCTTGGGTGCAGAGCTGGACACATCGAAGCAAATGGCATTCCTAACAGTAGAAAAACAGGAGCAACTCCCTCTATACTTCTTGGCATTAACAAAGCAGAACCATCTAACAGCAAGAAAAGTCCTGCAAGCCTTGGGTTTCATGGCATCCTGCATAATATTGGTTCCACATGCCAGACTGCATATGAGAAAGCTACAGTGGTACCTAAGGAATTTATGGTCTCAGCACAAGCACAGCCTAGAAACCCAAATTCCAATAATTCCATGCCTGAAGCAAGAATTCCAATGGTGGGCTCAGGCCTGTCAATCAAACAAAGGATTGTCCTTCCACAACACTCAACCAAGCCAAACCATTACCACGGACGCCTCAGACCTTGGTTGGGGGGCCCACATGCTAGACAAGTGCATACAAGGCTTATGGACTCAAGACCAGCTGCACCTACACATAAATCAAAAGGAAATGCTGGCAGTAAAACTGGCAATTCAGACATTCAGACCATTTCTTCGACAAGGTCAACTGTTGATAAGGACAGACAACACCACAGTTATGTGGTACATCAACAAACAGGGAGGCACACATTCGTACCCTCTATGCCGGATGGCAATGGATCTCTGGAATGTGGCCCTGAGTTACAACGTTCAGTTACAAGCAATTTTTGTACCAGGAAAAGAAAACATTCTAGCAGACATACTAAGCAGGACTACCACGGATGCCCACGAATGGATGCTGCATCCGGACATCTTCAAAACCATTACAAGAAAATGGGGACTCCCTCAAATAGACTTATTTGCATCCCCACGCAATCACCAACTAAAGAAATTCTGCACAAGGACGTGTACCACCCACTTGCTTGGAAGGTGGACTCCCTATCTTTCAGTTGGAAAAACCTGACAGCATATGCATTCCCACCACTTCCTTTGATGCACAAGGTGCTATTGAAGATCAAGGAGGACCGTGCAAGGATCATCCTGATAGCTCCAGACTGGCCAAGACAACATTGGTACCCATTACTGAGGAGCATGTCTCGGGAACAAATATGGCACCTACCCCTTGTTCCCTTGCTGTTAACACAGAACAACTACAACACCCTGCATCCAAACCTGAAAACACTGCAGCTAACTGCCTGGAACATTGCATAAGAACAAATAACCCAAATTTATCCCAAAGGGTAAAAGACATTATCTTGGAGGCTCGCAGACCCTCAACAAGAAAAAAATTATTCAGCAAAATGGAAAAGATATTTTATTTGGAGTACTGCAAAAGGAGAAAATGTGTCACTGGTAAACATAGCCAACATCCTGGAATACTTGGCAGAGCTCTTCCACAAAGGCCTGTCCTATTCTTCCATCAAGATTCATGCATCAGCTATTTCAGCAGAATACGACTTGGATCCTCCAGTCTTCTCACATCCTCTGCTCAGGCAGTTTCTGAGAGGAATTAAAAATGTAAAACCGCCTAGGAAGCCACCATTACCAGCATGGGACTTGAACTTTGTGCTAGAAAAATTGACACTTCCTCCTTTCGAACCAGCAGCAACAGCAGAATTACAATACTTATCATGGAAAACTGCTTTCCTGTTGGCAATCACTTCAGCAAGAAGGGTATCTGAGCTACAGGCACTAATGGCAGTACAGCCCTTCCTGATCTTCCACCAAGATAGAGTATCCATGAGAACTAATCCTACTTTTATGCCTAAGGTGGTCTCCAGAGTATCTTTGAATCAGGCTATCCACCTACCTACATTCTTCCCCAACCCTCAGAACAGGGGAGAAAGGCTGTTGCATACCTTGGATGTGCATAGACAATTACGCTACTACCTGGACAGGACCAAGGGCAATAGGAAAACTGACCAGCTACTGGCAGCATATGCAACAGGAATGGAAGGAAAAGCAATTTCAAAACAGACAATCTCTAAGTGGATAGGAAATTGCATTAGATTTTGTTACTCCTACCATGGAAAGAAAACTCCAGAAAACATCAGGCCTCACTCTACAAGGGCTACAGCCACTACCACAGCTTTTCTACGAGGAGTGGCTACCAAAGACATTTTAGAGGCTGCTACTTGGAGCTCCGTGCATACATTTGCCAAGCATTATAATTTACCTTTATACTCCAGATCCCGAGCAGGTTTTGCCACTGCTGTTTTGCAAGGGATCTTAACTACACCATAATTTTATTTCTCCTCCTCCCCAGTTTTGCTATGGTATTCTACCCATTTGTAAGGACTGCAGATGCATCCTTGAAGGACATAGTACAGTTTTGTACCTACCATAAATGTAGATGTCCGATAGGAATGCATCTGCAGTCAGGATTACCCACCCTCCTTCCCTCTGTGGTACTCCTAGGGTATTTGCCCATCTTGTAGCTAGCTGGGGGAATCTATTATGGTGTATTTGTTTGTATATATGTACATACATGCCTATTTTTTGTTTGCTCTCTACTATTTGGAATCATTTGCATTTATCCAAATTTAGCCTTCCTAGAGGGCACCTGGCATCTGGGGCAAGAAACACTGAGGAAAATGGTGTTGGCTGATGCCTTTATACCCGAATAACTGCAGCTATGACGTCGGGTGAAGTGCGACACCAGCCGAGGCCAGACCCAGACTTTGGAATCCAGCCCACCGAAGGGCTGCCTGACGACAGGACAACCCATTTGTAAGGACTGCAGATGCATTCCTATCGGACATCTACATTTATGGTAGGTACAAAACTGTACTTTATTCCTGCAGCCTCACAACAAAAGTAGCAGCAGTAGTACTTGGAAAATTGTCTTAAGTTGAAGAAAATTTGGGAAACGAATGACACTGTCTCAGAATCAGATAGCTTCCTTAGGCTTGAAGAGTACTGGTGTCAGATATGTGCCTTCCCAGCCCATACCTAGAATCACTTGCTGTCAGAACTCCTTGTAAGCTGAAAACAAATTACCTTTGTCAGGGCATATGACCTTCAAAATCCTGTGGCTCACACAGCTGGATGGCTGTAAGCTCAGGGGTGGGTGATATTCCCACATTGTACATAACATGTTCATAAGGGACTGGCTTGAGATCTGAGGTGTCCACTCACAACCCAAGACCTCTAAGGCCAATTTTAATTCCAAACAAGTGCCTAAGACATCCAAAGCTAAATGGACATGAGCTAGCTTGTTTCAGCCTGGGCTGTTGGAATGTAGAAAGGTTGCCGGAATTTTTTGGGCCTGCTTGAACCTAGTCTTCTGAGTATGCTTCATCTCCTTCAAATGCAGGGTAAATTATTTAGTTATTTTCTTGGACACAGAGTTTCAACCTTTTGATTCTGGAAAGGTGATCCTTTTCTGCAGGGTCCTGTATAACAGACTATTGTCTGATCCAGCAGTGGTAATCTCTACCATGGCATGCAAAAGCAGAATTCCTTAATCGGCCTCCAGGCAAAAAGCTTCTGTTTGGATCCGCCTGCAGAGAAAGGTGTTTAAAAGACTGGAAGAAGAATGGAGATCTTTACAGCTAGGCAATAATCTGTTTAATTTCCCTTCTGTGTGATATAGTAGGAGCTCTTCCAATAAAAGTTGGCCCATCTGCTGTAAGCAAAATTAAAAAAAAAAAAAAAAAGAGTAAGAAGGATTGCTACAAGAAAAAAAATGTCAAGCTGATTGTATGGAGGAGTCTGGGAGCCCTGTCAGCTGTATCACCTAGGGAGCTCAGCTGTGACCGGCAAAGCTCATCCATCACCTGCCACTGAAATCCATTCGCACTGCACACCTACTGTGCATCCCCTTCTAGTCTCTGTAAAAGTAAGAGGCAGACTTGGCACATCTTTATAGAGCAATGTAATGCAGTCACACTGGATGAGTGGGTTTTACAGACCAGAAGCGGGATTACATCCTACACTTTAACAAAAAAAAGTCAGTATTTTAGGCATGCTACCTATCCTCCAACCCCCCCCCCAGCCACACAAGCTAAACAATTTATTACTCCAGTGAGCCATAAATGGGGTAACAGTAGAAGAGGGTACTGGATTTCACTACAGACTTTCTGGTTTCTAGACTGACAGCAAAGGACTTTGTCATTTTTGAATTTCAAAGATTAAATATGTTTCTAAATGTTCCAAAGTTTAAACCTTGCAGAGCCTTCTACAACCTTAAATTATTACTGTGGACTAAAAAAATGCCTAATTCTACAAACCCCTTAACTAGAGTAGCCGGATATTTCATAAGGTTCAGAACAGGGTTTCCCATGATCAGTTCACTTTCTTGCCGTGTGGCTTGTCTGCAGCATCTTAGGTGTTTACAAAATGCCTGGTTCTGTTACTTGCCTTTTGCAGGACAAAGGGCATGTGCATGTGCATTTACTTATGCCTGAATGATTTCTTCATCCATCAACATCACCGAAGTAGATCCAGAAGACTGTAGAAAATACTGTGAATTGTTTCCAGACAGTGGGGGGAACTCTCAAACTCCTTAAGTCACACCTTTCAACCTTGAGACAAAGTGCTTTTTTAGGGGTACTGCTGAACATAAAGCAGCAGATACCCTTCATTCCTTTAGATAAGTTTCTCTTACTGTCACAGTACTAAAGGACCAGCTGTGAAGTGCACCAAATCATGGCAAGACTGTTCCGTGGGGTATTAGACTACATGGCTTCTTGCATTCTGATGGTCCTCCTGTTTGTTCTTGTACCACGTCACTGTGGTATTGTCTGTCGGAATGTAAAAGGTTCCTTAATTCCAAATGGGATTGAGTGCCCTGATGGATGGTGTGACAATGTGAGGTGTTGCCAGCTATGCCAGGAGAAGGGCATTGGATGTGTAACATATGCTAGCACAGCTAGCTGGAATTTTGTAAAGAATTATATGTCATTTGTATATCAAACTGATTTGTACAGGTGCTTGTTTTGAAAATGTACTTGTAAAGTTGCTTGTGTTGTGTCCTGGACAGTGGAAAAAACACACATGTATTATTGTAAATGATGAAATGCATATAGTGTAACAGAGGATACTGAAAGAGAAGTGGGTTAATCACAGTTCAGCTTTTAGCTAACATTGAAAGATAGTTTGAAATTAAATTACCTGGCTTAGGCCATAAATATTATATCTTACAGTTCTCAGTGCAGCCAGAGACAAAACGTCTGTACTTGGAAGCTTTCTGTATTGTCTTTGGGGTTAAACTAATTGCCACTCTGGAAGAGTGGAAGTATTTTATGGTTTTATGCTAAATCCTGACAACTTCTAGCATTGGTTGTAGCATGGGACCCAGAAGTCAAATGGACTAGATCTATGAGATGTCATTCTGTAATCTAGGACAAAAAAATGATGTTTAATACTAGATGAGACTGAAGTCTCATTGCACTCTGTTTTTGGAACCTGACAAAGAAGGACCTCTCACCTACTTCATCTTGCCTTGCTCTAGTAAATGAACCAGGGGATAGCAATTCTTTAGATCAGTCAGGAAAATGTGGTGAGAATAGTAAAGTCCTGTTTTTCTGTATCTTTGTGACTCTATTCATCTGTTATATTTTAATATTTCCTGTAATTGAAACGCTGGTGTTTATTGTAGATATTCTGTGTTTTCATGTTTGTTTATTATTAAATATATTTAAACTTTTCATTGTGGCTGGCCCTTTAGAGAATATTAACCTTTGAGAGTCCTTGTATCTATTTGGTGAGTGTAGCCACTCTTGAAAGCCTGACTGCATTGGGCAAACACTGCCATTGGTATTAACATTAATTTCACTCAGTATAATTGGGTACCTTTTTAGAGCCTTAGAGTAGCTGGCTTTAGAGTCTCTGGTGGCAGTGGAACTACCTTATAGTCTGGGCAGAAGGGGCATAGCTAGCAAATCTGTGCCAGCCTTTCCCAGGTGTGTGTGCACAAGTCAAATCTCAGTGTGTTGTTTGCTTGGGGCAGTGACACAAAGCACTTATTTTACAGAGACTGTGCTGGAGGACTTGGCTTGGACACTTGGCTGAGGACTCAACTCTGCAGCATTGCCAGTAGGGAGTTTCACTGGGGCATTGGAGAGAGAGAGAGAGAAATCCAAACCTCTGACTGAGTGTGTTCCCTGTGTGCTCATAAGGGAAGTCGCGCTTGATGCAGAGAGCTGCACCTGGAATACTGTGTGTATCCATTTCTGTTCCAAGTGAATGTCCTCCTCTAGTGTCAGTGGTGAGGATTCAGGCTTCTTAATTATTGGCCCAAAGTGGGCAGATCACAGATGGAATCATTGCCCTCATCTCATTTTATGTTGATGTGACTCACCTTGAAGGTCCCGTCCTAAATTCCATGATTGTTAGATCTTCCAAATAGCTTCCTTAAGCTACGTTCAGAAAATCTGAGGTGAGCATCTGAAATCCTGGGGCTAGCTTTAAGGGATACCTACATTTTAAAGTAAATTCAGTTTATCCACCATGAGAGCTGCTGCTTTGATACAGGGTAATAGTGGACTGGGGCTTTGCAGGGATTAAGCATGCTGGTACCACCAGTGACTTCAACAAACACGCTTATTGCCTGTTTGGCAGGCTAGCCATGAAACATGGGAACTGGGCCAGGAGTTAGGGTTAAGTCTCATGGCATCCTGCAGCCAATCCCAAGATAGTGTGTTGACAGATATTCTGAGCAGAAAAGAAGTAGATCCCAGTGAATTGGTGCTAAACAGGAGTGTTGTTCTGGACATGTTTCACAGGTTGGGTATGTCAAAAGTAGACCTTTTTACTTCTCCAGATATACTATCAAATACTGCATTAGAATGTTAACATTGTGGTAGCCTGGGCAACAGCTGCCTTTTTTATGACCTGAGAATGTACATTTCTGTATGCTTTCCCTCAAATACCTTTGATCCCAATGATGCTACAGGAGATAGAGAAGCACAGACCAAAAATGCTATTGTTGGTTTCATTCTGGCAAAGATATCGACTGTCCAGTCTTCTGAGCCTAATTAAAGCAGAACTGGTTGTGTTGCTGTAGCTTTTGGACCCCTTTTTACACAAAGCAGTTCCCGTAAAGATGTACATAGTTTTATGTGTTTGTTCTAAGTTAAAAGATGATATTTTTTTCTGAAAATGTATTTAGTTTTTTGTTTGAGGGTTTTCATTAAAGCAAAAGTCATGAAAAATGTGGCATATGTTAAAATGGAGATCAACCTGCCAAACATTAGTATGTACGTGTAAGACAAGTACGCATTCAGAAAGGATGTCATGTATATTAGGTGGGAACAATAGCATTATATCATTTTGTCTACACTATCCTTATTATCTTGGAATTCGAATGGCCTTACAGGTTTAGACAAAAAGGAAAGAGTATTGAATTATATTAAGAAATGCAGAATGCAAATAGTGCAGCCAGAAATACATTCGGAAAGAAATGAGCATGTGAATTTGACAAAGGATTTCAGTGTGGACATTGATTATAATAATGGGGCAAAGGAAAAGGGGAATAATTCTACTAATTGCTAGATTTCTGCCGGGGATTGCCCCAGCTTCTCTCCTGGATATTGGTAATCCTTGCCAGAAAAACCTTGGTCAAGTCAAAAAGTAATAATAGAAAATATATAATTCTACAGCATTACTAAGTATTCGAAAGTAATCCAAGCAAGGCAGGCAGTCTGTTTCCAGTCGAAAATCCTTTATTAAGTACACAGACAAGCGTTCCAAGTAAAACAAAAATAGAGTAATAATTTCCTCACAAGCTTTCTAAATATATATATACTTTTTATCAGGCATGGGAGTGGTTTATTGTGCTGTAAAACAAAGTGTTATTGGTACACATAGTAAATTCATATCCCTTCCCCCATCAGTGTGGCATTCGAGCTGGTCCTGCCCTACCTAGTAGCTGTCATAATAATATATAGCCCTAATGTACTTTAATGGTACATCTTATTTAACCAAATTATTAAGTAGATTATTAAGTCTGTGATTTTATACAAGGCAATATACTACATGGCTGGAAATATATCAACCTTAGTTCATTTTGCGATCAAAAATTACATATAAATATATACATATACATTTTGCATGTAAAAATCAGTTTCTATTTTCATAACTTATTGTTAACAAAGATCGCTTTCGTCTTTCTAGACTTCAGGTCTGTGTACAAGAATCCTAAAAACCTATATAATTGTATAATTCGTTAGTATTGTTATTACCATCATTTTGAATAAAGTGGAAAAAAACCCAGAAAAAAATAATAAATAAATAATAATAAAAAAATTATATGTATGATGATGGAAACAAAACATACACTTAAATTTCAAATGATTTAAAATGGTATTTAAAACCAATTTGTAGAAAAAAAAAATACAATTAGTCATGTAAACAATGTGGCAATTTTCTAAGTTCCTGTGCACTTTTACTTGAACAGTAGTAGTTTAGTCCAGGCTTTCTAAAAGAGTTCAGCTTTAATTGCCACATGAGTTAATGTTTCTCCAGAATATTCGGGATGTCTCCTTCAAGATCACCCATGTCTATGCGATCCAGGATCTGGAACTTAAAACCTGTGTGTCTTTTATGAAGAGAAAGGTGTTTGGCTAGTGCATTATTTTTACATCCAGAGCGGATTTCTGACAGATGACATGAAATCCTTCACTTGAGTTTATTTACAGTCTTGCCCACATAGAATGCATCACATTCATTGCACTGTGCCCTGTAAATTACTTTTTTAGTGTTACAGTCACCCCCTGCACTGGTTTTAATGATCTTCTTTAAATAAGGGCAATAAAAACTATCACCTTGCTGTATAAATATATAAAATGTACATTTAGTTTCACATCTTTTAGTGCTTTTCTCACATGGTCTAGGTTTAAATTCAACAAAACTTCTAATATTCCTGGCCTTCCTATAAACAAATGATGGGGCTTCATCTAAGATGTTAATCAGAAAAGGGTTTCCTGTGACAATGTCCCAGTTTTCTTCAATAATATTTTTGATACTGTGATAACCCAAAGTGTATGTCAGGATGCAGCTATTTTGCATTTGTTATTCTCTGTGGGATTAATATGATCCAAAAAACAGTGAAAAGTAGAGTTGTCCACAATAGAGGCAATAATGACTAGCGCTTCCTTCCACTTTTATTTTTCGTGAACTTCTTCAGAAAAAGACAACAAGCCCCCTCATGCTTGTGTCTTATATAAAGTGCATACAGGATATGATGTCACAAATTGATTCTTCCATTCAGTAATACAAAAGTTTTTTTACAAAATATTAATCCACTTGAATATTATAAGTATTATTATCCCAATTTTATATGTAGTTTCTTCTTTTGTTAAACGCAACCATCTTTTTGTTGCGTTCCCATCATAACAGTAAAATTAGAAGAATACTAAGTGTATTTTCAATGAAATATGAATAGAGACATCACTCACATAAAACAAAACAATAAATTTCAAACTGTCAATAATTAACTATTTTTAAAATAAATACAATGTAGTTTGATATAAACTACTAGAATAATGTTTTTGTCCACAAAATTCTTTGTAGGATATATTTTGTCATATGTGCAATAAAAATCATCATTATTAGAACGGCACAAAAATATTTAGTTGCCGCAAATCAATAAATGAATGTTCATTTGTGTTGTCTAAAAAACATGATATATATAAAAACTCTCCCACTCTTGCAGAAAAAATGCAAACTCCCTAACGTCCATGTGCATGAATGCACCCATACACACTCTCTCTCACTCAGGGAAAACATACACTCTCTAACACATGCAAGTTCACATGCACGTGCAGGCGCACTCGCCAGCGCACACACTCTCACACACACACACACCCGTGTGCACACGCACCCACCTAAAAAATGTGGGCACATAAGGTTGACCCACACACGTGTGTGTATACATATGTGCGAGCGCGCGCACATATGCGGGCGCGCTCACACGCGCATCCACCTACACACTTGTACATGCACTCTAAATCATGCATGTACACAACCACACACACGCTCACACACACACACACACACACACACACACACACACACACACACACACACACACACACACACACACACACACACATAGCCTCTCACCCTATATCATAATACTTGTATCTATGTGCCTACTTGCTTACGCGTGTGCAAATATCCACTCATTCTTGTGTACCTCACACCCACTGAAACACCTATGCACACACACACACACACACACACACACACACACACACACACACACACACATACACACACACACACACACACACACAAACAAATGATGTGTGACCTACAACATAATACCACACACTAACACACATGACCGTGCAAATGCACGGTGCCTCTCATGGACACAACTCTCATGCTTTGATCCTAAAAAATGTATGTATGTATTTTCTTCTTGGTCCAAGCATATAGACATCCATGTTTCATAGACAGTGGGACAATAAGTAATGTATCACTCTTATATTCATACCACCAAAATGCTTCCATTTGGTGTAAAAATGTTATATCTAAGTAAAACATACGTTCTAATTTTATTTTGTTTTGTTTCATTCCACACTGTCTTAAATATCAAACATTAGTTCAATGTCATTATATATAAAAATACTACATGTGCCAACCGTGAGACTCTACTTATGTGTGATATCTAATTATGGTGGTAAACGTGTTGACACCAAATGTTGTACTAAGGTGACTGTAATGTGTATGTCTCCTACATATATTGTACTAGCCTAAAACCTATCCTATGATGTCTATCTATATAACAAAAAACATTTCATGTTGATTGATTCATTTAGACCTGGTGGATAATCCGCTCCTAAAATCAATTGCCACAATGTCTCTTTTTGCTCTAATCTGTTGTTGAGGTCACCCATAAATATACCTTTTTCAACTTGGTCTAGTACAAAAAATTCAAACTTCTTGAATTCCTCACAAACTAGTGCATGTCTTGCTAAGGAATTGTTCTTGTCCTTGTTTCTGATGGCTAATGTGTGTTCATAAATTCTACGTTTCAAAACCCTGATGGTTTTGCCAACGTAGAAACTGTCACATGATGTGCATGTTGCCAAATAAACGACATAATCACTGTGACAGTTGAAATAACTATGTGCCCAGAAAGTTCTTCTCATATGTTTTAAAGTGACAAATGAGGTATTACTGATAAACCTACATTGCCTACAATCTTTACATGAAAACTTCCTCTCTTAGAACTAATGCCCCTAGCTTGTTTTTCTGTCTTCAGATCTGTAGCTTCCAAAATTTGTTTGATATTGGTAACCATCTTGTACGTAAACTTTGGTCTAATCCCTAATACTTCTGTAAGATCCCTATTTCCTAAAATGATGTTCCAGTTTCTTTCAATGATGTTCTTGATACACCAGATTTCATTGGTGATAGGTAGTGGAAATGCTGTACAAAAGTCACTTAGATTTTTGTTAGAATCATTGGTGTCTTCCATAATGGTAGGTGGACCAACTGCCAAATCTGAAGAAGACAGTATAGGTTTAGCTACGTTGTCCCTTAATTTCATGACTTCATACTCCAACTTTTTCAACTTGTTATTTTTGTAACCCCTATCCAGAAATAACTTCCTCAAAGTTGTAAGTTCTTCTTTGTAAACACTATCATCTGATGTCAACCTGCTCAACCTGATCATCTGGCCCTTGATAACACTCTTTTTCATATGTTGTGGATGGAGGCTGTCCTTGTGTAAGTATTGGTTGGCAAAGCAAGCTTTCCTATAGACCTTGCTTTCAATTTGACCATCTGTAGGATTTATCCTTAAGTTTAAATCCAAATAGTTAATTTCTTTACCATAACCACTGTGTTTAAAAAACAAAAAATTCGTGGTGTTGTTCAAATCATTGGTCATATCCAAAAACTCACTCTTTTCACCGGCCCAAACAAAAAACAAATCATCTATATATCTTAGATATAGTTTAACCTTGTTAAAACTGGGATGACTTTTTAAGTAGTTTTGCTCCCAATTTGCCATTACTATATTTGTAAAGGCTGGTGCCACTCTGGCCCCCATTGCTACACCTGATGTTTGTTTGTAGAAAGTTCTATTAAAAGAAAAAAAGTTGTTATCAAGTACCATTTCCATCAGGGAGCACAATGTGTTAACTTTGACAGCCTGAATGCTTGTTTTTTGTGTCAAATAATCCCTCATATATTCTATACCTTCTTCTTGATTGAAGTATAGAGGCTTCGTACATCCAAGGTAGCAAAATTAACATCCTCCCATGTCAAATTTAACTTACCCATTATTTCTAACAGGTGCCAAGAGTCTCTCAAGAAAAATTCGGCCCTTTGAGCAATAGGATTTAACACACTGTCTAACCAGATGGAAATGTTTTCAGTCTTATAATGCCTAGCTGATATGATAGGTCTGAAAGTTATATCTTCAGTATTTGTTTGTAACTTAGGTATACCAAAAAACTTAGCCATTTTTGGATGATCAGTAAGTAAATAGTCATAATCAATCTTCTCTATTTCTTCTTGACAGAACATGTCGAACAATAAGGTGTCAATTCTTCTGAAACTAATCTTTATCAGTTCAGAAGTAACCTTTCGGTAATTGTTCGTGTCACTCAACATTTCTAGTATGGCACAATCATAGTCACAAGTATTCATGACTATGATTTTGCCACCTTTGTCTGCCTTCATCACCCTAACTTCTGGGGTATGTGCAAATTTTGTTAATGCCTTACTCTCAGCTTCAGTCAAATTGTATTCTGTGTTAACTTTCATTTTTTTAAATTCCGTTTCACAGATTTGTTGGAAAACATGTAGTGTGTTAACCAATGGAGGGTTACAGGTACTAGGTCTACTAGGTAGTTTTCTTACTTGTTTGTTTCCTTGGTTGATATCCTTTAGAATATATTTCAGGTTTAACTTACGTAGAAATAACCTGAAATCTACAAGTAATCTGCCCAACTCTACTTTGTTAGAGGGAATGAACGTAAAACCTTTAGTCAAAATATTATACACTTCTTCAGACAATTTTACATCATTAACATTAACAACATTCAATGTGTATTCATTGTCCAAATTCTGTGGCATCACCACCTCTTTTTGTTTTTCTGTTTCCCTCCTTTTTTCTGTGTGGAATTGAACCACCTGGTAGTCCTTTTCCATTGTGGTTTCTGTTGGTGAAAAGGGACATTTTCTTGTTCATTTCTCTGATTCACCACTTCCGCATAACTGGAATTTATTACAGTCAGTCCAACATTATCAGTCTTTTTTGTAGAAACAGTTCCATTGGTTTTATCTACATTAGATTGTACATTAGTTGCTGAAGCTGATTGTGAACTTAATTCTCCTCTAATTTCGTGCTGCTCATCACACAATACTGGTGGTAATTCTTCCCCTTTTCCTGTAATTTTTGGTGTTGATTCCACTTCAATAATCTCAGAACTTATATATGCAACATTATTGTTATAAGCTCTGACATCCCTTCTAAGTTTATTTTGTTTTCTGTTGATTATAGTAGCTTGATGTCTATCTGCTTTAGCCTCTATGCCATTATAGAGAGACATCAAATGCTTAAAACAACTAGCATTTTTTATACTATCATCTACTTTTTTGATTTGTTGTCTTAGATTAGCAATTTCCATTTCATAATGCTTTACCAGAATTCTCATCATGGCTAAGCCTGTGTCGTTATACAATTTAATCAATGTTTTACTTAGAGTCACCTGGTACAACACAATTCTGAAACTTGGCTGTTCTTAAGCCTTGCGGGACTATTTCACGTTGTATGCATTCAGTAAAATACTGAATCTCAAGACACAATGTTACGTGTCTGAACACCAGTTTTTCCAATTCAAAAATAGACTTTTTACAGTTATTAAAGTCACCATTGTACTCACTTCTCGTGTCGCTTAATCCATTGTCGATAATATTCTTAAATGGATTGGTGTTTTCTTTACATACATATCCCCAAATATTGCTTTCCACCATAGCGTTTCCATCCTCGTTCCCAATGATCTGTCGCATAGGAACGACGTCACCGGGTGGTCTCTCAACGTTGCATGCTCGTTCCGAGTCCAATTTTGGAATCTGTTCAACGGCACAAGCCCTTGTAGAAACTGGTGCAATGTTCTTTAAACAACTCTGCACTTTCTTCGTGATAGTGTCGACTAGATTTTTATCCTCCTCACCAGAATTCGGTTGTCGAGCAACTTGTTCACCTCCTGGTGATGGATAAAAGGATAGATCCAATAAAATGTCCTGAGAGGTAACCTCAGTGGCCATACTTCCACGAAACACTGTCCAAACTCAAAAAACACACTAAAATTCGGACTGAACCGAAAAACAGAATAATATGATCCAAAAAACAGTGAAAAGTAGAGTTGTCCACAATAGAGGCAATAATGACTAGCGCTTTCTTCCACTTTTATTTTTCGTGAACTTCTTCAGAAAAAGACAACAAGCCCCCTCATGCTTGTATCTTATATAAAGTGCATACAGGATATGATGTCACAAATTGATTCTTCCATTCAGTAATACAAAAGTTTTTTACAAAATAATAATTCACTTGAATATTATAAGTATTATTATCCCAATTTTATATGTAGTTTCTTCTTTTGTTAAACGCAACCATCTTTTTGTTGCGTTCCCATCATAACAGTAAAATTAGAAGAATACTAAGCGTATTTTCAATGAAATATGAATGGAGACATCACTCACATAAAACAAAACAATAAATTTCAAACTGTCAATAATTAACTATTTTTAAAATAAATACAATGTAGTTTGATATAAACTACTAGAATAATGTTTTTGTCCACAAAATTCTTTGTAGGATATATTTTGTCATATGTGCAATAAAAATCATCATTATTAGAACGGCACAAAAATATTTAGTTGCCGCAAATCAATAAATGAATGTTCATTTGTGTTGTCTAAAAAACATGATATATATAAAAACTCTCCCACTCTTGCAGAAAAAATGCAAACTCCCTAACGTCCATGTGCATGAATGCACCCATACACACTCTCTCTCACTCGGGGAAAACATACACTCTCTAACACATGCAAGTTCACATACACGTGCAGGCGCACTCGCCAGCGCACACACTCTCACACACACACACACACCCGTGTGCACACATGTGTGTGGTTGTGTATATGTATGATTTAGAGCACATGTACAAGTGTAGGTGGATGTACGTGTGAGCGCGCCCGCATATGTGCGCGCGCGTGCACATATATATACACACACGTGTGTGGGTCAACCTTATGTGCCCACATTTTTTAGGTGGGTGCGTGTGCACACGGGTGTGTGTGTGTGTGTGTGTGAGAGCTAACTAAAAAGTTAGGGTGATGAAGGCAGACAAAGGTGGCAAAATCATAGTCATGAATACTTGTGACTATGATTGTGCCATATTAGAAATGTTGAGTGACACGAACAATTACCGAAAGGTTACTTCTGAACTGATAAAGATTAGTTTCAGAAGAATTGACACCTTATTGTTCGACATGTTCTGTCAAGAAGAAATAGAGAAGATTGATTTTGACTATTTACTTACTGATCATCCAAAACTGGCTAAGTTTTTTGGTATACCTAAGTTACAAACAAATACTGAAGATATAACTTTCAGACCTATCATATCAGCTAGGCATTATAAGACTGAAAACATTTCCATCTGGTTAGACAGTGTGTTAAATCCTATTGCTCAAAGGGCCGAATTTTTCTTGAGAGACTCTTGGCACCTGTTAGAAATAATGGGTAAGTTAAATTTGACATGGGAGGATGTTAATTTTGCTACCTTGGATGTACGAAGCCTGTATACTTCAATTAATCAAGAAGAAGGTATAGAATATATGAGGGATTATTTGACACAAAAAACAAACATTCAGGCTGTCAAAGTTAACACATTGTGCTCCCTGATGGAAATGGTACTTGATAACAACTTTTTTTCTTTTAATAGAACTTTCTACAAACAAACATCAGGTGTAGCAATGGGGGCCAGAGTGGCACCAGCCTTTGCAAATATAGTAATGGCAAATTGGGAGCAAAACTACTTAAAAAGTCATCCCAGTTTTAACAAGGTTAAACTATATCTAAGATATATAGATGATTTGTTTTTTGTTTGGGCTGGTGAAAAGAGTGAGTTTTTGGATATGACCAATGATTTGAACAACACCACAAATTTTTTGTTTTTTTAACACAGTGGTTATGGTAAAGAAATTAACAATTTGGATTTAAACTTAAGGATAAATCCTACAGATGGTCAAATTGAAAGTAAGGTCTATAGGAAAGCTTGCTTTGCCAACCAATACTTACACAAGGACAGCCTCCATCCACAACATATGAAAAAGAGTGTTATCAAGGGCCAGATGATCAGGTTGAGCAGGTTGACATCAGATGATAGTGTTTACAAAGAAGAACTTACAACTTTGAGGAAGTTATTTCTGGATAGGGGTTACAAAAATAACAAGTTGAAAAAGTTGGAGTATGAAGTCATGAAATTAAGGGACAACGTAGCTAAACCTATACTGTCTTCTACAGATTTGGCAGTTGGTCCACCTACCATTATGGAAGACACCAATGATTCTAACAAAAATCTAAGTGACTTTTGTACAGCATTTCCACTACCTATCACCAATGAAATCTGGTGTATCAAGAACATCATTGAAAGAAACTGGAACATCATTTTAGGAAATAGGGATCTTACAGAAGTATTAGGGATTAGACCAAAGTTTACGTACAAGATGGTTACCAATATCAAACAAATTTTGGAAGCTACAGATCTGAAGACAGAAAAACAAGCTAGGGGCATTAGTTCTAAGAGAGGAAGTTTTTCATGTAAAGATTGTAGGCAATGTAGGTTTATCAGTAATACCTCATTTGTCACTTTAAAACATATGAGAAGAACTTTCTGGGCACATAGTTATTTCAACTGTCACAGTGATTATGTTGTTTATTTGGCAACATGCACATCATGTGACAGTTTCTACGTTGGCAAAACCATCAGGGTTTTGAAACGTAGAATTTATGAACACACATTAGCCATCAGAAACAAGGACAAGAACAATTCCTTAGCAAGACATGCACTAGTTTGTGAGGAATTCAAGAAGTTTGAATTTTTTGTACTAGACCAAGTTGAAAAAGGTATATTTATGGGTGACCTCAACAACAGATTAGAGCAAAAAGAGACATTGTGGCAATTGATTTTAGGAGCGGATTATCCACCAGGTCTAAATGAATCAATTAACATGAAATGTTTTTTGTTATATAGATAGATATTATAGGTTAGGTTTTAGGTTAGTTTTTACATATGTAGGAGACATACACATTACAGTCACCTTTGTACAACAACATTAGGTGCCAACACTTTTACAACCAAAGTTAGATATCACACACAAGTAGAGTCTCACGGTTGGCACATGTAGTTTATACATATATAATGACATTAAACTAATGTTTGATATTCAAGACAGTGTGGAATGAAACAAAACAAAATAGAACTATGAATGTATGCCTCACTTAGATACAACATTTTTACACCAAATGGAAACATTTTGGTGGTATTGAATATAAGAGTGATATATTACTTATTGTCCCACTGTCTACGAAGTATGGATGTCTGTATGCTTGGATCAAGAAAAAAATATACATATTTTTTAGGATCCAAAGCATGAGAGTTGTGTCCGTGAGAGGTATCGTGCACACACACGGTTGTGTGTGGTATTGTGTTGTTGGTTACACATCATTTGTGTGTGTGTGTGTGTGTGTGTGTGTGTGTGTGTGTGTGTGTGTGTGTGTGTGTGTGTGTGTGCATGGGTATTTTAGTGAGTGTGAGGTACACAAGGAAGAGTGGATATTTGCACACGCATAAGCAAGTAGGCATATAGACACAAGCATTATGATACAGGGTGAGAGGCTATGTGTGTGTGTGTGTGTGTGTGTGTGTGTGTGTGTGTGTGTGTGTGTATGGTTGTGTATATGTATGATTTAGAGTACATGTACAAGTGTGTAGGTGGATGTACGTGTGAGCGCGCCCGCATATGTGCGCGCGCGCACACATATATATACACACACGTGTGTGAGTCAACCTTATGTGCCCACATTTTTTAGGTGGATGCGTGTGCACACGGGTGTGTGTGTGAGAGTGTGTGCGCTGGCGAGTGCGCCTGCACGTGCATGTGAACTTGCATGTGTTAGAGAGTGTATGTTTTCCCCCAGTGAGAGAGAGTGTGTATGGGTGCATTCATGCACATGGATGTTAGGGAGTTTGCACTTTTTTTGCAAGATTGGGAGAGTTTTTATATATATCATGTTTTTTAGACAACACAAATGAACATTCATTTATTGATTTGCGGCAACTAAATATTTTGTGCCGTTCTAATAATGATGATTTTTATTGCACATATGACAAAATATATCCTACAAAGAATTTTGTGGACAAAAACATTATTCTAGTAGTTTATATCAAACTACATTGTATTTATTTTAAAAATAGTTAATTATTGACAGTTTGAAATTTATTGTTTTGTTTTATGTGAGTGATGTCTCTATTCATATTTCATTGAAAATACGCTTAATATTCTTCTAATTTTACTGTTATGATGGGAACGCAACAAAAAGATGGTTGCGTTTAACAAAAGAAGAAACTACATATAAAATTGGGATAATAATGCTTATAATATTCAAGTGAATTAATATTTTGTAAAAAAACTTTTGTATTACTGAATGGAAGAATCAATTTGTGACATCATATCCTGTATGCACTTTATATAAGACACAAGCATGAGGGGGCTTGTTGTCTTTTTCTGAAGAAGTTCACGAAAAATAAAAGTGGAAGAAAGCGCTAGTCATTATTGCCTCTATTGTGGACAACTCTACTTTTCACTGTTTTTTGGATCATATTATTCTGTTTTTCGGTTCAGTCCGAATTTTAGTGTGTTCTCTGTGGGATTACTTAACATTTTTCTACTGGGGAGGTTGAGTGAAGATGCTTCAGTCCTTTTCAGTTCTATAATGGGTTCCAGGATGTTTTTTAACATCTGACTTTCATAGCCTCTCACTAGAAAATCATTCTCTAAGTTGTTCAGGTTTCTCAAAAATGGTTCCATCTCTGTGGTAATTCGAGCTAATCTATAGCCTTGGGATTTCACTACATTATACTTGGTTTTTGTAGGATGTAGACTTTTACTGTGGAGTAATAAGTTAACCCTTGTTGGTTTTCTGAATAGATCAGTGGTGATTCTGTTATTGTTGGTGTCCTTGGAAATCTGCATATCTAAAAAAGTGGTTGAAGTACAGCTATGGGAAGAGGTAAACTTCAGGAAGGGGGTTGATTGATTGAGGTAAGTGATAAAATCTCCAAGCTGCAAGGTGTCACCTTCCCACACAATAAAGACATAGTCAATAAAACGTAAATAGCATGTGGTATGCTGCATGTAGTCTGTGTTGTTTAACACAAAGTCCTCCTCCCATTTGCCCAGGGCTATGTTAGCTATGCTGGGAGCCATGGCAGCCCCCATTGCTATACCAGTTTTTTGTTTGTAGTGTTTGCCATTGAAAGTAAAGAAATTGAAGTCTAGTACAAGATTAATGAGCTTGCTTAACTTTTGCAGTTGTGCCTTTGTACCCTGATTATGTTTCTTAAAAGACTCCATAGCTGATGTTATACAGTAATTGTGAGGGAGCACTGTGTACAAGGATTCCACATCAATAGTCGCCAAAATACTGTCAGCTTCCACTGTAATGTTTTTTATTTTCTTCAACAAATCCATTGAATCTCTTATGTATGACATTCTTTTCTGCTAGAGGTTTCAGCAAGTAACCAAGGTAAATGGCTGTGGCTTCATTAAGGGAACCTCCACTTGCTACCACCGGTCTATAAGGTGGGTCTTCTCTGTTCTTGTGTGACTTTGGTATTCCAAAAAAAGTAAGGTAAACGTGGGCATGGGCTCCATAAATAATTATAAAGATTTTCAGTGATAAGTTTTTCTTCCCATAATGTGGTGAGATTAGTGTTCCATAAATCATATGCTCTTTTTATGTCATCCATGGCAAATAACTCATAAAATCTGTTATCCTCCAGCATGTTCTCTCTCTTTTGGTTGTAGCTAGTGGTGTCAGTCACAAGTATGCCTCCTCTCTTGTCTGCCTTCATTACACGCCTGGATTTATCATTGCCTAGCTCAAGCAATGCTTTTCTTTCTCCCTGTGTTAAGTTATAAGCGATCTTTGTTAACAATAGGTTATGAAAATAGAAACTGATTTTTACATGCAAAATGTATCTGTATATATTTATATGTAATTTTTGATCCCAAAATGAACTAAGGTTGATGTATTTCCAGCCATGTAGTATATTGCCTTGTATAAAATCACAGACTTAATGATCTACTTAATAATTTGGTTAAATAAGATGTACCATTAAAGTACATTAGGGCTATATATTATTATGACAGCTACTAGGTAGGGCACGACCAGCTCGAATGTCACACTGATGGGGGAAGGGATGTGAATTTAATGTGTACCAATAACGCTTTGTTTTACAGCACAATAAACCACTCCCATGCCTGATAAAAAGTATATATATATTTAGAAAGCTTGTGAGGAAATTATTACTCTAGTTTTGTTTTACTTGGATCACTTGTCTGTGTACTTAATAAAGGATTTTCGACTGGAAACAGACTGTGCCTGCCTTGCTTCGATTACTTTCAAATACTTAGTCATGCTGTAGCATTATATATTTTCTATTATTACTTTTTGACTTGAGTTTACGTTCGCTACTTCTACTACCATTGTCTGATCTGATTAATATACAGTGATTAACTAGAAATATATGGAATGAAAATCTTCCACACAGAGAAGTTTCTTACACTGTTTTGTTTTTAGACCCAGTACATTTTAGTGGGTTGTTTTGAGACTTCGGGGATACCACGGAGATTACTTGTTTTTTGTTGGTACTTTGGTTTCTGAGACCAAGGTTTTTGTTCCGTTAAAGGATCCCTGAATCGGTGTGGAATTCCAGCATTTTAAGACATGGATAATGACAGGTTAAAAGATTTGCTAACTGTACCTATCTGGAATGATACAGAAGCAGATCAGATACAAACGGATACAGAAAATGGACAGGGAAGAATGGGCCTAGAAAATATGAATTCAGAGACTTTTTCTAAACTAGAAAAGCAACTGAAACACATGCAGGGTCACTACTGGGAACACATTTATTTACAACAAAGCATAGATAAGAAGCGACTACCCCGGGGACTTAGATTGAACAAAAGACCAATGTGGAAAAATATGGATGATTCACTTTCTAAGGAATGGGAAGATATTTTAGAGGATGCCAGCTACAAACTTATTAGTCTGCTAGTAAGGAACAACCTTAGTGTGCAGGAAGCTGAAAAGGCTGACATCACATCTTTAAAAACAACACTGGAAAATGAGAACCACAATAACCTAGATGCTTACCACTGTGAAAATCCCTGACCAGTAATTTACCTTACAAAAGGGGAAATTGAAGAACCTCCACGTAACCTAACTTAAGCTACAGGGTAAATTTATAGCATATTTTCTTGTTATAAGCTAATAAGTATATCTAGTTCCAGGAACCTGGCAGTTGATGAAACTTACCTGGAAGACTGCTCTCACTAAGACCCTGGGGAATCCTGATGGTGAAAGGAAGTTATCAAATAGTCCCTCAGGTACTCTGCGAACACTTACTCCTCCTTACAATTGGTATTGCCTGTCCGATTGCCCGGGCGTATCTCCCGGCCGAAAGGTAACTCACAGGCAAGAATAAACTTAAAATCTGTGTAATACTGCATAGCCTGGTAGCTTTATGTGATCTTATTGGCTCATCTCGGCTTATTTCTACTCTGCAATGTACTGAGATGGTTTACTTTTGCTGTGCGAGTCTACTCTGTTTGGTAATGTGATTTGCACTCAAACCTGTGCAATACTGTATAGCCTGGTAGCTTTATGTGGTCGTTTTGGCTCACTTCGGCTTATTTCTACTCTGCAATGTACTGAGATGGTTTACTTTTTCTGTGCGAGTCTACTCTGTTTGGTAATGTGATTTGCACTCAAACCTGTGTAATACTGTATAGCCTGGTAGCTTTATGTGAGCGTAGTGGCTCATTCCTGCTTATTTCTACTCTGCAATGTACTGAGATAGATTACTTTTGTTGTACGAGTCTACTCTGTTGGTAATGTAATTCGCGAGTATACTGCTTGACGACTTACAGCCTTATACAAACTGAATGTTTATTCTGTAAAACTCTGTCTTTGTGGCGTGTTTGCCTACTAGTCGCAGAGGTACAAAGCTACATACCAATGCTCTCCACGTGCCGCTGACGCATTTCCAGCGTCTTTTTACTTAGTTAAGTACAGGACAGGACCGTGGACATCTATAGTTACTATTAAGGTACTGTATGCAATAAGGGCACATACTGGCCACAGTTGCTGTTATCTAAACAGCGACATGTTGTTTTAGATGCTGCTGCCGTAATCTAAGCATCTACATTGCACGTGTCTGCTAACAGGAAGCTGGCGGCTTCCTTTCTAACCTAATTGTATGACCAATTGTGTACTGCATAGCACGTGTCTGCTAACAGGAAGCTGGCGGCTTCCTTTCTAACCTAATTGTATGACCAATTGTGTACTGCATATTTTTTCATGTTGTTATAGAAAGTGCTCATTATAACAATATTAACTGCTTTGAACTTTACTTTGGTAGCGGGAAAAACCTAAAGTGATCTTTAAGAACATTTGTTTACAGACTGTACTGAGGATTATGCTGCTTTAGACTGTGTAAACCTTACTTATGCTAACCGCCTATCTCCTTCCCTCTTATCACAGGAACCCCCCCTACCCTGGCACAACTACCTGAGGTCCCCAAGACCCAAAAAAGCTCCTACCGGGATGACAAACCACTGTGAAAATCCCTGACCAGTAATTTACCTTACAAAAGGGGAAATTGAAGAACCTCCACGTAACCTAACTTAAGCTACAGGGTAAATTTATAGCATATTTTCTTGTTATAAGCTAATAAGTATATCTAGTTCCAGGAACCTGGCAGTTGATGAAACTTACCTGGAAGACTGCTCTCACTAAGACCCTGGGGAATCCTGACGGTGAAAGCCCCGCTCCGCCCTCGCTTCGCTTGGGCTCCGCTCCCCTCCCTGCCCCCTTATCCCACCCGCCCCCAGTACCCCTACATTTATAGCCAAAGCAAGCCCCTCCCACTTCCCCCCCTGCAAATCCAAATCTCCTCTGACTTACCCTCCCACTCCTAGGCCCACCCCCACCACCATTTCTAACACTATATCTCCCCCTACCTCCATCATGGCCAAACACATCTATTCCATCACCCCCCTCACACTAATAGTACTCGTGACTTTCTATTTCTTAACAAAGTATGAAAACCAATCTCTGTTAGGAATCCCCTTCCATAAGCGCCATACTAACTCCCAATCCAACCACCATGTAGTTTCTATCCCACCTTCACTCTACCAGGGCAAACCTCTAGCCCCCAAAGTAGTCCATCCCACACTTTATCACCCCAAAATTCAAACTAACAAAACTAACCTCAAATTACTACTTAAACTACAAAGATTCCTGGTTTACCTGAAAAATCAAATCAACTTAGATGGTGATATCCATCCCAACCCAGGACCCACCAATGTACCAGATTCTAACCCCACTAAACTAACCAGAAAACCTACTGACTCCCTTCTAATATTCCATCAGAACCTAAGAAGTATTAACAATAAAATTCACAACCTTCATGCCATGATAGAAACTCACTCTCCTGATATTATGTGTCTAACTGAAACATGGCTAAAACCTACCACTAAAGATCAAGAGATCCTCCCACCCGGATATAATATCTTCAGGGCCGATCGCATTAAGAAAAAAGGGGGCGGAATAGCTGTTATGTTCAGAAATACCCTGAGTATCCTTAGAAATCCATTACAACCCCCTATTATCTCCAACCTAGAACTTATAGCCCTAAAAATAGTCCTAAACACTCAAAAATCCATCAACCTCATAGTTACCTATATCCCACCAGGGAAGAACACAGAAAGCCTAGAGCAAACCCTAAGCTGGTTAGCCACCAACTACCCACAAGAAACCATAGTACTTGGGGACGTCAATATTGACTGGTCTCTCTGTTCTACCAACACTATCCCACAACCCATTAACCTACATGGTTTTTCCCAACATATTTCATCCCCAACTAGGATAGGCAATAATCTACAAAAAGATAGCACCATTGACTGGATCCTCACCAACAGAGACTCAAACAACTATACCACAGGTACCCTCCCCAGTGATCTCAGTGACCATCTAATAACTTATATTATTAAACATAAATACCTAAATTCCAACCCCCCCCATATAGACTTATCAGAAACAAAAAGAAATTTATTCCACAACTATTTCATGATGACCTAAAATCCTGCAACTGGACCCTATTAAAAACTCTACCCCTCCAGGAGAGTGTGTCCCACTTCAACGACACTTTCCTTAAGATACTTGATGCACATGCCCCACATAGACAAATTAGATCCAAAGTCCAGATAGCTCCCTGGCTAACTAGTGAAACAAAAAACAAAATTAAATTCCGTGACCAAGCCTGGGAAACATGGAGAGCAACAAAAACCCCCCAAAATCGTACTAAATTTCAACAGCTAAGAAACACCACCAAAACAGCCATTACCCAAGACAAAAAACAATACTTCTGCCTCCTCCAGGACAAACACCAGAATAACCCAAAAAAATTCTGGGCAGGTTTTAACAACCTCCTGCACCCAAGTAAAACCACTACCCCAACCCCCGAAATACTTATTGAGAAAAGTCAGGAAGATGTAGCTAATACCTTTAACTCCTTCTTCACCGAGACAATCCAAACCCTAGCCAATCAACTTACCTCCAATCCCCCATCAACCACAAAACCACAAGACACTGTCCCTACCCCTTTCACTTTAAAGCCAGTCTCTACCGCTTACATACGTACCCTCTTAAAAAAGCTCAAACCAACCACCCACCCTTGCGGCAGACCACCTCCCAGCAGAATTCTTACAAATTGCGTCTGATGTAATTGCTTACCCAATATCAATCCTTATCAATAGAACCATAACTGAAGCCAACATCCCCTCTATCTGGAAGATCTCCTACATCATTCCGCTTCACAAAGGAGGTAACTCCACAGAAATATCTAACTATAGACCAATAGCTATTCTGTCCCCAATAGCGAAAATCATGGAAAGATGCATCCACAAACAACTTCTTCACTACTTAACCTGTAACCATCTCCTGTCCAACTCCCAGCACGGCTTTTGCCCCCACCACAGTACCACCACGGCCCTCCTCTCCTTTGTCAACTCCATTAATAACAATCGTAATAACAAACTAATATCCTCCGCCCTCTTTCTCGACCTATCGAAAGCTTTCGACATGGTCAATCACCAACTCCTTCTAAACAACCTTGCAACCCTACATCTGGACACCCCAGCACTAACCTGGTTCCAGGCTTACCTCACTGGTAGGCAACAAGCTGTCCGGTGGCAAAACAGACTATCAGGCGTACTCCCCAATACCATTGGCGTTCCTCAAGGCTCAATTCTGGGTCCACTTCTTTTTCCATCTTCATAAATGACCTACACTCAGTCATCCCAAAATCCACCTGCATCCAATACGCCGATGATTCCACCTTGATCTGCTCTGATGTCTCTCTCCTAAATCTCCAAACTACCACTCAACACTGTTTTTCTCTAGTAGAAAAATGGTTCACAGATCTGAAACTCCTACTTAATCCAACCAAAACCAAACTACTACTATTTTCTCCCAACGTTTACTTAACCCTTGGAACAGAACTCCCAAGTAACGACAATACAACCTTCCATGTTAAATCTAACAATGGGACTATCATAACCCCTGTCGCCAGTACCAAACTACTAGGTGTAACTATAGATCATAAACTCAAATTTGACATTCACATTACACAAACTGTAAAGTCACTTAACAAAAAACTAGGTTCCATGTACAGAATAAAAAACTACCTAACCCCAACTGCCAAATTAACTATTGCCTGCACACATCTTCTCTCCACCCTCCTCTATGCCTCCCCAGTCTTTTCTTTCCTCAACAAACATGAACTTAACACGCTCTCTACTGCCTACAACCACATTGCTAGATTTATTACTGGATCCCCCTATCACACCCACCATTGTTTCAACCTGAGGAAACTTGGCTGGTTGGAACTCCCAAATCTTCTCAAACGTAACCAACTCACTGAAGCCTGCAAACTAATCAACTAACCGGATAGAACTCCCTCACTATCTAGCATTTTGACCCCATATACTAACCTCAATAGCCTTCGATCATCCAACAGCACCCAGATCCGAACCATCACTGCCAAGAACTCAGGTGGTGATGCCCTCTTTGCCAACTCCATTGGCAAACCGTGGAACTCCCTGCCAAACTACCTTAGAAGCACAACCTCACACCATCAGTTCAAAAACAACCTAAAAGAATATCTCAAAAAACAATGGCTATGCCCATGTCGTGAACCTGACTAAACATATATTCTCAACCCCCTTCCAAACGTCCAAATCTATCAACAATGGCAAACATGTTTATTCTTCTTGAAATGCTCTATTTACTATCTGCTTATAAGATACCTCAGCTATAAATAACCTTCTGATTGCTCTGCTGTCTTTTTAACAACTATGTAAAGAAAAAATTCTCAATCAGTGTGTATTTTGAAAAATGTACAATATTTTCTTACTGTTTTCACTTGTATTTTTATATTGTATTAACTACTATGTTGGAGCTTTTCTCCTTGGGCCTCTACTGAAAAAGGATATGTATCCACCTAGACTAGCCCGGTTAACAAATGTAAAATAAATAAAATAAATAAATGCTAAATTTGAGCTTCTTAAAGAAAGAGTGAAAGGATATGAGCAGTCCATTAAAGAAAGAAAGATGAATAAAATGAAACGAGATCAACTGGACAAAGATGATCCTGGGAGACTTACTAGGAGGTACAATAATAATATCAACAACAACCGGAGAACCAACAACAGACGAGGTTTTAGTTATTACAGGGGATATAAGGGAAAATATAACCTTGCCAGCAGACCTCGATGGGATTTTCCCCAGGGGAGATCCTCGCACAAAACCAGGCAGGGGCACAATACCGGACCACCAGGAGACTGCCCCTCCAACATCTCATTCCCCACAATCCCAATCCACTCTTGGCTATCAACACTCCGTAGAAGCCTTTGACATCACAGAAGGATCAGGACAGGAACATAAGCCACAGCGGCAACCAGAACCGACAGAGAGTTCTACAGGACGAATTACAGGACAATCGGGACAACAGACAATCCAGCTACCAGGAGCAGCAGCACCATCACAGAGACCTGTTTCTTCAGGAAGACCAATATCGACAGCACAGACCTCAACCACCACACCAATACCAAAGCCAGCACCAGTACCAGAACAAGAACGACGACCACCACCAGAGCTTGTCCCTCTTACCAGGTCCCCCCATACCACAGCCACAGCGAGGAATACTACTACAACCCACCGAGATTCCAGAAAGCAGAGGAGGAATTCCAGAGGTCTCGTACTCTATCCACAAACTCCCAGGGAGACAGGAGAACCAAACAGTGGACAGGGGTGAGGGAAATACAATACCTGGGCAATCCCAACTGGAACTCCGACTACAACCCAGGTCCCAGGTTCAGACAGAGGGAACAGCCACAATAACAGGTACAATAACAACAACAACAGGTACCACAATAACAGGTGCTTCTTTTATCTGGAACCACTCTGTTAAAGCACTGATTGAAGAGGAAAAAAGTGTGTTGTCCAAAGGACTTACTTTTGTACCAAGCTGCAGGAGTGAGGTTGCTCAAGTACTGATAGACCTTAAAATGTTTGTGAGGAAGCTCAACTTAAGGGTACAGTTTCATGGCAAAAGTAATGACACTGAAAATAAGCCTATTGAAACTATAAAAAGGCCTAGCAGCTATTGTCTACCACTACATCAAACACTAGCTGCTTTCGAAGTGAAATGTGAGATGGATATCAGGAAACTGCTTAAAAAAACCTCCAAAGAAAAAAACGTTATAACTTAACACAGGGAGAAAGAAAAGCATTGCTTGAGCTAGGCAATGATAAATCCAGGCGTGCAATGAAGGCAGACAAGGGAGGAGGTATACTTGTGACTGATACCACTAGCTACAACCAAAAGATAGAGAACATGCTGGAGGATAACAGATTTTATGAGTTATTTGCCATGGTTGACATAAAAAGAGCATATGATTTATGGAATAGTAATCTCACCACATTATGGGAAGAAAAACTTATCACTGAAAATCTTTATAATTATTTACGGAGCCCATGCCCACATTTACCTTACTTTTTTGGAATACCAAAGCCACACAAGAACAGAGAAGACCCACCTTATAGACCGGTGGTAGTAAGTGGAGGTTCCCTTACTGAAGCCACAGCTATTTACCTTGATTACTTGCTGAAACCTCTAGCAGAAAAGAATAAGTCATACATAAGAGATTCAATGGATTTTCTGAAGAAAATAAAAAACATTACAGTGGAAGCTGATAGTATTTTGGTAACTATTGATGTGGAATCCTTGTACATAGTGCTCCCTCACAATTACTGTATAACAGCAGCTATGGAGTCTTTTAAGAAACATAATCAGGGTACACAGGCACAACTGCAAAAGTTAAGCAAGCTCATTAATCTTGTACAGGACTTCAATTTCTTTTACTTTCAATGGCAAACACTACAAACAAAAAACTGGTATAGCAATGGGGGCTGCCATGGCTCCCAGCATAGCTAACAGCCTGGACAAATGGGAGGAGGACTTTGTGTTAAACAACACAGACTACATGCAGCATTTCACATGCTATTTACGTTTTATTGACAATGTCTTTATTGTGTGGGAAGGTGACACCTTGCAGCTTGGAGAGTTTATCACTTACCTCAATCAAACAACCCCCTTCCTGAAGTTTACCTCTTCCTATAGCTGTACTTCAACCACTTTCTTAGATATGCAGATTTCCAAGGACACCAACAATAACAGAATCACCACTGATCTAGTCAGAAAACCAACGAGGGTTAACTTATTACTCCACAGTAAAAGTCTACATCCTACAAAAACCAAGTATAATGTAGTGAAATCCCAAGGCTATAGATTAGCTCGAATTACCACAGAGATGGAACCATTTTTGAGAAACCTGAACAACTTAGAGAATGATTTTCTAGTGAGAGGCTATGAAAGTCAGATGTTAAAAAAACATCCTGGAACCCATTATAGAACTGAAAAGGACTGAAGCACCTTCACTCAACCTCCCCAGTAGAAAAATGTTAAGTAATCCCACAGAGGATAACAAATGCAAAAATAGCTGCATCCTGACATACACTTTGGATTATCACAGTATCAAAAATATTATTGAAGAAAACTGGGGCATTGTCACAGGAAACCCTTTTCTGATTAACATCTTAGGTGAAGCCCCATAATTTGTTTATAGGAAGGCCAGGAATATTAGAAGTTTTGTTGAATTTAAACCTAGGCCATGTGAGAAAAGCACTAAAAGATGTGAAACTAATTGTACATTTTGTATATTTATATAGCAAGGTGATAGTTTTTATTGCCCTTATTTAAAGAAGATCATTAAAACCAGTGCAGGGGATGACTGTAACACTAAAAAAGTAATTTACAGGGCACAGTGCAATGAATGTGATGCATTCTATGTGGGAAAGACTGTAAATAAACTCAAGCGAAGGATTTCATGTCATCTGTCAGAAATCCGCTCTGGATGTAAAAATAATGCACTAGCCAAACACCTTTCTCTTCATAAAAGACACACAGGTTTTAAGTTCCAGATCCTGGATCGCATAGACATGGGTGATCTTGAAGGAGACATCCCGAATATTCTGGAGAAACATGAACTCATGTGGCAATTAAAGCTGAATTCTTTTAGAAAGCCTGGACTAAACTACTACTGTTCAATTAAAAGTGCACTGGAACTTAGAAAATTGCCAGATTGTTTACATGACTAATTGTATTTTATTTTATTTTTTTTCTACAAATTGGTTTTAAATACCATTTTAAATCATTTGAAATTTAAGTGTATATTTTGTTTCCATCATCATACATATAATTTTTTTTTTTTTTATTTATTTCTTTCTGGTTCTTTTTTCCACTTTATTCAAAATGATGGTAATAACAATACTAACTAATTATACAATTATATAGGTTTTTAGGATTCTTGTACGCAGACCTGAAGAAGTCTAGAAGAACGAAAGCGATCTTTGTTAACAATAGGTTATGAAAATAGAAAGTGATTTTTACATGCAAAATGTATATGTATATATTTATATGTAATTTTTGATTGCAAAATGAACTAAGGTTGATATATTTCCAGCCAATGTAGTATATTGCCTTGTATAAAATCACAGACTTAATAATCTACTTAATAATTTGGTTAAATAAGATGTACCATTAAAGTACATTAGGGCTATATATTATTATGACAGCTACTAGGTAGGGCAGGACCAGCTCGAATGTCACACTGATGGGGGGAAGGGATGTGAATTTAACATGTGTACCAATAACGCTTTGTTTTACAGCACAATAAACCACTCCCATGCCTGATAAAAAGTATCTGTATATTTAGAAAGCTTGTGAGGAAATTATTACTCTTATTTTTGTTTTACTTGGATCTCTTGTTTGTGTACTTAATAAAGGATTTTCGACTGGAAACAGACTGCCTGCCTTGCTTGGATTACTTTTGAATAGTTAGTAATGCTGTAGAATTATATATTTTCTATTATTACTTTTTGACTTGACGAGTTTACGTTCGCTACATCTACTGCCATTGTCTGATCTGATTAATATACAGTGATTAACTAGAAATATATGGAATGAAAATCTTCCACACAGAGAAGTTTCTTACACTGTTTTATCTGTATTAGAAAAGTAGCTTGAAAAGTAACACTGTACAAGAGACGCTTGTAAACGGATTAATGGTCACCAAGGCCAGGTTGTTTTTCTGAAAAGTTTTTCACAAATCTAGTCATATCAGCAGAAAATCTGAAGTAACATCTGCTGTAGAACAATACTGAAAGTTGTGTTTGATTATGTCAGCTTAGAAGGCCATGTCTTGTAAAATAGTATAAGAATGAACATACTTCCTGTTAGTAGTTAGACAAATCCTTGTATTTGCATGTTTTTGTCTCCTTGCTGCAAGTAAATTAAAGTGCCTTAACTGAACCTTACGTGTATTGGTCTTTGAAGTTTTTTCCTTTGACAGTAGTTTTAAAAAAATTTGATATAAATAATAAGTTTCAGCAGGGAATATTACTTATAGCTGGGGACTGGAACTTGATTTGCAATGCTGAGGGTGAAACAGGAGGACCAAGAAGGGAAAAGCTTAGATTTATGAAGATATTTGGTATGGAATATATGAGTTCAATAGTATGAACTTTGACAGAATTTACACATTATTCCCCAAGGTACAATAACTGGCCAAGACTGGATATAAATTATATTTCACAGGGACATGTGCATTTGATTGAAATCAACACTCATCCAAAAGCTGTCTCCAATCATGCATCATTAAAGACTAAGATAAAAATGCAGGATAATGAAGTAAAAATGAGACATTGGCACTTTCCTATGTACCTGATAAAAAAAGAGAGGAATTTAAGGAATGGGTAGTGGAAATTATTCAGCCATTATTAGGGAAGACAGACGTGTCTTTAAAATTGATATCTAGTGAGTGGGATAAAATGAAAATTGAGTTTAAAAATATGGCAGAAATAAAAGAGAAAGAGGTTTGGTTAAGAAGAAGTAATTATTTAAAGTGGCTGCCAAAGTTTAAAATATTGCAGAGTAAGGAGAATCTTGCATATCTAGGCAATTTTGATTTTTAACAGTATTTCAAAAGGAGGGGAAACACTAACATATTGGAAGAAAGCTGTGGTGGTTGTATTACCTAAAGATGGTAAAGACACATCAGACCCAGCTTTCTACAGGCCCATGTCAATTTTAAATCATGATTATAAAGTGTTTATGTTTATAATAGTTAAACAATGGCAAAGCTGTTGCCAGAACTGATAGATATGGATCATTATGGTTTTGTGGTGGGGAGGGAAATAGTTGAACACAGTAATAAAACAGTGACAGTCCAGAGGAAAGCAGAATGTTAGAAAATACTGATGTTTGGCCTTGATGCAGAGAAAGCATTCAACAGAGTAAACTGGGATTTTATGAGTAGGGCAGTAGAAGCATTTGTACTCCCTGATAAAATAATGTTAGGAGGATATATGAAGGATCATAAAGAAGAATTAAAGTGGGAGGGTTCCGTTCTGATACGTTATTTGAATAGAGGAATGAGATAGGGGTGTCCTGTATTCCCCCTTTATTTGCTTTATATTTAGAGCCATTGGCAAAGAAAATAAGGGACTCTGAAATTCAAGGATAAAATTAGTATGGTAATCAAGAAAATTTGGCTTTATTTGCAGATGATATTATTTTGTGCCCAATATGTTCAGAAAGGAACATCTCATTGTGGAAAATTTTGAGAAAATTTCAAGTCTTTTTGGGATATAAAATTAATGAAGATTAAAAAAAAGACAATAGACATGTATTATGTACCCAATGAATTGGTTCAGCAATACTCATTTTTATGGGACGCAGTAAGATGAAGTATTTAGTATTTCTATTACAATGCATGTTATGGCAGCTAAGGATGTATGTGAAGAGACTAAACGAACAAATCAAAAATGAGAAACTGGAAGCTCTTGTTTATGGATGGAAAATACAAGCAGTGGAAATGTTTTTATTCCCTGTAGTTTTATATATGAGTCAGGCATATTTTATCAACAAGAGAAGTTGTAGGCAGCAATAGAGTTGTAGGAATTTATCCTTGAGAGGAAGAGGACAAGAATTAAGTGATGCTTTCTGTATACCAAAGTGGTGTAGGATTGCCTGATATGAAGGGATATTTTAAAGCTACACAGTTAAAACTCATATATATATATATATATATATATATATATATATATATATATAAATATATATATATATATATATATATATAAATAAGACAAGCACAAGGTAAGTGGAAAGGAATAATGATGATGCAAGGGGAAAGTTCAAGAAATGAGAGAGTGAAATTTTGGATGCAGATCCGTAAAGAGAATAATAACCATGCAAAGTATTATATTCATAAAGCTGCAGAAAGTATTCTAAAGACTAGGACAACATGAGAATGGAGAAAGACGATTGTGCCAATAGCAATGACAGCAAGTAGGAGTACCAAAATTAGAGAAAATGAGTCTTGAATTTACTGGAGAAAAGTGGGAAAGGAACCAAGATAGTGTGAGCAAATAACTAGAGAGATAAAGGTAATGGAGAGTGGGATAAGGCCAAAAAGATGTTTGAACTACAGGTTAGAGACTGCCTTTCTTATCAGGAATTGGTATCAAAGTATAGGCAAATAGAAAGGGATAGTTGGTTCTTAAGTGAAAGACATCATTGAATCTAAAACATTAGCTGCTGTTCACCTTTGAAAGGGAAATTGATTGGCTTAAAAAGGCCCACAAGGGCAGCTAGCTTCGTACTTCCATGAAATTAGAATGAAGTAATTAGTAGGATGTTTATTTCAGTATATACGATATACATTTTCATACATTTCAACATACATTTTTTATATATGTTTATATTCACTTATTTATTTAATACTTATATATTATATATATTTATACATTTTATATTCAACATATATATATATGTATATATATATATATATATGTGTGTGTGTGTGTGTGTATATATATATATATATATATATATATATATATATATATAAATTTTATTTATTGTTGGTGTGTACATTTTGTATTATGTGCAAATGTAATAGATTGGGTTGTATTAGTATATACTTGTCAACATGAATTTTTAAATGCATTGCATTTCATTTTAAGGAACGGAATGATTTTAAAGTATTGATTTTTATTGGTTAATTAAATAATTGCATGCACTGTGGGTGGTATAAAAGACAGTCACAGCTTGGTAAATCTGTTTTGCATTTGAGGAAGTATAACAGAAGACGAAAACTCTATTGTGGTGTAATTGCGTTTATGCAATAAAGCTGTTGGTTCCACATTTCGCTGCGGTAAAGAAATTTATTTCCACCTCTGAGTGTCAGGACTGTGTTGGTTTTGTTTACTTGTTACTTAGGCACTCCTTTCTCCGTTTCGTTTTGGTGTAATTAGTAGGGTATATGTAACACATTGCACGATAAATGTAAAAAAAATCAATCCGAGGAGGTTGGAAAAGAATGGGAATAGGGACTGTAAAAGCAGTTTATGAGGGAACAGTGGGAGGACATGTGTATGGCTACCAAGTATGCAGCAAAGTCTAGATGGTTTAGGACGTTTGCGTGGAAGCGTTTGCATAGGTATTTTTATACCCCAAGCAGACAAGAATTTTCATCAAGTATATAGCGAATGTTGGAGGTATGATGGGAAAGAAAGAGGTAACTGGAAATGTACGTTTTTAGAGTGTGATGAGTTGGCAGATTTTAAAAATTCCCTAGAGAATACTCTGTCAGAAATATTGGGTGACCAAATGGGTTGTAACTAAGGAATTATTCTTTTGAGTTGGGACACTGGATCTGAATTGCCTAGACATAGCAAAGCCTTGTTTTGTTTAATTCTGTTGACTGCCAAAAAGGCAATTACTAGAAAATGGAAATCCAAGTCTAAACCAACTGTATTTACAGTACTGAATATAACTGGAAGACAGATCTTTAAAAAAGGGAAGGAGCAAATTTCATAGAAATAAGTGGAAATTCAGGGAACAATACATGCAGAATAATGTTTAGGAGAAGGAGTGTGGTTTCAGGGAAGAAGGAAGATGAGCAAGTTGTGTAATTTTGGATTGATGAAAGATATAAAGAAAAAAAGATAAGTAATTAAATGAAAGGGAAAAAGTTATGTTTTTTTTTTTTGTTGATGTTTGTTTGCCTATGCTTTAAGTGGTAATTTAATAAAGGTATTTAAAAAAGTGGGGGTCCCTAATCCACCTCATTTTGAGAATGTCATGGCTGACATTATGCATGGTTTAGCAATCATCTTTTTCTACACATTTTTTGATGTCTTGCTATATATTTTGACAGCGGTAAGAAACCTAACACAAGGAAATCAGACCTATCTAGGTGGAATACTTTCTCCTTGTGGAAACTTAATGAAGACCAGACTCCAATTCTGCTCAGGTGTCACTGGTTCTCTTTTATATCCTACCTCAACAAAACAGGCTAGTTCTGTGCCTTATTACAAGTGCATGCTTTGCCCATTTTAGTGTGCCTGCTAGTTAACCTACTTCCCTATTCCCACGTGTCAGTTGAGCATTTCCTTAATGGGGTGTTACATTTGAAACCACCAAAAAAGGAAATCATTCTACCATGATTATTGTGTTATAGCTTGGAAAAGTTCACTCTGCTCCATTTCAAGCCATCTGTTTCAGTAATGTCAAAAGTTCTGTTTCAGAAAGCTGCATTGTGGGTGACAGTAAACTATGCTAGAATAATTACATAGCTATAGAATGTCTCATGTAAGTAGCCTTTTCTAATCCTTTAAAAGGCTAGAGTCACCCTGCAGGCTAACCTGTCCACGCATATTCATTTTCCTAACCCCCCCCCCCCCAAAATGAGGTAGAAAGAATCCCATGTCCACTAAATGTGCACAGGCAGCTGAGATTTTATTCGGACAGGACAAAGGACATTAGAAAGTCTTATCAGCCCTCCATCTGTTTTACTTAAGACACAGAAAGTAAACCAATTAGCAAACAGACTGTATCAAAATGGATATCACATTGTATTTGCTGCTTTTACTCTCATTTTAAGACAATCCCATAACTCGGCACATAAAAATCCACTACCAAACATTAGTGGACCGGAGTTCCGCTGTGGCGATCACTAACCCTTACAGATAAGCCGAAAGACACAACAACTCTCATTTTAAGACAGTTCCAGGCTTTGTTAGAACCCATTCTCCAAAGTCCACTGCAGTTACCACTGCCTTATTGAGAAGGGTTAGAGCACAGTCTGTCTGTTTTGGAGGCAGCTACTTGGTCTTCTGTGTATACTTTTTCCAAACATTATAATCTGAGCAGTGCTTCCAGGGTCAGGGCAGGCTTTGCCATGGCCATTCTGCAGGGTTTGGTGTCCCCTGCCTTCTCCAAGGTCCAAACATCTTCTAGTGTGTAAACTGTGGGAGCCTTCTCAGCAGTCAGTAGTGCAGTGGTGAATATAACTGTTGATATAGTACAGTTATGTTATGAACTTAGAATAATTGTAGATGTTCTCCACAGCTCTAACCTACCCCTTGATGGTGATGAGAGAAACCTCATTACCACAGCACTTCTTGTGACCTTCACAGATGTGTGTGTGTGTCCCACAAGATCAAAAGGACTACCACCACCACTGGCATGGGAGCACCAAACCCATGTTCCCTGGCCTACTGTGCAAACCTCAGTTTGCAGAAAAACAGTCTTGCTGGTTGAGTACCACCAGTCCTTATCCTGTGATGGCTGAAATGGAGTAAGCTGCTCATTGTTTCCCTCCTGTTCTGGCTCTTCAAGTGCCTGAGCTGCTATTTAACCTTGGATTACCTGGGTTATAGGTAGGGCTTTCTCCCTTTGGGTCATAGAGCCAGGCCTTACTTCATGCGCATTCCACTAATATTTTTTTTAAAACACCTTTATTGAATTATCACTTGTGGCATACGCACATTTATATTTCAAACTGTGTTAACTTAACAAACATTATGCTTCACATATATCGATATGTCATATAACCTAAGCAGCATTACAAAAAATATTCAGTTCCTGCCCCCTTTTTTTAAATAAGAAACATAGCATTTTCTCAAACACTGTTGGCAAACGCTGGAACCTTCTACCAACAGACCTAACTCTAATACCATCCCTTTCTCTCTTTAAACTAAGACTCAAACTTCACCTAAAATCACACTGGTTGTGCCCCTGCACAAACCCTGACTAATTGCTTCCTCTTTCACTTCTATCTTCCTACTCCCTAGGGTCCACTTTCCCCCCCTTATGTATATTACTGATCTCCTTTTTTTATTGCTCTCTGACTTTTCCTTTCTTCAACCTACTTCCTCTTCAACCTTCCTATAATTCTCCTGTATACAAAGGTTTGCATATAATTACAATGTTTACAAGTATATTATACCTTTTTTTAACAAACTACCCTTAAACAATTTTCATTATGCCACACTTACTAAGAGTAGTTCATCCTCAAAAAAAAAAAAATTTTTGATCAATTTATTTTTTTCCCTCTATATTCTTATTTGGTTTCAATGTTTTTATGTTACAATTACTACTGTTTATAATTGTTAATGTAATTCCACTATTAATCTTTAATGTTTATAATGTTTGTCTGGAGCTTTTCTCCCCGGGCCTCTACTGAAAATGGACATGTATCCAGTTAGACTAGCCCGGTCAACAAATGTAAAATAAAATAAAATAAAAAATAAATAAATAAATATTTATTAAACCATCGCTTACGACATAAGCAGTCATGCATTTATATAAATGACAACAAACCACACCGACACAATCCTAGTTGCAAGCATTTTACATCATAAACCATACTAACATGCTCCCAGTTGCAAACATTATACATCACTTATAATCTACCAGTCATTTTCAGTCAAACATTACATAGCTCATTTAAGTCCTGGCTTCTTTTAAACCTCATTCCTCCCCTGTATGTATTGTTCCCACAATTCCCATTTTTCGTATTTAATTTGCTCCCACCTTTTTCTAAAGATGTCAGTTTCAGTTGTTTTATCACGGTTACTGTATTCACTACTTCTAATGTAGTTGGCTTCGATTTTGATTTCCATTTTCTAATAACTGCTTTTTTGGCAGCCACCATAATTAGAGACAGCAAGCCCTTATGTCTAGGCAATTCCGATTCTGTATCATAGCTCAGAAAAATAATCTCCCTCGTCACACCAATCTGCCCACCTAATGTATCCAGCAGTGCATCCCGCAGAGAATCCTTAGTCTGCCAACTCACTGCATTCCCAGTAAATATGTTCCCAATTACCTCTTTCTTCCCCGTCACACCTCAAACATTTGCTATCTACCTGAGGAAAAATTCTCTGGAGTCTACTTGGGGTATAAAAATATCTATGTAAACATTTCCAAACAAAAATCTTAAATCTTCTAGATTTTGTTGCATATGTGGGAGACATACATATATCCTCCCACTGTTGCTTTGTAAATTGCTTATCCAATCTCTTCCCAATCCTTTGTAACCTCCTCTGATTGACTTTTATAGTTATGCAATATTCCACTAATATTCTTGATCATGTTTTCCATATGCTTATTAAATGATTGACTTTATTTCCATCAGGACTTGATGTGCAACTTGCTAGCTTACCTTTTGTGAGAGTATTCACTGGTTTGTTGTCCTGAGGCCTTAATTTTGTATTGGAGACAATGTCACAATCTTCTCAAATCTCATTATTCTGCTTCTTTGAAGTCTTGTATTGGAAAACTGTAGTCCCCTTTTTTTTTTTTTTTTAACTTTACCTTGTCTATAACGGTTTCATTATTGCAAGCTTTTTGTTTATTGGTAAGAATAGACTACAAAGGCCCTTTTCAGTTATAACCATTTGTAGTATGTGTCAGAAATACTCGTAAAACTGGTTAGATAAACAGATAAGTTATATTCAGCTTAACTAGAAGAATTAATGCTTTTTGTTTTGTGCTGCTTGCTAATTGTTAATTTTTTGTGACTTGGCTTGCCCATCTTTACTGTCATTCAGGCAGTCATTGAGGACTTTTCTACTTAAGCCATACCTTCCATTCTCTTTGTGGTGGCTGATGTGCACTTTGCAATGCTAGCCCTTTGATAGACACATGCTTCTAATTCTGGTTACAAATTTATATACTTCCTGGTAAAGCCTGCATGCCCAATCCTTGCACAAGGTTAATTTATTGTGGTTTATATGAAGTGGGAAAGTTTAATATGCAATGGAAGACTGTCCTGCTTCACATGGATGAGCAGGCATTTGCCACCCCCTTGACAGTTCTTGTATTGCCTGGGCCCCTGTTTGAACCCAGGTAGTCTGGCTTTTGTAGTTGAGTTTTCATCTCTGTACACCACAGAGACTGTTCGATTTGACTGTAATGTGCCATATTTGCTGATGGTTTTACCCTGAAATTAATTGGGTAATCATAGAGATAAATGGAAGCCAGCATTTATTCCAATGACAAAGATTGACTTTAAAATGTCAAGTAATAGGGAATCCAAAAATATTTCATTAGTTATAGCAGAATTGTTTTAGGGTAGTAGACTTCAGTATAGGCTGGATGATTCACATTGACATCACTTTGGGAAAAAAAAGATTAACTTTAGCTGTGTTGGTTGAAAATTAAACCATTGTATTTTATTGTTAAAGATGAAGCTATGTGCTTTGTAGCTACCTGTCAAGACTCTTAAGACCTTGTGAAATAGTGGGTTGTCTGGTGTTCCCTAATAATAGTCATTCTTCTGTTCAATGGAATTGTCTTTCTGCTTTTGTGTGTTTTTTTACATGTTTTCTTGGTGATAATTGTGTTCCTTCCAGGCTATATTTCTTTTGCTGAGTTTGTATTTTCTCGTGTTGTTTCTAGTTGTAACTGTCATTTTCAGGTCATATATAAGCCAAGGTGCTAGATTTACCTACTTTGTTTTGCTCTTGCGTCACTTTTCCTTTAATTACAGAGAGATATTAGAGACCAATTCTAGAGGAGTGTTGCATTGGATTGAGAATTGACAGAGGTCTAGTTAGGGCTGGCCAATGTAGCTGGAAGGGAAGACAAGTTTGTAAATATGTTAAAGACACTGACTTTCCAGGGATTTAATTAGTTTTGCTAAGGAAATGAATTGTGATTATACGGTGAACACTAAAGGTAGGGTTGGTAGACAGTATTTATACTGAATCTGTATGAGTGAATTTGTACAATCCCAGTCAGTGGTGATGCGTTTCCCTAACAATGGGTTTGTAACATGTTATGCAGAGGGATTATCATCAAACATCTAATATGTAATTTTTTTTAGTCTTTGCTGCTTATCCAGAATTAAACCAATACGTTTGATTAGTACTTAAGTAGCGTCCATTAGCATTAACACCATGTCACAGTGTGACTTTGACAACCTAGGATTAATCAGTGACTTATACACTGGGGGGAGGTAGCAGGGATTGTGGAAATGAATGACAATATGGTTGTCAATGTTTTTGAGTTGTGCAGCGTGTGACATTTTTATGTATGCATGAGAATTTGAAGGTCAAAAGGCACCAACAGCCAGTTCAAAGGAGTGGACTTCATTTTTTTAACCAAAATAAAAGCTCTCTCTTGTAGAATTGAATTTTCCATTGTTTCATGTATTTTTCCAAACCACAACTGGCTTCTGTAAAGAGGGACATGTTATAACTCTCGTTGACAGTGGCTCACCCTTCCTCTCAGGAAGGATGGCAGCCTGGCCGGTAGCATTTCTGATAACCATATGTCATGACAAAAACAGCATGTAATGAAGTACAGTGATTCTCTGTAGCCAGGATTTGATGTGTGCAGGGAAACACACATGTATTTTTACCAGCAATTTGGGACAGCTCATCTTTGGTTCCTGAGGGTTGAATGGGATGAGGCAGGGCACAGCAGAATCTCTTAATGTCTGCTTGGATAATAATCCCTCCTGGTGGGGAAGGTATGTTTCAGATGGTTGGTGGACATGGTAGACAAAATAATAAGAAAAAGGTTTCTATTAGCTATTATGATACCCTTTAGTGCAGGCAGGCATAACGGAGTGCATGACTGTAACAGCAAGTTTGATTTGCTTAGTGATTTTGGACTCGAGTCAATAATTTTGGTCCAGTGTATGGTAAGTTTGATAAAGTTATTAGTAGGGCACACGAAATATTTCTGGAAATGAGTAGACCTCCTTCCATCCCTCTTCCAGTCTAACTTCAGATTCTTGACTTAAAAAAAAAAATACTATTAATAACGGGAAAGTGACAATCTGATGTTGTCAATCTTCACCAAATCCTTGACAGTGGGTGTGGTTCTGCACCTCTGAACCGAATTGGCCACATCTTCCATTTCACTCTGTCCAAACACTCGAGCCAGGCACTACCCATAATGCTCCTCTCTGAAGTCTCCTCAGATCTCATTTGCCGCTTTGCAGACCAGATGCATTAATTTCCTTCTCTCGAGCCTTAACTATAACAGTGAGTTATTTTCTAATTTTCTTGCACTAGTTTTTTGCCTTTCAAAAAAAAAAATCCTTGTCTAATTCCTCTTTCACAATGTACCCACTCATCTTATCCCTAATGAAGCTGTTTATTCTTCCTTTTACCCTCTCCTACTGTTGGTGGAATTTAAGTACCATTGCTGGCACTTTTTTTCTATTTATTTCTTACTTTATTACCTTTCTAGGTACTCTAAAATACCATTGTTGGTATCTCTTGTCTTTATTTATTTTAAAAAAAATCCTTTCCTTTCCCCTTTTCTCTTGTCTCGTGACTGTTTGACAGTTGCTTACAACTGTTATAATGGCTGATCAACAAAAGCAACAACCTTCCCCTGCTAAACCTGTCAAAGGCATCTAAGGATTTAAAAGGTGCCAGAAATATGAGGGGCAAGATGCCTAATTCTGACTGGAACACCTTATGTGTATATTGCCTGGGAAAGATTCACTTGCAGGAAGATTGTTGAATTTGTCACAAGTTTCCTACGCGAACACTGACTGAAAGAAAAAACAAATGAATATTGAAGGGATTCCTTAAATCATGATTTGGCGAGTCTTTATCTGAGTCCAGGGTTGAAGCTACCATTTGTTCCTCATCTTCTTCATCTGTTTCGAAGAAAAGGCCTTCTTCAATTCCAAGGTCCTAGGAACCATTGAAGAAAATGCCTACGTTCTCCTCGGTACCGAAGAGTTCCTCAGCACTGGTGGATTTATTTGGTTCCAGACCTAGGCTTCTTTCGGAACGAAAACAGCTTCTTTAGTGCCGAAACTGTTACAGCTGCAAGGACTAAATACTCTCCGTCCATTGACCCCTTTAAAAACAGGCCACCAAGCCCCTTTTTGGAAGTGAGACCCCCCTAAATCTCCTTCCTCATCTTCTATTCATTCAACTAAAAGTCATTTTGAGGCTGATATATTGAGACTGGTGGATCAGCTTCTGACAGCCAAGGGATTATCCCTTGTTCCTAGCCTGCTGGCCTTGGATTTAGCCTTGCTATAACTCCTCCATACCCTCCTCCTCGAACTCCTGTCGAGATCTTGGAGCCTTCAGTTCCAACTCTCCCAGTGTTGACTGTCTCTCTTCCAGTAAATTCCTCTTCTCGGGTTCTGAGAGTTGTCTTGAATTCCTCCAAGCCTTCGGCACTGGAGATCTTCTGGGGTCATGACTCTCTGATCAGGTCCGAGGGGCTTGGATTGATTTTGTTTCCTTCAAAACCATCCATGTCCCTTGGTGCCTCAGCCTTTGTATGATCGACCTGGGCTTCTGTTTCAGAGGCTGCCTCCTGAGTGCGGAGTGTGACCCTGGTTCCGAAGGAGTCTATTTCAGTTTCCGGGCTCCCATTCCTGTATGGGGGGGCAGTCTTTAGGATAATGGAGAAGACATTGTCCATTGGGGACTCTCAGTCTTTGCCGTCCCTGTTGGGACAGATTTCTGCTTCCCCTCAGCCTGAGCTGCCATTGGTCTCATCCCTGGGACAGAGGGCACAGAAGTCCAAGGTGATTCCCACTTTAGTGGTCTCCTCTTCGGATACTTCCCTGGATCCTCTCCCTGAGGAAGTCTCTGTGAAGAGTAAGTGTTAGAGGAAGCACTTGGACTCCCCGAAAGAGTTCTTCACTGAAGATACTGATTTTGATGCAGGGGAATGTTCCCCCCAGGTCGCCCCCTGATGATGATTCCTTCATGGACATCCTAGAACTCCTGAAACAGAGGGGTGGTTGGTCCTCTATTCAACTTTCCTCAGAGGAATCAGCATTCCTGGATGCGCTTTTGTGACTTTGTAGCACCATTTAAAATGTCATTTGGCAGTGCTCCCTTTGACGGATCTACCCTTTTTGGTCCCAAGGTAAAAGACACTCTAGCTAAATGGGAGAAAGATGGCAAGACCCTGTCTGCCATAGGCATACGTTTCTCCACTCCTCAGAGGCCGTATTCTAGCAACCAAAGAAGTGGGAGACTATGATTTAAAAAAATCCAAAGGGCCTTTCTGAGACTCACAAGGCTAGACTTCCCCCAGGGCAGAAGGGAAAGCAGTTTAAAACGCCACCCTAGGGGCAGAAATGGACCGCAAAATCAGGGGTCCAGAGAATCTTTCTCTGGAACTTCCCATCAGCATCCCTGAATATGGTCCTAATTGTCTTCCTCTGGAGGCAGTCAGGGGGTGTTTATCCCTGTATCAACCTGCCTGGCAATTGATAACTTCGGACATATGGGTGCAGGGAATAATATCTAGAGGTTACAAAATTCTACTTGTTATGAGTCCAACACCCCAGAAAAGACTCCCATATGTTCCGTCCTATCAAAGGGAAGTAGCAGTCTTTGAAATTCAAAAATGCTAGATAAGAGTCATCCAAACAGTCCCACCAGACCAAACAGGATCTGGAGTTTACTCAAGATTCTTTTTAGTGCCCAAAAAAAAAAAAAAAAAAAAAAAAAAACAGGGGACTCTATATCCATTTTGGATCACAGACAGTTCAACAAGGCAGTCCAGCAAACCAAATTCCGGATGGTCTTTTGTTCAATCGATACTTCCTTTCTTGGAAAAAGACAACTGGATGTGCTGTATAGACCTCCAAAACAGTTATTACCACATAAAAATGGAAAAAAGCTCCAGGTGGTTTCTGTGCTTCCAGCTAGGAGCAGTTATTTCCAGTTCAGAGCATTGCCCTTTGGTCTCACCACAGCCCCCAGGGTGTTCACCAAATCCATGGCAGTGGTTGCAGCCCACCTCAGACTGCAAGGTTTTCGAGTCTTTCCGTATCTCTACGACTGGCTCCTCACCATTCCCACCAGGCATCTTTTAGAACAAGCAAGAGGCAACACCATAAATCTTTGTACATCTCTAGGCATAACAATAAACTTCGAAAAGTCCAGCCTTCAGCCTTCTCGACAGCTGGATTTCATCGGAGCTCATTTAGACACTGTTTCAAGTATTGCATCTCTCCCTCCAGAAAGACTTGAACGCATTAGATTCCAAGTCAGACAAATTCTTCAGAACAACAGGGTTCCAACGAAACTTGTTCTTCAAACATTAGGCTCCCTGGCTGCATCAATCACTCTAGTTGCTCTGGCAAGGTTTCATAAACGAATCCTGTAGTGGTTACTAGCTTCACAATGGTCTGTAATACACCAACCAGTGTCTCCTCTAATTTTGTTCACCAACTGTTGCAAACAGGATCTCACATGGTGGCTACACTCTGACTAGATTCTGTTAGTTTTTCCTCAGCCCCAAGCCATAGTGACCATGGATGTTTTCCGGATTGGGGGGGCGGGTATCTGGGAAGGACAGTCCAAGACACGTGGTCCCAACTGGAGGCCAACTTCTGGAAATGAGGACTGTGCGGTTAGTGTTGCAAGCATTCCAAGATACCCTTCCTTGCAGGACAGTAGCGATTCAGACAGACATGTCTGTAGTCTGGTATATAACCAAACAAGGGGGAACCAAATCTTACCCACTCTGTCGAGAAGCACTCAGAGTTTGGCAATGGGCGATTTCTTCCAACCGCTTTCTGACAGCAAACATTCCAGGAAGTTCTAACGTGATAGCGGACAAGTTGAGCAGAATGATTCTCTTGTCTCATGAGTGGTCTCTCAATCCTTTAGTGGCAAACAAGATTTTTCACCATTGGGGTCAACCTTGCTGTGACCTTTTTGCCTCTCCCATGAACAATAAATGCAGAAGTTACTTTACCCTAATCCCTCCTCCGGGGGGGGAGAATCACCCAGAGACACACTTCTCCACGATTGGCCCCCTGTTCTGCTGTATGCCTTTCCCCTGACTCCTGTCATATTGCAATTCCTAAAGAAAGCCAAAAGGACAGAGAATTCAATAATCCTCATTGCCCCCTTCTGGACTCGACAAGTTTGGATTCCCTTCCTTTGGACTCATTTAATACAGAAACCATGGATTTTGGACCCAGCTCTAGATTTGCTAACTCACCCACAGGACATGGTTCATCTGAATCTCTACCATCTCAAGCTCAGTGTGTGGCTTCTCCAATTCCTATGATCGCCAGGCATCCTTTACTCTCCTCTTCTCTCCTCTCCAACAAATAATTATTGCACATCACAAACCTTCAACTAGAAAAGTGTATCAAAGCAAATGGGAAAAATTTGCTAGATGGGTCTTGAACAAAGGACTAGACCCTTATACCAGTCCCACCCATGAAGTTCTAGATTTTCTAACTACACACTTCCAATCTGGTTCCTCTACATCCACAATTAAAGTCCATCTAGCATCAATTTGAAATTTTCATTCAGGCCTGAATGGCTCTTCTCTAATGTCTCACAAGCTTTGTAAAGCTTTCTTAAAAGGACTCATGATACTTAAACCTCCATTTAAAGAACCAGCTCCCCCTTGGGATCTCACTGTTGTTCTTCAGGCCAATACTAAGACCCCTTTTGAACCATCAGTATTGTGTGACTTGAAATATTTGTTCTGGAAGACTTTATTCTTGGTGGCTATTAGTTCTGCAAGAAGAGTATCTGAGTTTCAGGCCCTATCCTGCAAATCACCCCACTTGATTTTTCATAAAGATAGAGTTGTACTCAGAACGAATCCATTGTTTTTACCAAATGTAGTATCCGAAACCAACATTAATCAATTTCAGCAATTACCAGTATTTCTCCCTAATTTTTCTAACAAAGGGGTATATACCCTTCATTTGCTTGATGTACATAGACAACTACATTTATATCTTCACAGGACAAAGTATTTTAGAAAATCAGATCAGCTATTTGTAGCAGTCGCTTCCCTCCATATGGGTAATCCAGTTGCTAAGGTTACTTTAGCTAAGTGGCTCAGAGACTACATTACGTTTATCACATTTATTTATCACTCTAAAGGTCTCCAATTTCTCAAACCCGTTCAAGCCCATTCAACAAGAGCTGTGGCAACATGAGCAGTTTTTCATGCCAGAGCTTTTCTAGACAACATCTGTGCATCATACCTTTATCACTCATTACAAACTAGATTAGGTCTTGAGGGATCGAGCATCCTTTGGCTCTGTGGTGCTTAGTAATATTCTTCTGTGAGACCTCCCAAGACTAAAGTAGCTAGAGATTCTGTTTCATTGTCGAGGACTGGGTGAAAATTGGCAACATCAGATATAGAAGTTATGTCTTACCATAACGTTCCATCTGTGTTGTCGATCACCACCAATCCTTGACATCCCCACCCTCCTTCCCCCATCCTAAGACTCTTAGAAGACTGGATTAGTCCTTAGCTAGTTTCCTTTTAAGGACTCGTATATGGCCTCGGTCAGTATTATCTTTAGTTAACCATTTTTTTTTCTCTACCTTTCTGTCTACTAATTTCTTGAGCAAAGTCAATCTGAGCTAACTTCAGAGAGGAGCATTATGGGTAGTGCCTGGCTCAAGAGTTTGGAGAGCGTTTGCTGGAAGATATGGCCAAGTTGGTTCCGAGGTTCAGAATGAACCCACTGTCAAGGATTGGTGAAGATCGACAATACAGATGGAACGTTATGGTAAGACATAACTACTTCTTATGACATTTTTAGCCAGGTTTCTCTTATGCTAGTAATATCTAGAGAAAGCATCTCTATCTGGGCTTCATTTTTCTCAGATTTATTTCTAATGCTGGCTGCATTTGCAAGAGAGACTTGGGCTACATGTCTCCAAAGAGGTTATGACAGTAAATAGTAAGAACAGATAGCAAGTGAAGCTGATGTTACTAGAGGTGACAGAACTTGCAGAATTGTGTAGTGAGTGATGGTTAATGTACTCATAATGCAAAATTTTAACTGGTGAATGTTAAGTTCTGCTGTAAGCTGCAATAAAGTGAAACTGATAATTAGTGTACAAAGATGTTAGCGGAAAATTGTGAAAGCCTTTATAATGCTAGCTGAGGATGTTGGTGTAATTGGTGGGGCATTTATTAATGCCTAATTAACACTAGAGTGTGTGTGTAAACCAGGCACTGTTGCTGAGGGTTTGGCTGTTGCAGTGTGGGAAAAACAGACCCCACACCCTCCTAACATAAGCAGTCAAGCCCGACGGTAGTAGGACTGTGTTTACTTGCCACTGTGTCCTTTTGGCAGTCAGTGGATTGGTCATTGTATACAGGAAGCCTCGTATACCTCTCAGACCATGTACTGAAAAGGTATTACCTTTCAGTTTGCAAGTGTTAACTGTACAAAAGTAAGAAAGACAAAAAGTCTAAATGACTGTATAGCAGTAAACTTCAGGCAGCACTACATTCTGACTTGAAGTACACCAGGAAATGAATATCCTTTATATTCCTATTCAGAATAGCTTATGCCTTTGAAGTATAGTCACACTAAAACAATGGTGTACTTACACCTGTGCCTTTGCTAGTTATTAAATTATTGAAAAAAGCAACAGTATTCGTACAGAAATGTAGCGTGCATGTATATGAGGGTATGTAAAACTGACAAATACAGCATCTCAGTTGCCACAAGAAAAAAACAGACTCCCCATAATAATATACATATAGCAAGCTTGCTGAAAAGAAAGGTAGGCTTTCTGACTTGTGTAAAGTGGGAAATTCTCTAGAATTGTTCTCCACGCAGCTGCAGGAAGTTGAAATGTTTTCAGATGTACAAAACAAGAGCAAAAACCCAGTTTAGCTGCTGTCCCATCTTTTAGCATTTGCCATAATTGTTCTCTTTGGTTGTCAGTTTAAACATAGTGATTGGAAACACATGTGTGCATCTTATGTGCTGAGTGCAACGGTTAGTCTGCCTTATGCATAGCCTGAAGTCATGAGATTCAAATTCCTTTTTTGTCTTCATCTGTGTATTTGTCTTCATCTGCGTACTCCATGTGACTGTTTGTTTCATTTTATGAATGTTAGAAGATAACATTTGGCTTACAGAACAGAAATATGGAAAGCCACCAACCTTTTGTTTCTTTTGTATCTTCAATGTGGGACACCAGTGGGCATAACATTTGATATTTAGTTATTTAGTGTTTTACAGCTGTGTAAGCAAGTCAGTGTTAAGAACCTCTCTCAGCTTATTTCATTGATGTTTTTGCTCTCTGGCTTTCTTCTGGGAGGAATTCTCTGGCTCCTGGTTGCAAACCAGTGACTTAGTGGCTCTCAACCTTTGCCGCACACTCTAGATTGGATTGCATTCTTGAGGCTAAAGTGCTTTAACTTCACCCTAGTCACGTTACTTTGGACCTTCTGCTAGCCTTTGGATTCATAATTTTGTATTCTGCCTCAGCAAGAAAAAGTCTGTGATAAGAATGATAATGATGAAATTACCATTGTGCAAAGCACTTTCTGTAACGGCTGATGATGTAATCATCCTTGTTTTCAGAGTTCATTTACCCCCATGGTATCTAACTTGAAAAATTCTAGTGGAGCTCTGAAGACGTAAGACAGTAGTAGTAAAAGTAGTGTGTTATGACTCAGAACCTTTTAGGCAAGGCTCAAATTCTAAACCTACCACCCTAGAACACCAAAAAGGAAAAAAAACTAAGGGTAATGCTGCTCAATGCCAGAAGTCTCAATCTCAAGATGCACGCAGTCGAGGCCCTTCTCAATATGGAGAACATCGATGTCTGTGCTGTGACAGAAACCTGGTTCAAGGCTCCTGAGAGCACCCCAGCACTAACAGGTTTCACCTCATATCATGCGTTCCGGCCCCAAAATCCGGACAACACCAAGAAAGGAGGGGGGGGTGTCCATATTCATAAAGGACACCCACACCTCAAGGTTGGTGGCAACGCACGATGCATCGGAGACCATCCAGGTGCAATTAACCATAGGCAAGACTGCTCTGCAATTTGTAGCATGTTACAGGCCACCCTCTCAAACTCAGGAACCTCACATGGCCTTCCTGAAAACATTGGAGGATAAATGTATCTCCAAACACCATCATACTAGGTGACTTCAACTACCCTAATATAGACTGGGAACACTACTCAAGCCCGAACACTCTAACCCAAAGATTCCTGGAGTTCATAAACTCAAATGCCATGGAACAACTAGTCACCATCCCCACAAGAGGAGAAAACATACTTGATCTCATCATCACGAACATGGGATCAAAATGTTCAACACCGAAGTATACCCCTCACTGGTGAGATCAGATCATAAACTAATCTCGCTGGAGGTCCTCATCCTGCCCCCACCTGAAACAAAAAGACCACAGTGAAAAACTTCTCAAAAGCCGATTTCACACTTCTAAAAACTAGTGTGGTCTCCTTTAAGGCCCCTGAGCCAGTGGTAAACATTACTCAAACCGCTGAATCACTTACAAATGCCTTCTACCAGCACCTACAGGACTGCATGGATCAGGCAATCCCAAACAAAACTAAGACTCTCTGTACCAAAGGCAAGCGTCCAGTCTGGTGGACCCCAGCCATAAACAAGCTCTACAACAAAAGGAGGAAGCTACTACAAGATAGAGCAAAATCCTTGAAAGGTAAGACACCTTTGATCATTATAAGTAAAAAACTAAGAGCTCTCATAAAATCATCCAAGGCAAATTTTGAGAGAAAAATCGCCAAGGACTCTAAAGAGAATCATAAGGCCTTCTTTAGCTATGTTAGAAACCTAGGAGGAAACTCCCAGATATGCTCAGAATTAGTTCAAAATGATGTGAAAATTACTGAACCTACACACATTGCCAACATACTGGCTGACAGGTTCAGTGCAAACTTCTCCCCCCCCTCCCCCCCAAAAGGAGAGATATATATTCCAGAGGATTGTAGCCACCCAAACATCTCCAACGCCCAGGTGAGAACTGCCCTCACTAAGGCAAAAAACACAGCATCCATGGGACCGGATGGTGTCCCCGGCTGTGTGCTTCATGAACTCAACGAGGAATTAAACCCACAGTTAGGACAGCTGTTTAATCTTAGCCTCACCTCAGGATACGCACCCAAGGAGTGGCGACGGCGACTGTGGTCCCACTTCATAAGGGCGGTGCCTCCACAGACCCTGGAAATTACCGCCCATTAGCTTGACAAGCCTTATCTGCAAAGCCATGTAGAGGATCATAATGGAACTCATAAATAAAGACATAGGGAACTTGCAGACTTTGGATCCAACCCAGTTTGGCTTTGTCAAAGGCAGATCCTGCCTCTTAAACTTGGTTGACTTTTTCGAGACAGTCACCAAGGCCATTGATGAGGGAAACGCAGTCCATACAGCCTACCTCGACCTGGCAAAGGCCTTCGACACAATACCCCACTCAGGTATCATCGAAAAACTCATCAGCTTGAATGTAAACCCATACATCACAAGATGGGTTGCAAACTGGCTAAGTGACAGAACCCACAGGGTCAGAGTTGCTGGAGCCATGTCAGACTCAAAGCCTGTCACAAGTGGTGTCCCACAGGGCTCAGTCCTGGGTCCACTCTTGTTCGGCATCTACTTTTCTGAAGTACAAGCAAACACAGGAGGGTTATGGCTGACAAAGTTTGCAGATGACTGCAAACTGGGCCATAGTCGAAAACACATCTGACACAGATATCTTCCAGAAGGGCCTCAAAGAAACGGATAACTGGTGCCAGAGCCATGGCCTGAAGTTAAACGCCAAAAAATGCATAGTCATACCCTTCGGGAAAAACAAGGTTACCCCTAGCTACCATATAGGTGGCAATCCACTGAGCACAGAAAAAGTCATCAGAGATCTGGGGACCCAGGTTGACAGTAGCCTTTCGTTTGACACTCATGTTGCTAAAGTAGTTAGGAAAACCTTCTATATCACCCACCTGATCATGAAGGGATTCACATCTAGATCAAGGGAGGTCATCGTCCCCCTGTACTCATCACTCATTAGACCTATGATTGAGTACAATGCCCGTTCGAATGTATCTGACCAGACACCTGCTGCAGCTTGAAAGGCCCCAAAAGTTCCTCACCAAAAGGATAAAGGGTCTCAAAAATATGTCTTATGCTGCCCGACTGAAAGAACTCCAGCTCTATTCAGTCTCATACCGCTTGCTCAGAGGTGACCTGTGCCTGACATATAAGGCCATGTCAAACCCAGATTTGATGAATATGCTTCACCTCAAAAATCTAGACCCCTCAGAACCACAAGGGCGGAGACTTAAACCTTGACACGGTTATAAATAGAACGTGCTGGAGGGACAGATTCATCACCCAGAGACTCCCTATGCTGTGGAACAAAATCCCGGTACATGTGAGGCAGAGCACCTCTCTGGCCTTGTTCAAGAGGAATCTTGACCAATGGATGGGAGATTGCAGATATACCCCAGGGATTACTTCAGTGTCACTGCTTGACAGAGGCACAGCAAAATGATAGGCATAGTTTTTATTCAAACTAAAGGGGTGGCGAAAGCCACATAACTATGGGCTAGGCTTATAAATGCCCTTGGGCAGATAGCCTAGTATGAACCTATGAACCTATGAATTTCTTTTAGCTGTAGCTTTGCAGAGTGGTGGAGTTAAAATGAGATGAGGAAACTCAGAACTAAATGTATTTTACAGTAGAATGCTCGCTGTTTGCAATGTGGGCTATTATTCCTCTAACTAGGGTAATTCTTCAGTAGCCAATATACTACACTCCTACATCTGTTGTTTTTACTCCTTACTTAAATGTCTCAAATGGGGCATTCACAACTGGGGGCACTATAGAGGTATCAAACTCCTGTCACACCTCATGAAAGTTTTGGACAGGGTGATTGATAAAGGAATTCACAGAGTAGTATAAAGCAAGATAAGAGATGAGCAGTTTAGATTCACATCAGGATGCAGCACAACTGACCTGATATTTGCAGCGAGATAGAAAGAGGGGTAAATGAGGAGTCCATCTGGACCTTCCTTGACTTGGGGAAAGCATATGACAAGGTCTCAGTAAAGCTAATTTGAGGAGTCCTGTGATGGCTTGAAATCCTGGAAACTTTGGTAGAATTAATACAGGCTGGGTACAAGGACCCAGTGATACAAGTTTAAACATGGTTTAGAGTCTTAGAGGGGTTCCTGGTAGGTGGGAAGTGCACCAGGGCTCAGTTCTCAATTCACTGCTATTCATACTGGTGATGGTCTACATTAGCAAACGGACGAGGGGGTACAAATCAGAAAAGATGATGTATACATAAGATGCTGTATTACACAAGGTTGGAGGTTGGCATAATGGATGAGATGTTTACATTGTAGACACAAGGTGCAAGGTATGATTCTTGGGGTTGGGAAGTTTGGCTAGACTTAAAATGGATCACAAGGGCAACTAGCCTAGTACTAGTGTAAGAACATATAGACTCTGAAAAGGAACTTCAGCGAATGATAGGGAGATGGAAGGCAAAACTGAAGGCACATGCTGTGAAACTGTTTACAGACAAGACTGAGAGAATATAAGAAGAAGCTGAAAATTGAGACAGAAGGGAAAATAGTGGAACATGTCACTGGCTTCGGGTATCTGAGAGGGGTACTTGAGGAGGTTAAAGCTAGAATTTGGAGAGTCTTCAGCCAGCTGCCACAGTGTGTCAGGGTGGTTTGTGACAGAAGAATGCGAAAAAAGCTGAAAAGTAAGGTCTACAAAATAGTGTGCAGTCAGTACTTTTGTATGGTACAGAAACCTGGGCAATGAAGGCAGAGAAGTTGAGGAAGCTGGAGATGATGGAGCTGTGCCTCACATGGGGATGGTATGATGCATACTATGGGACAGATGATGATAGCATCATTGCAGAAGCCAAAGTTGCTCCAATTGCAAAGAAGGTCAAAGAGGCCAGATTATAGTGGTTTGGCCACATGTGCAGGATAGCGGAAGACTTGTTGAGGATTTGGGGGAGAGAGGAAGAAAGCAAGAGAAAATGAGGACCTAGCAAAGACATGAGTAGATTGCACAAGAGACAACCTGCTTTAGTGAGCCATGACTATTAACGAAGGTAGGAGAGTAGCACTAAATTGACAGAGAGGTGGCATCAGTTGATGCAGTACTCTGATCCCTTGTAGAAATTGGGGAAAAATGGGGTTGATTATGATTAAATGTTTCGTGATTTTACCTTTTTTGAAGTGTGGATCCTTTGGTGGGTGGTGTAAATTGTAAGTGAAGACATTTTACTTTAGTCTTATGTAGCCATCTGCACAGAAGCAGGTATGAGTGGAAAGATAAATGCTAGAACTAGCTCATTCTCACAGCTACAACTTTTAACTGCTGAAGGCTGTCTTGATTCTACACTCAGTTTCAGTTAGCAATGTGTACACATATACTGCTTTGTCTTTAACTGTTATATAGACTGCATTTCTCTAGCTTACAATTACTGTATCACACTGTTCTCACTATTAACTCATGCGGCCATTTTTTGTCACTAACTGTGCCATTTTTTGTTAAATTTGTTAATTTATTTGTTAATTATTGTTATATAACTGATTTCTTTTACTGACTTGCTTTGTACATTGTTGATTGATACGTGTTCAATTTGATTGATTAATACTATTTGTATGTATGGAGCTTTTCTCCCCAGACCTCTGCTGAAAATGAGTCTCATGCCCAGTCGGACATTACCCGGTAAACAAACAAAATAAATAATTTAAAACTCCTGTAACTGGCAGAGTTGGACCAGGATTGGAGTTCCAGCTGCTGTTTCTGTCATACTTTGAAATATTAACGTTGACCTAATTTCTCATTTGGGTTTGTAGTGCCCTCCAAAGGGGGGGGGGGTGCTTTTATTATTCACAGCAGCCAAGCCAGCTTCATCACAAAAGCTTTGTTGACCACTGAATGAAAGAAGTCTGACCCAGAGTTGTTTATGCAGGAAGGCTATAAAACAAAATAGGATTAAATACATAGGTATAAATCACTGACAGGTTTTCTTATGTTACAGGTGTCTTAGACATTCCCCTGATCAGCTGGGTTGTGATGCTTGTGTCTCGATTATTGGACTATGTAGCTACCGTTGAAGAGGAGGCTACTACTGCCAAAAAACCTCTTACTGGAAAAGAGAGAGAGAGGTTAATTACAGGTATTGTTTTCCTTTGTTTGCTTTTTTATTTTTGTGTTTTTAAAACGCAAATGGATTATGTCAGATACTATGTTGTAAAATCACTTCACAAACTTTTCTGTCAAACATCATTTCTTTTGTTTTCTGCATTGTACTCTCTGGTTTCACATGTAATATCTCATAATAAAATTTAGTATTGACAGTTATCAGCTATAGTAAACCACAGACATGGTCATTTTTGGAAGACTTTATAGTGAGGGAGAAGAGGGTCTGGCTTTGCAGAATAAAGGATGCATCTTTGAATGTTATGGTACAAGTTTAGAACAATGTTAAATATGCATTAAATACGCACTAGGCATGCACAGTTTTTTATTTTAAAATAAAATGGCGCTGAGTTGTTTGTAAACTTTGAATGCACTCCTTTTTTTTTTTTTTTTTTGCATGAGATCACCTCTTCCATAATGAAAGAAGTAACTCGTGTTATATGAAAGCTGTCTTGTAAACTGATATCAAAACCTTTATCAGGTTAGACCAATGTCAGTTTGGCTTTGTCATTGGTGGGGTGTGGGGGTCCTTCCTACTCATTTTATTTAAATTTAGTTAACTTCTCAATTTAGCTGACTCCTTTGAGAAAGTTCGACAGAATATAGACAGCAGTCATTTGATTCACACAACTTATCTGGATCTGGCCAAAGCATTCAACACGTTACCCTATGCTGGCATTCTTTAACTTAATTGTTTTAAAAGTAGATCCGTATATGGTGGCAGGTAGCTAACTGGCTGAAATTTGGAGCCTACATAGTTAAAGTGGGGGGGGGGGGTCCCCTGAACTGAAGTTATAGCCGCTGGTTTGGGGGCCCACAATTAGAAAGTCCCAGCACCTCTACTGAGTATCAGAGGGCTCCTTGGACATTGTAAAGTAATCTGCTATTACTGAGAGAGTGTCTTCAATGACATGTCTGCTGATGTTGACTTGGAGAGCCAAAAATATCCAACCTCGCCATCCACAAGAAAAACTAACAGATTTTATAGGATTCAGGATCCTCACAAGCTTCTCTGTAAGAACTCCATTGCAGATCTAGATAAAAACATATCTGAAAATCACTGAGGAAACCAGACTGGATCTGGGGGTGAAGTACTCTTCCCAGTGACATGGAAACCAAATTGCTTGACAGTCTTATGGGGAAAACGTATATATTTCAGCAACCCTGGCGTTAAAGGCCCTGAATGTTCAGACCCACATTTTGAGGTATCAGAAATGAAGGATAAACCTTAAAGGCACATATGATCATCTAAGCCCAGACTGTTTTACAGTTTTGTAAGTGTACCATGTAATGTGAGTATGATGCTGTGGATGCCGCATCCATAAGTGCTGCAGCAGGGTCATTTATCAGGAGACATTCTTAGCTGAGGACCCAGAATCTGTCTGGGGGTGTAAATGCTCAACTCCTTAATGTTCCCCTGGAAAAGTATTCACTGTTTGGACACCACCCCCCAAAAAATACCTTGTGCTGTACTTAAATGGGAGGGCAAAGGGTAAAACTGTAGAGTTCGTCAGACACATAATCAGCCACACTCCACCGGCCCCTATTCCCAAATACAGCAAAAGTTACTCCTCTAAGCAAGTTCTTTATTGCCAGGGATAAGAAAATGGCAAAATGCCAAAGGGTAGAAAGGCCATCCTGAAAAGAAAGAGGAAGCAGGATGATAGAAGTCTGGAGACCCTCAGGACTCACACCCCCTCCCTCACTCTCTCATACCTCTCAAGTAAGGAACATTTTGAGTCTTAAGTCCATGCTTCTTGAAGTTCCACATTGAAAAGGTCTGTCACACATTCAGTGTTAGGAATTTTTTTTAACTGATATCCATGGTAAATAGTACTAAATCATATTAATTAATTAAAAGGACTGTTTACTAGTACAAGATAGGACATTTTAACTATCCTGTGAGCTTCCTTGTTGACTGTCTTAGTAAGTTGTTAGTAGATGTTCCACATTTTGCCCATTTGTTTGACATTAATGAGAAATAGTGTTCCTCATTTTCTGATGGAAGTTTGAGAGCTATGGGCTTCTGTACCTTCCAGTCCTCTACCTCAGTATCTCAGGACTTGTGGTCAGCTGGCTGCCTCCTACCAGAATTGATTAAGCATAACTTTTGACCAGTAGGTCTTAGAGTCCCTCTCTAGAGGGGGTACTAACTACACTTCACTAACAAAAAAAAAAAAAAAAAAAATACTTTCAGCTATACCAGAAGACCAACAATGCCTGGTTTCCACCCCTCTTTAGTACAAATACTGTTCTCCTTTGCTAGTATAACAAATGATTTTATTCCAGGCTGTTTCTTGTCCCAAACAAGGATGGATCATGCAGATCCATTCTTTATTTATCAAAGCTAAACAAATCCCCAAATTAAAGATGCTAGTCTTATAAAGTCCTATTGCCCTCCCCCAGGCTCTCAGGGCCCACTGGTGAAGTTAAAATTTCAAGGATGCCTACTTCCACAGCCCTGTTTACAAGGGGCACTTGGCAGTACACAATGTTTATAATGGTGAATACCATTGCCAGTCTAACTCTTTGACCATTGGTTTTGACACTGCTGCTAGAGGTTTTACAAATGTCTGGTATCAGTAAAAATAAAGTTCAGGACCAAAGGCATTCATATATACTCTTCACAAGGATAGCTAACCTTATTCAGAAACAAAGTCAGGAAGAGATGCCAAAGACATAGGGATACACCACAGATTGCCTCTGCACACTGTGTTTCTCCTTGAATAAGCAGAAGTCTAATTTATGCTCAGTCAGAATGATATTTTTCCTGGATCCCTTTTAGAAATCTGTTCAACAGGTGCTTATCTATCACAGACAAAGGTTGACCCTCTTTCAGTGTTCTTTTGTGGGATGTTAGGGAAACACCTTGAGCATTCTGGGTCACATGGCAACCATCGTACTCTTGGTGCCTCTAGCTAGACTACACGTGGGGAATCTTCAGTTTACCTAAAGAAGCAGCTGTCTCACTCAGTAGGGCATACCATCCCAGTCCTAACTTGTTTAGAGGTAGAGCTGGAATGGTGGATAAAATAAGTCCAAAAGAAAGAAATCACATTCTTCAAACTACTTCCCAGATCTTCTTACCACTGATGCCTCAAACATGGCATGGGATGCATAAATCCTGAACTTCAAAGTATAGAGTACCTGGAGTTCCAGGAAAACAAAACTGCAGATAAACATAAAAATAATGAAGGCAGTTATTCAGGGCAAACGTGCTTAGGCAGTAGATGCCTTCTGTTCGTATTGGATAGGTCTTTTTCTCTGTGCTCTTACTCCTCTACCCCTGTTCCCAGTGTAGTTTAAAAGTCAAAGGAGGAAAGACCAGAAATTATTTGAATTGCTACTGTTTGGTCCAGGTATCCCTGGTTCTCCTATCTGATTCACATAACAAGGGAGAAACCTTTGCAGTGGTCTCAGCTTGTGAACGTTTTGATAGCGCTGGGGTCCTTAGTACCCAAACTGTTCTTACTCATTCTAGCAGCCTGTAAGTTATCTCAGTCTTACTGTTTGTCTATCTCTTTAGGACATGCTAAAAGTTCCTGTAGGAAGCTCGGAGTGCAAGCATAAGGAAATCATATTTAGCTGAATGGAAAATATTCTCACTAGGGTTCCAAGGGAGGGACAAGCAGTCAAAGCAAGTGGTTGAGTCAGTGGTTTTGTGGTGTGTGTCTTGAGTTTTTTTTTTTCAGGATTAGCTTATGCTTCTTTGAAGATACAAGTCTCGTATTTCTGCATACTGACCTGTAGATCTCAAGCCTCTCCAGAGGAAAGTGGTTCCAGTTTGGGACCTAAATCTTGTGTTGGAACAGCTGACCTTATCACTTTTTGAACCAGCCTCTTTTGTGAATTGTTAAATTTCTCACTTGGTGAAAAATGTTCCCGATGGCAATCACCTGTGCTAGGAGAGACATTTAAGCTACACATCCTTCTGTACAGAGAGCCTTTCTTGAAGTTCCATAAAGATAGTGTGACCCTGCACAGTTGTGGTATTAGACTGCTGGTGTTGTAGCCATTTTAATTGAAAAAGAAATGTTTAAATAGTTTTCAAAAAACATTTAATGTTTTATTTTAAAAAATCAATCAAATCTCTTGTTTTGGCATGTCAAACTCTATACATGCTTTAGTGCATTCTCAGA